>NC_136502.1:69684068-69959068 GCF_053919585.1 Euprymna scolopes
GATCACCTTAGCAACACACAGAAATGAGTGAAAAACTCAAATCACCAAGCATGCCAAAGACTGTCATAGCTCATGCATATATAGCAAATCTGTGGTTTATGCAACATAAAAATATTTTAAAATGCAGAAACAAATTAAAAGTAGAATGGGAATCAAAATGTCAAAAAATCTGGACAAAATATGAAGAAATTGTTGAATATACATAGCAGGATGATTCAAAATTGTATAAAAATGCATTGACGGTTAGGAATGAGTTTTAAAATGAAAAACTCGAGTATGATTCTTTCGAACGATGCAAAAATATTAAACAAAAGAATAAGTTAAACAATTGGGCAAAATTTTAGAGAAAAGTTTTCAAATTTTGAGAAAAATGGCCATAATTCATGCAAAGGACATTGTGAGTCTTATTTTAACTGAGATAGCAGACCCACATTTCAGCAATTGCATAAGTTATAGTGCCTTCATTTATGCAGTTTATATGTCCTCTGTTCAATCTAGCAGCATATATATATAGCAAATCTGTGGTTCATGCAACGTAAAAATTAAATTTAAAATATATGGAAGAATTAAAGGTAGAATGGGAATCAAAATATCAGATCTGGATGAAATATGAAGAAATTGTTGAACATGTAAAACCTGATGATTCAGGGTTATATATAAATGTGCATCCATTGGTGGATGAAGTTTGGAAATGAAAGACTTGAATTTGAGATGAAAGACTTGAATTTGAGAAGAGCATGAAGTCATCAACTTAATAAAATGTTCAAAAATGAAAAGATGAATTAAATATAAAATGGAGTTGAAATGCCAGTAAATCTCAATTTTTTTTTTTTTAATTATTATCCTCATCTTCTAGTTGTTGTTTTCACAATGTTTTGGCCAATTATTCCTCTGGCCTTCGGCAGGTAGTTAACTGCGACGGGATAGGAATGTTGAATCCTCCAACTATTTGGTCAACTAATCCTCTGACCGGCTTTGGGTGGGATTGAAACTGCTACCTCTAGACAATTTTCACTTGGAATCATAGATATTCTGCATCTCTATCCACTGTATCACGGGCCCCAAGTGAGTACAACGAGCTATGACTCTCTTCTAGCTCCCATTTATTTCCACATGCTGTACCCACACAAACTTTATTCATCATTCGACAGGACTACTCTCACACTCACGCACGCCAACACATTAATACACTGAAGACTTTGCCCTCTCTTTCTTCTTTAATCGGCTTTGTTCCGGCGACTACTAGCTATAAACACATGTGGACTGAACTATTCTCTCCTTCAACAAGCCGGCAATATATTAATTCTATCTCTACACAAGAACACTTCAACCTACTAACCCGTTTCCCTCTTGTACACTCTACTAATGAAGATAACAAATAAAGTTTTTTTATTAATATAGAATGAAACTCCATTGCATTGGCCCATCTCTACATCACAACACTAACTTATAATCCTCAGTCTAACGGACAAGCAGAAAAGTTTGTCGATACCTTCAAAAGAACATTGAAAAAGAATAACAACATCGACACTGAGGAAAAGAGTAATAAAAAATTCCTAACAATTTATAGGATAACATCAAGCCAGAATACTAATGCAAATTTATCACCAGTGGAAATAATGTTTGCCACAAAAGTATGTTCTGTGTTCGACTGATTAATTCCGAGAAAAAAAGAAAAAATTATCAGGGTTGTGGAGTTGGAGTCGGAAGGAGTTGGAGGTTTCAGCTGGAGTCGGAGTCGGATTTATAAGAGTACTAGGAGTCGGAGTCAGAATTTTTTTTTATCCGACTCCGATTCCTTAAGTCCAATAAATTAATTTTATTATATGGTTTTCCTGTTTGGTTTTACCAGTTTTTTTTTTATTACATTTTCACACCAACCAAGGCACATTGTCACTTTCATGTAGGGGGCTACTATCAGGGACCTAACTTGCAGGGGTACTATGTAGGGAGTATAGCAGAAAGATGTCTGTTCACATTACACTTGAACTTCTGCATGTCAGTACAGTTGGGGGAGCAGGAACCCGGAAGAGAATTCCAAAGTCTAGCAGTTCTGGGGAAGAAGCTATTAGAGTGAAAGGCTTTCTTACATCAAGGGATCTCTACTGTATAGGGTAGGGACTTCGCTGCTTGTTGGGTATGTCAGGTGTATTTTCATTGAGGGAGTACAAGAACTTGTAGTTTGTCAGAGCATTAAAATACTTGTAAAACAAGCAGAGGGAATAACATTTCGTTAATGGGAACTTAGATAACAGTTCAGGACCTATCAGACTGGTGACTCTCTTTTGAACCATGTCCAGGAGCGAGAGACTAGTAGCAGATGCACCAGCCCAAATGTGACAGCCATAGCTATTAGTGGTTGAGAAGGTCTGTGCCAATTAACACGGTTAAGATTCAGATTAAAAATTGTTATAAGAATAAATACAATTTAGGCGCGCAGTATGATTATGTTGGCGCGTGAAAAATAAAAAATAACTCCCACGTAAATTCCGGCGTGGCCTTATATATTAAATCGACTCAAAACGAGCGGACGTAGTACAGAGCACCCCACGTGATGTTTCCGTCCAATAGGATTTCTCCAAGGACATTTTCCTAAACTTTTCTTTTTAAGCTCGCTGGGAGCCTGTCCAAATAGTATTTAAGCACACACAAACATCAAATCTCTCTCTCAACTACATTCTCATTCGGACGTTCCACGCGTGTTACCATCACTCTTCCATTTCACCGCTCCGCGCGCTTCATACAATTTCACAAGCGAACATTACCTATTGCCTCTCTTACCACGTTTTAACATATGAACAGTTCAACAAAAAAAGACATTCTCCTTTTTTTATACGAACACTTAAAAAGGACTTCTGAACTCATTATAAAGAGAATTATATTTTATTTGTTAATGGTTGGTTTCTGTGAATAAACCTCCGTTTGTTTTGCATGTAAGTCTTCTTCTTATTTATTTGTTTGTGGAGGAAGTTAGTTCCTAAAAAGGCTTGACGACCCCCACAAGTTGGTGACCAGACTTAGAACATTGCATGCACAACGGAATCTCCTTACAAGCTACACGCGGTTTCCTAAACTACTTGCTATATCATGCGTGCGGTAACACTCAAAGGAAGCAAAAAGACGACGCGAATCTCAAGTGATGATACAAGCTGTCAAACGAAGCGTGGCTCTCAGTACAATATAGCAACAAATTAGCGAGTTATGCCGATAGTCGCTATAAAATCGAAAATTAAACAAATCATGACTCAGCGTCAAAACAGCACTTTTGCTCATCAGGCACCCCCCAACAACAAGTTGGTGATAAATAACGTGTAATGAACACACACAGCTACAATTCAGCCGATCCAAACGTGAATATGAGCGTGTAAAACCCCTCGGAAAATGATCTACCACAATCTCGAACTTCACTCGGCAGTTTAATAGACCTCAGAAACACAGACCCTAGCAAAAGCAACATTTTTTTTCGATCATGATTTCAAGCTTCGCGTACTCGAAACAAGTCAACCGACAGTTTAAAGGCTTTAAAATCACTTTCAAACGAAAAACAGAAAAATGGAACCTCCCCATGCTGAAACACCTCTGGCTACATTAACGCTAAATATACCAGCTTTTAATCCCACCAATATAAAGACGTGGTTTATCCAGATCCAGGCCCTTTTCGACGCAAAACGGATTACGTCTCAGCGAACCAAGTACTGTTATTTGGTTGAAAAACTCCTGGCAGACGTCGTCGAAGAGGTGACTGATTTATTGGAGAACGTACCAGAAAATAATCCATACGATAAACTTAAGGAGGCCATTTTGAGACGGACTGGCTTATCAAACGAGACAATGTTACGCAATCTCTTCACCCAAGTAGAATTGGGAGATCGCACACCGTCGCAACTTTTACGATACATGCGATCATTGCTAGGGGACAACAAAATGTCCGAAAATATAATGAGAAGTCTGTGGCTGGATAAACTTCCAGACACAACAGTACAAATTCTGGCACCCACAACGGAAGAGACAAGCACTGAAAAGCTCGCCGACATGGCAGACCGAATTCATGAAAATCTGAGGAACCGCACAGTAAACTCAGCACAAGCACAGCCAAAACAGACGAGAGATGACGAAATAGCCGGACTAAAAACTACGGTCGAAAATCTCACTCGTCAATTGCAGGAATTAATGCAAATAAACCATCGTTACTCATTTAATAAACGACCTAACTACCGAAAACAAAGTTTTAGTAGAGGTTGAAGCAACACACGAGAACGAGCGAACGAAATCTGTTTTTACCACAAAAAATTCAGCACAGAAGCGAGGCGTTGCACTTATCCTTGTTCTTTTAAAAACAAGAACCAGGGAAACGATCATTCCAGCCAGTAGTGACGACAACTGTCGCTGGATTTTCCACTAAAGGTCGTCTATTTTATATTCGTGACAGTAATCACAGATATAACTTCTTAATAGACACTGGAGCCGAAATAAGCATGGTACCACCGCTACGTAAACAGAAAGCTACTCCACAGCCTTACCACCAGCTAATGGAACACAAATACCGACATACGGTGAAAAGTACTTAAGCGTCAATCTCGGCTTGCATCGCACATTTTCGTGGATTTTTACCATAGCCAACGTGACGACACCAAGTGAATAGTATCAGTAAGTAAAGAATTGCCTTTTAGAAAGGTTTTATTAACTGTAAAATACACGTACGCTCTTGAAAGGATCGAGCGGGAAAATGAAACAGAGGGCGCTTTTATTATGAATGTCAATCCCAAGGGGGATAACTCTTAACAACAAATTAAGTCATAACATTTTCCCCGTCCTAAAGTATTCAAGTAAGGGGTAATTAATTATAGACAAATTTTTTTTTTTTTTTTTTTTTTTTTACAATCACATAAGAATCATTTTATTTACAAATAACATATGAACCCAAACTGCAGTTTTTTCAGTATTTAGTCACAAAATCCTTATATTTACTAGGGAATTGTCGAACTCGGGACGACCTCCGCACAGATTGGCAGGAATGCTGATTTTCAGTATTATTTTTTAGTGAAATCTGATTTTCTTCAAGATCAGACGATTGATTTTTGTCTTCCTCATGACCAATGTTTTCATTAGTAGAAGGTTCAAATAAAGTCTCTGAAGTAGTAGGATTATTATTAGAGTTTTCTTCATTTGATGAGTTTGGAGCTAAGTCTCGAACGTTGACAGTGGTTTCAGTACCAGAAGGTAGTTGAACATAAGCGTAGTGGGGGTTGACATCTATTAGGGTGGCAGGCGTTACAGGAGGGTCATGTTTACTTGTTTTAGTGTGGTTTCTAATATATATTGGGCCTGGTTTAACCCAAGAAGGAATTGAAATTCCGGAAGCAGATTTACGACTATATTTAAATAGTCTATCATGGGGAGTCATATTAGTGGCAGTACAAAGTAATGATCTAATTGAATGAAGTGCGTCCGGTAGTATGTCTTCCCAATAAGGTAGTTTCATTTGATTAGAATGTAATGTTGTTTGAATGGCCTTCCATAAGGTACCGTTGAGTTTTTCAATCTGTCCATTACCTTCAGGATGAAACCTACTTGTTTTAGAAGTAGCAATTCCTTTTTTGTGTAAAAAATCCTTTATTTCTCTTGCTAAGAAATCAGAAGCACGGTCAGTATGTATCATGTCAGGCAAACCAAAAATTGAAAAGAGTTTGTTTAGACAGTGGATAACGGTTTTGCTTGTCATATCTCTGCAAGGAAAAGCGAAAGGAAAACGGGAATACTCATCAATTAGAGTAAGTAGATATTTATTGCCATGTATAGAAGTAGGTAGAGGGCCTTTAAAATCAAGATTTAATCGTTGAAAAGGTAATATGGCTTGAATGAGAGTCTCTCCATTGGTATTGGCAAATTTGGGTTTCAGTAATTGACAGGATGAGCAAGAGTCAGTAATATTCTTAATTTGATCCAAAGTAAAAGGGAGGTTCCTCGTTCTTATAAAATGGCTTAGTCTTGAAACACCAGGATGACATAATTGTTTATGTAAATCACGAAGATCTTGTAGATTGTAAGTAAGAGCAGAGATGCGAGAGAATGTGTCAGCAGCAATATTTTCAGGTCCAGGTCGATAAACTATAGTGAAATTGTATTGGGATAATTCTATACGCCAACGACATATTTTGTCATTCTTAATTTTTGATTTTCTTTTATTGTCGAATATGAAACTGATGCTCTTCTGATCTGTGATGACTTTAAAGTGCCTGCCGAGTAGAAAATGTCGCCACTTACGGAGAGCTTCTACAATAGCGGCTGCCTCTTTTTCTACTGCATGGTGCTTAATTTCGTTAGTATTGAGAGTTCTTGAAAAAAAAGCAATAGGACGACCTTCTTGATTTAGTGTTGCAGCAATGCAATAGTTACTAGCGTCCGTTTCTACTTCAAATTCTTTATTTGGATCTACCGTTATTAAAGTGGCGTCTTTTAGATCATTTTTCAATGTTTGAAAAGATTTTAATACAGATGGAGGTAGTGGAAATTCTTTGTTTTGATTTAGTAATAAAATTTTATCAGAAAATTTTTTAATGAATTTGCAGTAATAGGAAAACATTCCAACTATTCTTTTTTGAGATTTAAGATTCAGCGGAGGTGGCATTTCGAGTAATGGTTTTAGTCTTTGATAATCGGGAGCTATTTGATTATTTTCTATGGTGTAGCCGAGTAGAGTAATAGAACTAGAAGAAATTATGCTTTTATTTTCATTTAAAGTGATGTTATATTGTTTAGCAATTTTGTAGAATTTTTGAAGATTGTAATCGTGTTCTTCTTGATTTTTTCCGCATATAGTTACGTTATCAACATACACAAAGGTATCGGTTAGATTTTCTTTTTCTATAATATAGTCTATGCTCCTCTGGAAGGCACTTACTCCATTGGTGACGCCAAAAGGAAGACGAGTAAATTGAAAAAGTTTGCCACTTACTTCAAACGCAGTGAATTTACGATCAGCATGATTTATAGGTATTTGGTGATAAGCAGATTTTAGGTCGAGAGTAGAGAAGATGTTATATTTAGCGATGTCGTCTACCATCTTATTGATATTAGGCATTGGGTAAGCGTCTAGTTCCGTGAATCTATTAATGGTATCGCTGTAGTCGACTACCATTCTTTTCTTATGATTCTCATTCGAAGTTACAAGAACTTGCGCTCGCCACGGAGATATCGAAGGTTCAATTATGCCTTCTTTCAACATTCTAGCAGTCTCTTCTTTTATGAATTTGTTGGCGGCAAAAGTGTAACGTCGGGATTTTGTCGCAATAGGAGTAGTATGAGGAGAAAGATTAGAAAAGAGAGGAGGGGGTGGAACGTTTATGGTAGAAAAAAAATTATTCGTGTTTATAGCTCCAATTATAAGTTTGTCTCTAGGACCGTCGAATTTAAGTGTTACTTTTTTATATTTTTTTAAAATATCTTTTCCGATTATTAAATCAATGAAAAGGTTTTCAATGATTTCAATTGTTATTCCAGAATGGGTTTTATCTTTCAGTATTAAATCCACGACAGCTTCGCCAGTTATTTTAGCATGTTGATCGGAAGCAGCCAGAGCTATAGTTTTGTTTTTAGGTATTGTGAAGAGTTTAAGTTTTTTAGCAGTATTTTCATTAATGAATGTTTTTACACTGCCGGAGTCCACCATAGCGTTCACGAAGTGCCCGTTAATTTGGCATTGAGTGAATGTGACATCTTTGGAGTTAGTTCCTAGTCAGGATAGAGAAGGTGAGGGGTAGTCAGAGTCGTCATAAAGAACAGCAGTATGAGTGTTAGAAATAGAAGATTTACACACTTTAGCCCAATGACCATTTTTTTTGCATTTTTTACATTCGGCGTTTCGTGCAGGACATAAATATCGAGGATGACGTGATTTTCCACAGAAAAAACAAACCCCTTTTGGATGCATATTTTCTTTAGTCACAGCTATACGATTGTAGCCCGAAGGATTATTTGTAGCTACTACAGTAAAGTTATTTGCGTAGCTTATCGAATGCTTTTCTGCTTGTTCAAGAGATCTGGCCGTGGCATATGTGTCTTGTAAAGTCAGGATGGGTTTTTCTAACAGTTGTTGTCGGATGGACGAAGAAGAAATTCCACCGATGAAAGCTTCCCGAATGTATTGATTTTTGTTTTCTTCAGCAGAAACCGCTTCGAAGTTACATGTTTTGGCAAGCATTTCCAATTGTAGTATGAAGGCATCTATATTTTGTGTTGTTTGTTGCTTCGTCGTCATCAATCGATATCTATTATAAACAATATTTTCAGGTTTTAAATAAGCGGCGTCCAATGTTCTTAATGCACTATCGTAGTCGGTTTTATCGCTTATTAAATCGAAAACAGAGGCTGAAATACAATTGATCAAGGCAAAGAAATTATCTGAAGTGTTTTCGATTAATCCGTTATTATGTGAGCGGATATAATTCTGGAGGGTTAATTTCCAATGCCTATAGGATTTTTCGGAATTAGGGCATGTAGGTTCCACCTCGAATCTGTCGGGACGTAAGATTCGATCCATTATTTTTTTTTTTTTTTACAGTTAATAAAATTGAAGTGAATAGTATCAGTAAGTAAAGAATTGCCTTTTAGAAAGGTTTTATTAACTGTAAAATACACGTACGCACTTGAAAGGATCGAGCGGGAAAATGAAACAGAGGGCGCTTTTATTATGAATGTCAATCCCAAGGGGGATAACTCTTAACAACAAATTAAATCATAACATATTAGAAGCAGATTTCCTAGCACGATTTAATCTATCGGTAGACATGCATTCCATCAAGCTAAAACTGCCTTAGTCAATTTCACAAAATTGAATTATATTAAGGACAGTGAAGAATCGAAACTTACACTTACAACAGACGCATCAGACATAGCTGTAGGAGCAGTTATACACCAACTGACAGGGGATACAATGACCCTATATCGTTTTTCTCAGCCAAACTGAGCAAGACACAGACAAAGTATAGTACCTTTTCAAGGGAGCTATTAGCAATTTATTTGTCAATTAAACATTTTAGACATCTGTTAGAAGGAAGAAACTTTTGTATTTACACTGACCATAAACCGTTAACGTATGCACTGCATACACATGTAGATAAATATGGCCCAAGAGAAATCAGACATCTTGATTATATTGCTTATAAAGAGAATTATATTTTATTTGTTAATGGTTGGTTTCTGTGAATAAACCTCCGTTTGTTTTGCATATAAGTCTTCTTCTTTTTATTTATTTGTTTGTGGAGGAAGTTAGTTCCTAAAAAGGCTTGACGACCCCCACAGGTTTCATGTAATTATTTTTGCGCTTCAGCATGTTTCCTGGTGGTTTCAGTATATTCACTCTTAGCTATCGCTACTTCTTTCTTATAATTACTTCTAGCTTCTATATACTTTGTCTGTTTGTATAGGACTTATTCTGGATAAATATATGGTATGCATGTTGCCTCTGAGCAATGGCAGCTGCGCAGGTAGAAGTAAACCATTGGGGAGAGTGGGGTTTGATATAGAACTTCCGTGTAGGAACATGTGCTTCAATTGCTGCTTTGAATTAAGTAGTTTCATTTGCGCACCATTCTGGAGGAAGAGAAAAGATATTTCCCCATGAGGTATCTCTGATGTGATCTCTAATGGCATCCCAGTCAGCCTTATCTTAGTACCTTGTCATTTTGAGCAATGCCTCTTCAACTTGGGGTGGAGAGTTCAGAGTGATTCTATCATTATCACAGAATGATTAGCATTCCTAAGTGGGCAATCAGCATTTGTTACACAATCCTCAGGATCTCTTGTCAGAAATAAATCCAGAAGTGAGACTTGCTGGTCCTGATGATCTTGGAGACGGGTCAGGAATGTTACTGTGTCAAAGAATGAGATATAGCAAAGTTATGGATGATGCTACCAGCTCTGTCAGTGTAGTTAGAGAAGCCAAGCCAATCTCTGTGGTGGACGTTAGAGTCACCAAATACATGTACTTGGGTGCTAGTGTCAAGGGAGAATGCTACAACTATGCTGTCAGAGACATGATTGATTATAGTACAGTCCTGGGTTGATGGAGAGTGATAAAGAAAATACAGGTAGCTAACACTATGTTGTAAAGTTAGTTTAAAGCACATGATGTCTGGTCACCTGATTTTAGTTTAGATTCCCTAGACATGGGGAGAGTATTATGAATATAGACTCCAACCCCATATCTGTCAGAGTTCTTATGACAAAGTGGAAGATAAGCAGACGTTAAAGATGATAGAGGGGATGGAGGAGTGTAAGTTAGTTTCACTAAGATATCAGGGGACTTTGCTAGGACAAATGATTCTACATCATCTAAGTTAGTTCAAAGATATTTGTAAATGCAAGACTCAAGGAAGGAGGCAAATTATTTCAGTGTGTCTCTGGTTTGAACGTTTTTTTTGGGGGATTGAGCTGTCATTTCATTTTATTTCATAGTTTCAGATCTAGGGTGAGGTGCTAGGCAAAATAGATGTGCATCAGTCAGTTCCTCATCCACAGAAATGTGGCCTCAGGAATGTCCACCAGAGATGAGTGCAGGGTCCCTTTCCATGCACGACATGGCACTGCAAACATCATGATATTATACAACTGATGAGAGAACAGACGCTCTAAGCACTACCAATGAGTTAGGACTCCTGAACTATCAGTCGGAAACAGCAACTAGCAACTGTCAAACCGGTACCTTCAAACTTGTCCAACAGGAGTAGCCCAGTCCAATCATGTTAGCATACATGGTAAACAAGCACCCCCAAGATGCCAGCTAAAGGAGAAGGGAATAAGACAAATGTAGGGGATGGCATTCATTACCCTAGTCAGGAAACAAGGCCAAGCATTAGGCGTCTCTAACGAGTTCTTGCGGCCACACCTCTGCTCCTGGCTAATAGGCAAAGAAGGAGTATGGAAGCTAGGCGATAGGCAGAGCCTATTGACTCATTAAGCAGTTTAAGCTTGCAAACTGGTGATTTAATCAAGTCACCAGTTCTGAGGAGGTTGTCGTTCAGGACTGAGGAGGCCTTCTTCCCCCGTTAGGTGCCAAGATGTATGAGGTCAGTGGCACAGGTTTAAAAATTGGAGTTTTCCTTCTCCTAGATGGATGACCTGACCAGATCTACTGGTCCATCAGCACTGAGAGGGTTTTCCCTGCACCTGGTTTCAAAGCCAAGTATTTCTATGCTCCCGCATAGATAGTTAGGATTAATAGAGTTAGTATCAAAGAATTAGTATCTGCTTTGAAGTTACACTCCTCAGAATAGGATTAAAATTGGAAGATATAGTTACGTTTTTAAAGGAGATATGTATGAGTATGGAGTGTAGATTAAAGGTCAATATTTACTAGGATTAAAAAAAGATCAAATATGGTTTGTGGATTAGTGACTAATTAGAAAAGTATAGTATAAGGCTGAGGGTGGATTTTGAAATGTGCTTTAGGTGGTAGTTTTCATGTAAAGATAATTACCAGTACTTTATGCTATCTAAGTGAAAGAAAGATATAGTTGCTAGTTAATATAGATCACTTATAATCTGGGCACAAACTATAGATATATATATACAAATAGACAAACTATATATTTTATAGATATTCTATAGAGTATAAATATAGGTTAAGCTAATGCATGCTTTAGCAATAGAAATCTATAGATGTTTAGTATTAACTGATTTTGAAAAGGTCAGCCTATTAAAGTTTAGGACCGGAAGTTAAACCCTCCTCCCAAGGTATGTGCAAAGTATGTGATTTTATATCAGCTTGGGGAGAAGAGCAATTGGTTTTTTGCAATGCTTCTACTTCAAGATATTTCGGTCTATCGGATCACTGCAAATCCTGTCTGGACAGCTGTTTTCATTTTGGTTGTGACATCACACAAGATCAATAAAAGTTCTGTCTTTGAGTAGGATCACTGTGGATTACATTGGATAACAATCGGATTGTAATCTGAAAGTTATCCAGTTGCTGAATTAAATGGAATTTGGCAATTGGATTAGTCCGGGATCGATCCGGAATTACAATCTTATCCCTCCCCCCAAAAAATAACGGGCATAAATCAATAAGAAGCAACCCATGGCACTATGGCGCTTTATAGCCTTTTCCTTTTTTTACATAGGAGTCACCACTTATCAAAAGTCATTCGAGGATACTGGTTAATGAGTGTACAGAAGTCAATGGGACAATATTGTAGTAATCGTTAGTAGTGGAAATTTGATAAATTGGATTACTAAAAGGGACGGCTCATCAAGAATTTGTTTATGTTGGACTTGAATATTACTGAATTGTAGTCAGCTGAAAAACAAGCAAATGGAAGAGAGTTCCACAGGCGTGCAGTTTTAAGAAAGAAGCTTTGTTCATGGAATCTACATTCAGGTTTAGACACAGATAAAGAGTGGGGTAAATTATTGATAGTGGTTTCAGCTAGACGAGTGTTTTTCATGAAAGTTTGGCGAGGGGGGGGGATCATAGATTGGAGCTCAGACATGCCCTTGCCATGAAAATTATAATAAACCAGAGACAGGCTCATAACGTCTCTTCTATGGGAAAGAGGTTGCAGGGAAGAAAAAAGGCACCCTCACTAGGTTACAATGTTTATTTTGAACTTTGTCGAGGCAGGATAAGAGTTTTCTAACAGCTCCTTCCCAGATGTGCCTAGGTAGAGAATTGCATCAGCAGTGAGATATCTACTGGAGCGCTAGAAAGATCCCATCATTTTTCCAGCCCAGAAGTTGTCAAAACATGGAGCCTCTGCAAGACGAGTGTATTCATTTCAATTGATGCCAGATAGGGGATTAGAGCGTTTATGATACAAAGATAGAAGCTTGGTTTTAGATGCATTAAAATTAACCGACCACTTCTTTGCCCATTGTACCACATGCTCCAGATCTGAGGGGAAAGAATCAGAGAGAACTTGGTTGTTTACAGCCTTTGGTGTGCTGCTATAGATGATAATGTCATCAGCATAAATGTCTACAAATGATTATAGGATGTGATTTGGAAGATAATTGATATAGATTAGGAAGAGAGTTGGACCCAAGATGGGTCTCTGAGGGAATCTGGCATTAATACTGCGAGCTTCTGATTTCTGCCCATCAATCAGTACTCATATGAACCTATCAGAGAGAAATGGTTTAATAATTGAGAAAATATTTCCAGCTATACCGTAGCTGGAGATCTTATGAAGTAGGCCTTTATGCCATACCCTATCAAAGGTTTTTGATATGTTAAGAGCAATTGCCCTAGAAAGGAAGCCTCTCTCAAGAGATTCACTAATTCTATAATATAACCATTACCATTAGAGCTAGCAGAATGGAAACCATATTGCATGTCAATAAGAAGGTTATTTTTGCTGAGGTGGTTCACTACTTCTCCATTTAACACAGATTCCAGCAACTTACTCATGACACACAGGAGACTTATTAGTCTGTACTGAGAGGAAGATGTCCGATCATCTGAATTCTTAAATACAGGGCATACTGATGAGGTTTTCAAGGGTGTTGGGAAGCAATTCTCTTTAAGACAACGCTTAAACAGCTCTGTAAGTATGGGAACTAGTTCTTGAAGCTTTTTTAGCACTATAATTGGAATGCCATCAGTGCCAGTTGCTTTTCTGGAATAAAGGTTTTTGATTAGCTTGACAACATCATGCATAGATATTTGTATGTCACATAGCATGTTTTCTGATAAAAGAGGAAATACGTGGAAGAGGGGGTGACAGCCCTGGTTGTGTAGGGTATAATTAGTTGTAAAGTTCTTGGCAAAGAGTTTGGCTTTGTTTGATGCTGACGAGATTACCTCAGGTCCATTGATGATGGTTGGGATAGAGCACATGATTTTATTCAGGATCCTGTTTGTTATTTGTCAAAACTGGTGACAACTAAGCCGCTGCTACTTTGGACTTAACAGACTGAGCATACAACTCTCTTGCATTCTTTATTACTCTTTTACTGTGATTGCTGGCAGTCCTGAAATTGATTTTAGTCTCAGTACAGTTTCATGTTTTTCCTTTGATCCCCTTTCCGTAAAGGCAATATCATCTTTTTAAAAATTTCTTCTGTGTATAATATGCGTCTTTACTCCTCTATTCGGATGAGAAGCGTTTGGCTTCAAAATGCCATGGCCTAAAGAGGTTTCCCAATACCGAAATATTGTAGTCCCTATAGTTCCTGATAGCATAATAAAATCTAATTGTAATTTTTTTATCCCTATGTTATTTTAACTTAGTTTGTCTTAAACTTAGTTTGTGTTTTTAAGTGTATTTTTAACCAAATTTCCAAACTCCCATTCTTATCTGAATTCATTTTAACTGGCGAGTCTACTCCAATAAAATATGATAATGAAATTTTGTAAGATGGACTTGCATTTAAAAAAAAAAAAGGCTTTAAATCTATTCAAAATTTTAACCATCCCTTAATCTGCCTTTAAAATAGATATTACTAAAAAATTAATTTATTTTATTGGATTATTTTATTCCATTTCTATATTCCATGTTATCTACCTGATTGAAACTCTGTTTTTCCAGATTTTTCTCGCATGTCATCTTGTTTGTAATATATTAGTAATAGTTAGCAATATATGTAATATATTAGTAATAGTTAGCAATATATGTAATATATTAGTAATAGTTAACAATATATGTATAGACACAATAGAAAAATTGAAAATATGCATATCTTTTCTAGCATTCATCACCTTTGGTAAATGTGTTTGTATGTTTTAAATTATTAATACAGAAATAAAAAATTATCCAATTAAATTTCAATTAAATAAAAAAAAAAGGAAATATTGAAATCAAAGCACACATTTGGCTCTTAAAGCAGATCCTCCCTTCCTTCCTCTTACTGGTCTCAAATAAACGCTAATCTTTGAACCACAATTCATTCTACGTGGAGATACTGATCTAGTTTCACCATTTCTTTTGTTTTCTTTGCTTTATATTCGCTTACATATTGGTTTTCTCACAGTACTTGAAAGATACAGTTTCTTGTAAATGTTGGAGGGGAATCTATCTCCAATCCTGAGCTAAGTTATGAAGAATAAAGAAAAACTGTAGAAACCAGGCACATGATTACCCCTCTCGGTGTGATGGACACGTAGATCTGGTCAGATCATCCGTCTAAGAGAAAGAAAACTGATAATGAAACTAGGAGAGCTAGTCATGGTCAACAACCTTCCTGGAGCTGGTGACTCGAACAAATTCCCGGTTTGCAAACCTAACTTCCTATCACCGGCTTTCACACTTCTTCTTTGTCTATTATCAGAGGTACAATACCAGGGACTCACCAGGTTCACCCTGTGCTTGGCCTTGTTTCCTGACTAGGACATTGAATACCTTCCTTTATTCCCTATTTTAAATTTCTCTCTGTCTCCCAGAAACTGAAGAAAAATGAGTTTGCTTGCATGCCACTTGTGCTCACTAGATTTGTTTGAGCCAATCTTATCTGAGATAAGATGAGGGTAACTGATTGCCAGTTTGTCTTACTGCTATTTCCGACTGACAGTAACACTTAGACTGGCTGCTCAATCATCAGTTGTATAATATCAGAATAGTTGTAGTGGCATGTCCCTTAAACTAGAGAGAAAAATCTTGAATCGGATGACCAGGCTTTTATGTGCTTTCAACTAACATTTCATCACTGCATTAGTTATATTTTCTCTACTGTTTTTCCTCAAGTCAGGGTTGTACCCTAATCGATCATGTCTCTGATAGTATAGATGCAGCTCTCTCCTTGGATAGTAATGTCCAAATATATGTGTTTGGTGACTAATGTTCACCATAAAAATTGGCTTGGTTTCTCAGGTTACACAGATGCAGTTGGATGCTCTACTAATAGCTTCTCTATAGCCCATTCCCTCACACAGACAGAAATGTTTCCAACTCACCTACCAGATCATGAACCTCAGCAGGCTTCCCTTCTAGACCTATTCTTCACCACAGTACCTGAGGATTGTGTGACTAATGCCAACAGTTCACTTGGAAATGCAGACAACATAGTGGTATCAATTGACATCACATTTAAATCCAAACCTCAAGGTGAGGAATCATTGCTCAAAACCACAAGGTCCTACAACAGGGCTTACTTAGAGAACACATCCAAGATGCCCCATGGACCGATATCTTCTCGTTTCCTGCTGAACAGTGTGCCAATAAGACAACTGAATGGTGCAAAGCGGGCATTGAAGCACATGTTTCCACATGGAAGTATTATAGCAAATCCCACTCACGCCTATGATTCACTACAGATTGTGCATCTGCTACGGCACAAAGACAGCATGCATTCCACCAGTTCATACGTCATAAGTCAAATACAAATAGACAAAAATTCGTAGATGCTAGAAATCATTGTAAGAGAGAAATAGCGACAGCTAAAAGAAATCATGCTGAAATAATCAGAGAATGCATAGAATTGTAAAAGATAGGAACTGGCAATTTCTGAAAAATCTATACTAGTGTAATGAATAAAGGACAATCCGTAATTCCTCCACTGAGCAACAACCAGAAGGTTGCATGCACGGTAACAGAGAAGGTGAAACTGCTGTCCTGGCGATTTGCCTCCAACTACACCTTAGAGTCAACAAACAACTCTTTCCCAAATTTCTTTATGCGGACTGAAGCCACATTAGATGATATAAAAATCACCCCTTCTCATGTCCATGATATCATAAAAAACTTAGACACCTCAAATGTGTGTGGGCCTGATCTCATCTCTGCTAAGAAATGTTTAACTGAGCTAGCCCCCATACTTTCCAAGCACTACAATAAATGCCTTGCTGTTGTAACAGTGTACAGGAATTCTGATGAAAGAACAGACCCTCTCAATTATTGCCTCATTAATCTCTTCCCCCTCTTCACTAAAATCTTTGAGATCTTAATTAATCAAACACTAGTTCACCATCTTGCAAAAGCAAATCTCTCTGACAAACAGTATGGATTCAGGCAATGTCATTCTACTGCATATATTTTAACATTCATCTGTGAATGCATTTATCATGTACTGGATAAAGCGGGTGAAACTACAGCTGTAGACCTTGATATATTTAAGGCCTTTGACAAAGTCTGGCACAAAGGGCTGCTAATGAAAATTAAATTGTACGTTATAACTGAACGCATACTAATTATAATTAGATCCATCTTAGACAATAGAAACATACAGGTTGTCATTGATGGACATGCATCCAAGCAGCATAACATTAATGCGGGAGTGCCTCAGGGGTCGATCCTTGGGCCATTATTATTCCTGATATTCAAAAACGACCTCCCTGATAATATTGTGCCCGAGATGGGTATATTTGCTGATGATACAATGCTCTATAACATGCATTAGGGAAGAACAGATGTACATAAATCTAAGACAATCACAAAATCATTAGAAAATGACCTCCAGACCGTAGGTGAATGGGGCCGCAAATGGATGGTAACATTTAATGCTAGTAAAACTAAGCTGCTCTCCTTTAACAATTACAAGACACCTCTCAAAACGCCTATATTGATGAATATAACACTACCTAGAATTCCCCCATTCCAGCCCCTTGGCCTAACATTTGTGGGCAATATCAACAAATGCATAGAGGACATTGCAAAGACTGCTGCAAAGATGGTGGGTTCACTCTATCAAGCTAGAAGACTACTCACACCTAAGAGTATCCTGTACCTCTACAAGGCCACCATTCGCCCATGTATGGAGCATTGTTGCCACATCCAGACTGCTGCTACCACTGGCCTCTTCCTCTTAGATAGGTTCCAAAAAAGAGTTGTCAATCTAATCGGTCCCACTTTATCAACTAAGCTCCAGCCCTTGTCCCATCGCCGCAATGTTGCATCTTTGTACCTGTTTTAATGGAATGTGTTCTGATGAACTCGTTTCACTTATGCCCCCCCCCGACGTACATATCCCCAACAAACGCACTTAGCAATATGATCTCACTCCTTCACTGTTGAAATCAATAGATGCCAGAAAGCTTCCTATTCTAATAATATCTTCCCTCAAACAGCTAGACTTTGGAATTCCCTTCCTGCTACCTGCTTTCCTGGTCGTACTGATATGCAGAAGTTTAAATGTAACATAAACCAACATCTTGTTAATCTTTCCTATGCATGGTCCCAAATAGTAGCCTTTTACGTCCAAGTGGTGATATGCCTTGTAAGGGGTTAACGCGAGTAAAATAAATAAATAAATAAATAAATAATAAAAAAATAAATAAAGTGAGTATATTTATCATACCAGTGAATGTTAAACATCAAAAATGATATACATGAAAAGTAATTATAAAATGCTGAACAGGTGTGGGAGGCTGGTATATGGATCTGCAGAATAGATTTCCACATAGGGGTCAAGGAGTCAGGAGTCTGAATCGTGAGTCAGAGTCAAAGATATCGTCGGAGTTGGAGTCGGACTTTTACCATTCGACTCCACAACCCTGAAAATTATTAAAGATAATACAAAGTACAGGACATATAAGGAGAGTGATAAAGTTTTCTTTAAAAGCTAATGAGCAGGAAAGAGTTTTTGGGAAGATGGAAAAGTCTAAAAAAGAATCGGTAGAATGGTCTATATCATAAAAAGATGAACATTTTCCTATAAAAGACATATAAACCAATTGAGACCAAGATACATGGAAATGGTTGAAAACCGAGATCTACCAATGGAAGTGTCGTATGACACTTTTCCAAACTGAACCTCCAAACAACAATGTAATACCAAGGAAAGTATCAGTAACTCCAAAAACTAGTCACTCTTCAAAATCGAAGAATTCACAAATGCAAACTGTAAGGAAAAGTAAAAGGAAAAGGGCTGAACGCTTTGGTTCATGCTCAAAAAGAACTAAATAGTAGAGCACAATTCTAGGGAGGAATTTGTAAATAATTGCTGTTATCTCATATGAATAAGACACAACACAAATACTAACTTGAATGATTATTTTATTTTTTAAGTTAACACTGCGAAACATTGGTAAGATACATTATGTAGCAGTTTTTATAAACGCGTGCGTACTGGACTTAGTCGCATCAACTCTCTGACTGTAGTAGTAAAAAGGACACCCACACCTACCCTCGTCTCTCTGGACGATAGCAGGCGGTGGGGGACGAGTCAGCAAGCAGGACCACCCGGCGAGAGGAAGGCCAAAGAATCAGAATTGTCTCTTTTTCATTGTAGGGAAAGGAAGGTTTAATATAATGCAAAAGGGAATGGTAGTATTAATTTTGCTTTTGTGGCCTAAATCTTTGGTCAGTACAGAGAGGTACCCTGCCAGTAGACGGAGTGCTCATATATATATATATATATGTATATTTTTATTTTTTTTGTTTATTTATTTTAAAAAGAAATTTTTAATAATAAATGTATTCAGTATCTTTTTTCCATATAACTCTCCTACTTGAAGTTCTTGTTTTTATCTCATGTTCCTGCACTTTTTCAGGGAGTAAAATGTTGTTGTTTTTATTTTTGTTGATAGTTGTATTTTGCGTACATTTTTGCTTGTTTTCAATGTAAGGTTTCAAACGGTCTATTGAAACTTGTGTATGCGTGTTTGGGTTCGTTTCTATTAGGAAATATTTCGGTGTTCGTTCGAGTACAATGTAAGGACCTGAATAGGGTGCTTCTAATGGTTTTCGAACGCGGTCTATCCTAATCCAAACTTTATCACAGGTTTGAAGTTGATTTGGTACGTACGTTTTCTCTGTTGATTTATCTCTGTTTGAAAAGTCTGTCAGATCAAATTTTTCCATAGTTTTGTGTAGTTCTCTTGTAAAATTTTGTGTAATTATTTCTGTATTTTCTGTACCAATCATTAGTTGTGGTAATAACATTTGTGTACCTGTGACCGCATAAAATGGGGAAAAATTAGAGTCGTTGGGCATACTTCGAATTCCTAAGAGGACTATTGGTAGAGCTGAAATCCAAGATTCTTTTCGGGCCATTATAGCTGCTTTAATAGTTCTATGTGCTCTTTCTATAAGTCCGTTGCATTGTGGATGATAAGAAGTCGTTCGTAATCTATAGAATCCAATAATTTTTGACAATTCAAGGAATAGTTCGCTTTCAAATTGTGTGCCTCTGTCAGTTATGACATGCAGTGGAACACCAAAGCGAGTAATCCATGTGTCAACAAAAGCTTCTGCTACAGTTTGTGCTGTAATATCTGCTATAGGTTGTGCTTCTATCCATCGACTGGTTCGATCTATACATGTTAAAACATACCGACATGGGCTTGTATAAGGATTGTTGGCACGTTTTGCTGGGGGTAATGGTCCAACTATATCAATGTGTACGGTCTGGAATCTTGATGATGGTATTTCCAACGTTTGAATTGGTAATTTAGTATGTCTGTATATTTTTGCTTGTTGACAAGATGTGCATGATGCACATAATTCTTTAATTGTTTTATCCATATGCGGCCAGTAAAATCTAGCCTTAATCATTTTGATAGATGATTTTATTCCAGGATGTGATACTGAATGTAAGCTGTCAAAGATAGATTTCCGTAGTGTCTAGGGTATGACGTTGATGTATCACATAACACAAATTGATCTTTTCCATATAATGTGAATTTCTTTGAGTCTGGATAGGACTGTATTTCGGTGTCTCTTTTCTGTGCATCTGCGAGTGCAGGGAGATCGTACATATCTATTTGTACAGCAAATGTTGGGCGAGATAAACAATCTGCAACTATATTTTGGTCACCCTTCACATGGGCAATATCTGAAATTAATTCTGTGATGATGGCTAGTTGTCTTTGTTGCCTATCTGATTTTGCAGGTTTTAGACTGTGAAATGCACCGCATATTGGTTTATGGTCTGTCAGAAGCAATACTTCGCGACTTTCTATTATGTGGCGAAAGTGTAATACGGCCAAATATGCTGCTAAAAGTTCACGGTCGAAAGTGGAATATCTCGTCTGTGTTGCTGTGAGTTTTTTTGAGAAAAACCCTATTGGTACTGGGGTTCCATCGATGACTTGATGTAAGGCAGCACCTACTGCATCTTTGCTGCTGTCCGTTACTAGTTGATATTGGGTACAAGTTGGTTGAGGGTGGGGTAATTCTGTTAGGTTACCAAGTATTTTTGTCATAGTAGAGAAGGCTTCTTTTTCCGATGTATTTAAGGTGATTAAACCTTTCGGTGTTAGTCTCATTCTCTCAGATAGGGGTAAGACTAATTTCGCAAATCCTGGTATTAATTTCCTATAAAATCCTACCATACCCAGAAATCTGCGTAGGCTTTTTGCATCTTTAGGGCACGGAAAAGATTCTATTTCTTTAATTTTATTTGCAGTTGGTGTAATTCCTTTTGAATTGATTCTAAATCCTAGGAAGTCAAGAGATGTCACATTGAAGATGGATTTGGAAAGAGATATTTTTAGGCTGTTGTTTTCTAAGATTTGAAAAACTGTGTCGATATCTTGTTTGTGGGATTGTTCGTTTTCACTGAAGATCAATATGTCGTCTATATAAATGAAAACACAGTCGATATCTCGGAAAATTTTGTCCATAAATCTTTGAAATGTAGCCGCTGCATTTTTTAGTCCAAACGGCATGTATTCATATTGATAGAGTCCCATCGGCGAGATTATGGCAGTTTTTGGAATATCATCGGGGTGCATCTTAATTTGATGATATGCCGAAATCAAATCAATTTTCAAAAATCGGTTTATCAGAGAGTTTAGCCGTAAAGGAGTTTATATTGGGGATGGGGTATCTATTAGTGATGCTGTTTAAGGCGCGGTAGTCTCCACAACAACGATAGCCTCCACTTTGTTTGGGTACCAGATGTAGTGGGCTTAACCACTCGCTGTCTGAAGGGGTTATTACACCTTCGTTTGTCAAACGTTTGAATTCCTCTTTCGTCGCCGTCAGCTTTTCAGCGGACAGTTGTCTGGATTTAGCGAAGACTGGGGAGTGGCTGCCTGTGTCAATTCTGTGATAAACACCACAGTACTCACTGTTTTTGTTGGTGTGCGGAGAAATAATTTCTGGGTGTTTATCCAGGCTTTTTCTTATGAATACCGGCAGTTCTATTTCATTTATGACCACATTTACTGGTGCTGCAGAATTTAACAGTAACTTTTTTTTGGTGGTAGTAACTGGGTCGTAAATTGTTCTATTTTTGCAGTCCACTGTAAGGCCAAATTTATTTAAAAAATCAAGTCCGAGGAGGGGATTGGTGATGTTTGCGATAACAAATGTCCAGGAAAATTTGTAAAAAAAAAAAAAAAAAAAAAAAAAAAAAAAAATGATCTTCTCAAACTTGGTATCCATTATTGTAATGTCTTTACCAAATAAAGGGAGACCACCGCAGGTGTCACAGGAGTTACGGCCCCTGGCGACATCCGGTGGTGGGCAGTCTGATATCCACCGAGCACGATCTTCCTCGTTCGTTTTCTCTCTCTCGTCAATCTCCGTCCATCCTACAACCTCACTATGGTAATAACCAATATCTAGCAAGTATCGGTTACTTACCATAAGGATTATCACATTGGCGACGAGGATAGAGTAATTTACAAAAATAGACATAAGAAAACACGAAAAAAAAAAACAACAACAAACAGTCACACGTGTTGCAAAACAAACATGGCTGCCCTACCTCACTACCCGGAATTCGACTGCGAGTCAGAAGCCAAAGCAGCAAGATGGACGAAATACATTAGCAGATTGAGGAACTATTTTATCGCCCACAACATAGAGAGAGATAAAAGACAAAAAGCAATTTTGCTAACGTTTGTTGGTGAGGCGATGAACGACCTCATTGACGAATTACCAGCCGAACAGACCACACCAGGAGAAAACGAAACCCACTTCGACAAACTCGTCTCGGCTGTACAGGCTCATTTCAACCCCCAAAATAACATGGAATACAACCGATTTGTATTCCGTAACATCAAACAAACCACGCCGAATGTAGAGGACTTCTACCGGAAATTGAAAGAAGCAGCAGCTACATGTCACTTTGCAGACGCAAACGCTGAGATAAAGTCTCAACTGATAACAGGCTGTTCATCAGAAAAAGTCCGGCAAAAGGGTTTAATAAATTCTAACATGTCACTACACGACTTGATAAATTATGCCAGGACGACGGAAACAATAACAGCGCACCTACAACAAATGCGCTTAGAGGACACGACAATACAAACTACTACTGTAGTAGTAAACAAAGTCACGTACAGACAGCGACAGACACGTGACTGTCCCCGGCAAATCCAGTGCAGGAATTGCAACGGAAAATATCCACATGAATGAGGACCAACGTCTTGCCCAGCATTCCAGAGCCAATGCACTTATTGCCGGAGATGGGGGCACTTCGCCTCTGTCTGTTTTAGAAAAATGAACGACGAGGACAGACAACATAGAACAAATCGTCCTCCACGTCCACAAGTCCAAACCAGCCGCCGACCAGTGAACTACATTGAGGACAACCAGCAGGACTCAACCAGCGGCAGTGACACAGAATATGTGTTTCATACAGGTAAGATGAAAAACCTTCCCTGTTTTGATATATCTTTTGGCAATAGCCACCAAACGTTCAATGTGTTAGCCGACTCAGGAGCCACTATCAACATTTTGTCTGAAGCAGATTTCAAGTGTTTAAAACCGACACCATGTCTCCGACCGACAAAAACTGTGATATCTGGATTTGGGGTCAAGCAAACTACTCCAGTTCTAGGCCAATTTAGGACCCTCCTAGAGTTTGGGGGCATCTCCTGCCAAGCTAACATACATGTAATAAAAAGGCCAGAAAAACCTATCATTGGCTGGGAAACATGTGAAAAGCTTAAACTTTTATCAGCAAAAAAGCTCCCAGTTAACCACATCAGCAACTCTGACACACAAATCCCGCAGACAACTCTTAAGCTTTTGGAGGACTATGCAGACCTATTCAATGGCTTAGGTAAACTTAAAGAGAAAAAAGTCCATCTGCACATAGATGAAAATATACCACCCATCGCTCAGAGATACCGCAGAGTCCCCTTTCATGTAAGGAAGGACATAGAAGAGCTAATACAGAAAGACGAGAAACTGGGGGTGATTGAAAAAGCGGAAGGACCAACCCATGGGTATCCCCTATTGTGGTGGTACCTAAGAAAGACCAAAGTAAAATCAGAGTTTGCATTGATATGAGAGCGGCAAACAAAGCTATCAAAAGGGAACGTCACCCTACCCCCACACTTGATGAGCTGAAGGCCATTCTATCGAGAGCCAGTGTCTTTAGCAAGTTAGACCTCAATCAGGGCTACAACCAGTTGGAACTAGCTGAAGAATCCCGATACATTACCACGTTCGCAACACACCTGGGCCTATATAGATACAAAAGACTATTTTTCGGTGTCAACTCCGCCAGCGAAATATTTCAGGAAGAAATTAGCCAGGCACTCACAGGGATTGAGGGAGCCATCAACATCAGTGATGACATTCTTTGGATTGGACCAGCAAGACCACGACGGAAATCTCCAGAAAGTATTTCAACGACTACGCGAAAAAGGCCTAACACTGAATAGCAGCAAATGTGAATACAACAAGAGGTCATTGGAATTCCTCGGACACACATTCGGTAATGAAGGCATCAGCCCAAGTAACCTTAAAATAAAAACAATCCTCGAATTACCAGACCCCCAAAACGCATCAGAAGTCAGAAGTTTGTTGGGGATGACCAACTTTTGCGGTGCACAATTCATTCCAGACTACGCAACCCTGACTCATGAACTGCGTCAGTTAACAAAAAAAAAACACTCAGTGGTCCTGGACTGAGCACCACACTGAATGTTTAAAAAACCTCAAGGAGGCTTTGAGCAAAGCATGCTCACTTGCCTACTTCGACCCTAACAAACATACTGAGATATATACCGATGCCAATATTGTAGGCATATCTGCTGTACTATCACAAGACGGGCGGGTAGTACAATTTGCAAGCCGAGCACTATCCACAGTTGAACAAAGATACTCTCAAACAGAGCGGGAGGCCCTCGCCATCACGTGGGCATGTGAACACTTTCACATATATATCTTTGGGGCCCCATTCACTGTTCATACAGATCATAAGCCCTTAACATCGATCTTTAATAACACCCGCTCCCAACTATCTGCGCGCATTGAACGTTGGGTTTTGAGAACACAGCCATACAATATGACTGTCACATACCGACCAGGTCATGACAACCCAGCCAACTATCTCAGCCGCCATCCAGTACATCTACCACCAAGCAACAGGGAGCAGAAAATAGCGGAGGAGTATATAAACTATATTCTCTCAACGTCGACCCCCAAAGCAATGACAATTGATGAAGTTGCAATGGAAACTGCGAAAGACAAGACGCTCACTGCAGTCATTCAAGCCATCCTCACCAACAAATGGCAAGGTGCCAATGACGGCATAAACAAAGCCACGTTTCTCACCCTACATGCCAACCGTGATGAACTATCACTAGCACATGAGGACAGTATCATTCTGAAAGGGCGCCGGATAGTGCTACCTGAGACCCTACAAAACAGAGCTGCCAAAATAGCCCATGCCGGCCATCAAGGCGTCGTGAAATCCACGGCCCTCCTCCGGGAAAAAGTCTGGTTTAAAAACATGCAGCCTTTAGTAGAAGAAAACATCAGGAACTGTCACACCTGTCAGATCAGCACTCACAAAACGGCAAGGGAGCCGCAGAAAATGTCCCCACTACCAGCAGCCCCATGGACAGAGGTTAGTGCTGACTTTGGACATCTCCAGAATGGAAAATATCTTCTTGTTGTCACAGACGAGTACTCACGCTACGTGGTTGTCGATATCCTGGACTCTATCTCAACAAACTCGGTCATACCCCGTTTAGACAAGATATTTGCCGAATTCGGGGTACCAGTATCCCTCAAAACAGACAATGGCCCACCATTCAACAGCCATGATTTCAAAACCTACGCCTCCGTCACCGGTTTCAGACACAGGAAGATAACACCTCTATGGCCCCAGGCCAATGCTGAAACAGAACACTTCATGCGCACTGTAAAAAAATCCATCAAAGCCGCCTTAATCAAAGGCCAAAGCTGGAAGCAGGAGCTATTCAAATTCCTGTTAGATTACCGAACGACACCGCACTGCACCACCGGTGTTTCCCCAGCTTCAATTCTATTTGGCCGGACCATAAAAAACCGCCTGCCACACCTAGTTGCACCTATAGCTGGAGACCATAGCATTAGGGTACGTGACACTCAAGCCAAGAAAACAATAAAGAAATATGCTGACAGAAAAGTATACGTAAAGCCCAATAATCTGAGTGTGGGTGACACCGTCGTTGTAAAAAGCGACCACACTTCAAAGGCACACACCCCCTATCAACCTAACCCATTAACCATAACAAAAAAAAAGGGATCCATGATTACTGCCACACACAAGGACAACCAAATTACAAGAAATGCCAGCTTCTTCAAAAAAATCCCTAAGCCACTAAGAAACCTCACACATGACCCACCTGAATACTCTTCATCTGAAGATGAGGAACACATGCATGTGACAGCATCACCAAAATCTAAAGAAAACCAGGGACAACACTCTTCAAACCTCAGACGCTCAGGCCGCACAAGACGGTCACCCAAAAGATTTGATTGCTAAATGCTACAAATACCCCTGTACATAATAATGCATAATTATCATTTTCTTTCCCATAGGTTGACAGATGCTTCCCTCCGACCCAGCAACGCAAACACTCCAGTCACACCACGCATGAACAAACTCCTTGATGAATATAAAAACAATAATAATAATAAAATAAACTTAAAAAAAAAAAAAAAAAAAAAAAAAAAAAAAAAAAAAAAGAGCATTGTAATGTCTTTACCAAATAAAGGGGGACCACCGCAGGTGTCACAGGAGTTACGGCCCCTGGCGACATCCGGGGTGGTGGGCAGTCTGATATCCACCGAGCACGATCTTCCTCGTTCGTTTTCTTTCTCTCATCAATCTCCGTCCATCCTACAACCTCACTATGGTAATAACCGATATCTAGCAAGTATCGGTTACTTACCATAAGGATTATCACAATTAGTTCGTCCGCTAGTTTTCCTAGTTGAGATGGGTTTAATTCTTTCTGTGAGGCAATGACCGGGGAAATTGTTGCGGGTAAGGCTTGTAAAAATTTATGAAGAACAATCTCTTCGCCAATACCTATTCTTTTTGCAATAGACAGCATCTCTTGAAGATAAGCGGAAGGGCGGCCAGTTATAGTGTTAGTTGACATTAGTTTGTCGAGCAATTCCGGCTTGGTCCTTTCGTGGGACTCAATTAAGGAGCATTTTAGTTCCTCATATTTCCTGCCTTCTAAAATATTTATCGGTATTTTAGCTACCACTTCTGCAGGCAGTGATGATATGACAGCGTAAAATTTGGTTGTTGAAGCTGTTATGTTGCGTAGGTGGAATTGGGCTTCCAGAATGGAAAACCAGCCATTTACTGCCGTTTCCATAAATTCAGGAGTTTTTATGTTTATTTGTTGCACACTGGATTCTTCCATTTTCTTCCTTTCTTTTTTTTTTTTTTTATATATATATGTGTGTATCTTTTCTTTTTGTGTGTGTGTGTGTGTTGACTAGGAAGGAGGTGGGAAATATAGTATTGTTGTACTTAAGTCGAAGGTTTTCTTTGAAACGTTTGCGATGAAAATGAGTAATCACTTGTATTTTCCTGAAGATTCCAAAGTGTGTTTCATTTCTTTTCGGTACGAGTCCAGTTTACGTTGTTCATTTCTTAGTGTAAAGTTCTTTTGATGAGGTGCAGTGTTCTTTAGGCAGGGTCACCATTGTAAATAGTTGCTGTTATCTCATATGAATAAGACACAACACAAATACTAACTTGAATTATTATTTTATTTTTTAAGTTAACACTGCGAAACATTGGTAAGATACATTATGTAGCAGTTTTTATAAACGCGTGCGTACTGGACTTAGTCGCATCAACTCTCTGACTGTAGTAGTTAAAAAGGACACCCACACCTACCCTCGTCTCTCTGGACGATAGCAGGCAGTGGGGGACGAGTCAGCAAGCAGGACCACCCGGCGAGAGGAAGGCCAAAGAATCAGAATTGTCTCTTTTTCATTGTAGGGAAAGGAAGGTTTAATATAATGCAAAAGGGAATGGTAGTATTAATTTTGCTTTTGTGGCCTAAATCTTTGGTCAGTACAAATTTATCTTGGGGGAAGGTGTTATAATGGAATGACCTAGCACTCCTCCATACAATAATATACAGACAATGTAGATATACTCCTCCAGGAATGAGAGAGTTCCAAGACACCGAGAGAGACAAACTCTCGCCTTGCATCCTCTTTGTAAATAAACCTTTGTATTAACCCTAAGTGAATGTCCTGTCTTATAATTATCTAAGAAAGAACAGACCCAGGAAGCCAGTACACTTCAAAAGACTTTATTAAATTTGCAAATAACTGGGGATTTTAGCATGTTATAAACAACAGTAGCTACTCTCAAAGCAATGGAGCTGCAGAGGCCTGTGTAAAAACAATGAAAAGATTGCTAAAAAAGGCTAAAGATCCATATCCTTTTTTTGTTTGCACACAGAGCAACACCAATGGAGTGTGGGTTTAGCCCCAGTGAGCTGTTAATGACCGATCCCTGAGGACAAATGTCCTGACCTACTAGGATCTACTAAGCCTCAGATGGCCTGATCTTGAGAGCTTCAGGAAGAGGGAAAAGAATAAAAAAACGACTCATGCACTGACTATCACATAATGCTAAAGAGCTACAACCACTTGAAAACGGTATACCAGTATAGGTCAGAAGCTCCAAGACGGTGTCGTTATTGGAACAGCATTTACACCATGTTCCTATATTCTACAGACCAAAGATAAAGGGACAATAATCCAACACGATCAACAACACATTGTACCCAAACCACCTGAAATAGTTGAAGATCACAAATCAAAGATGCATGAAAACAGCCATCCACCAAGAGAAGAAACCGTGAGAACAGCATGCCTAACCTTCACTTCAGAATATATATAAAGTTTTTTAAATAAGATGAGGAAAGATAACAATATATATAAAAAAAAAAAGAGAGAGATAAAGATAAAAATAAAATAAATAAAATAATTAGGTGAGCTCATTCCCAATTGGAGAAGGGAGATATGTTAAGTCCCTTAGAAAAATCAGAAGTTAGGAAGAATTATTTCCCTTGTACACTTATAACATATAACAGATCTCACTCAATTACTGTATTATGCACTCTGTTAAAAAAAAGTGCAATTGCGTGCGCATTTCGCCGCACATTAAAATTTTGGTTATGTGGACAATTTCCATTACACCTACGCACGCTCTGCAAAGAACAAAAACAAAACTGCGTTCTCCACACGAACGTAGCAGGCGACATACCACGGGATCAGAAAACGTAACTTACTGGCCAATCAGAGACACAATAAATGAAATATTTTTTTGATCTGATTTGAGCCAAAGACCAACTATAAAAGGAACCCCTCCTTTGATCATGAGGCAGTCTTACTGTCCTTGGGGAGCGTCTCGTCATCGCTGTCTCCAACTTATTGCGAATATCTCACCGTCATCAACTTACTGTGAATATCTTGCCAACATCAACTAAACTTGTTGCTACTGACGATGACACTCCTGTTCAATTTGAAGACAGGGGCAACACAGCCATCCAAACATACGGTTCGAGAAGTCCAAACTAACATAGACAACATACTGGCGGCTTTAAAGCTGACTACTTCAATGGCACCCCATACAAATCAAAAGGAAAATGATTACAGTTCGGTTATCTGTCAACAAACAATCCAGGATGTCATGAAACAGCAGAAATTATTCTGCCCAGGAAATAACGTAAACCAGTTAGTCACGGCGCTGAACAAAGCCTATACCAAGGTGAGTTTGTCAAGTCTGCGAAAGATTTACTTGACCAAGGTATATTTCAGCAGATGGTGGATTTGAAAACAGACTCATGCACTTTCAAAGCACTGAAATAATATTTGCAAGCAAGCCATGGCAGCCAGATGACAAACTTCCAGCACCTTAGTCGAGTGGGACCTGGAATGACTAGACGGGCAAAAATTGATTGATTTCGCAGGCCGTCTTGAAAGTATCCTAAGAGAAGCAGCTGTCCACATAAAAACCAAATATAAAAAGGACAAAAACACGGAGTTGACCATAGATGGACTTATATCTATCATAGGTGTGATAATAATGAGTGGAAAGGTGAAGGTCTGGAATTTAAACCTCTACTCCCACCTTGTCAAGACAATGGACAACCACTACAGTGCAACCAGCATAGCCTGCGAAGCCCAAAGGTACCTCAATCGTGGTATAAGATCCGATATCCCTGCTGCTTATGAAATTACATACTACACACAAAAAAAAAACACAGCAGTCACGTCAAAGAGACATGCCACTCAGGACAAACCTACCACCCCGATCCAGTGGATGGCCCCACCAACACCAGACAAACCCCAGCAACCAAGACATGACCATCCTCAGACACACAAAGACCGCCAACACACGCCACGTACCCCATTGTGCAAGAACTATCTTAGGGGACGACCGTGTTTCAGTGGTGTAACTGCCCGTATTGTCACTGACCTCACACACAAGCACAGGCACACATCGCAACAACAGATGACGAACTACCATCCACAAAAAAAGGATTTTCACTTTGGGCAGGACATGATGTGATGCCCCATTCACCCTATCTCTACATCAGCCAATACATCTTCAACTTCCAGAGACTCGCTCACCAATCATCACTTGTCACATCCATCTTCAACATAAATGACGTACACTTCTCTGGGATCGCGATGCTAAACTTGGGATGCTCCACGTGCATCATACCTATATCACAGAAATATATGACCTACACTGACATCCAGGTGAAAGGTATAAACGGCAGCATCACCGCCCTTGGTGAATTGACCTGTAACGTCACCATCGGTAATTGAAATACCCTCTACTTTCGAAAAAGTGAACGTGCTGGTGATGACCCAAGCCACACCAATCTTGATCGGCTAAAATGTCTTGCGTCACAATACACTCAGCTCATATCTGATTGACAACCAGAATTCTATTGTAGAATTCAGACACACACTTGCCGCAAGCCATACAACACACACAGCCACTATCACACCATCGACATCATCAGTCCATGATCCTATATATGACCCCCAATCTGTCTAATCCAGAATCACTTCACGATGGAACCTCAGCCCAACATCCAGATGCCAGAGGAAAAACTAACCTGGGCTATCACTGCCAAATCACCCAAACCAGAATGAATTAGAGGCCACAGTAAACCTTCTCATTAAATATGCCGACGTAATTGGCACAGAGAATAATAAGGGAACATTCATCCCACCCATTCGGATACCAACCGATGGCCAGTCTCACAGTCAAAAACAGCACCCAATTGCTCAGGCCCTGGAAGCAGATGTCGATGTTGAAATCAAACGCATGGCGAATGAGGGAATCATCGAGAAATGTAGAGACCCGAGAGGGTTTAAACGCCCGGTGTTTGCCGTCCGCAAGAAGAACAGATCGATCCACGTAGTCTCTAATTTCAAAAGAACACTCAACAAAGTTGTAGGCGATCTTGATCCCTACCCGATACCAAGAACTGACCATCTATTTAATAAGATCGGCAAAGGCAATATATATTTTGCTTCCTTGGATCTACTAGCAAGTCGAGATCGACAAGCAGAGCCGACACAAAACAGCATTTACATGGAAGGATCAATCCTACCAGTACACTCACCTGGTCTTCGGCCTTACCTCTGCTGTAGGAGAAGCATTAGCCAAAGTTACGTCACATGATAACATTTCAGCTTACGTCGATGACAACTTGGTTCATGCAAGGACATTTAAGGAGTACATACGCCCTCTGGAACAGCTCTTTACCGCCCTTCAAAACTTTAGACTCAAATTAAACCCTGACAAATACTCCTTCCTCACAAATGAAGCAAAGTTCTCAGACATCTTGTAAGCAGTGAGGGTTTAAAGCCTTATCCTGTATATGTTCGAGCAATCAGAGAAATGCAATCCCCAACATCAAAAAAGGAGTTACAAAGCCTCATCGGCCAACTGGTATGGATTAGACAGTTTCTCGAGACATGTTTACAGGAACAAATCAAGTCAAACACGTTCTCAAAACTAATGGCTCCCATACACAATCCCAACAAGATCAATAAACCATTCACCTGGACAGAGAAAACCGACAGAAAGATCAAAGAACAACTATCGTCGCCACCAGTCATCTCATTCCTAGACTTCTCCAAGCTTTTCACTCTCACCACCAACGCCAGTGATGTGTGTGGAGCGATTTTGATGCAAGAAGCCAACAACGGGAAGAAAAACATCATAGCAGTCGCTTCCCAAGCATTCAACTCTACAGAACAGAACTGGTCCATGACGGAACGAGAAGCATACGCTGTAAAATTCAATTTCATCGACCATCAATCATTAACATATCTGGACCAGAGAGAGTTCAACAATACCAAAATATGGTGATGGCAAGAGGAAATCTCATGCTATAAGTTTGTCTTAGAATACATCAGACTGTAAACCTATTACCACTAAATCTAGGAGATTTGGAAATCAAGATATACAATTTATATGGTCAGAAATTGAGAAAATTCTCCGGGAAGGAGTAATTGAAGAAAGTACCTCACCTTGGAGAGCCCAAGTTTTAATAGTTACTGATGAGCGTCACAGAAAAAAAGTGATTTCTGTGCGCGATGGCAGCAGCATATTCTGGGGAGAACTATGGCTGGCTGTTGGGTTTTTGTTGGAATTTATTAGATGGTATGAATTGATCTATGCCTATAATTAACCATTCCGTCAGGTTGTTTTAAGCAAAAATATTGTCATGTCGAAAAATGTAATATATCCAAAAATTATGATAATTCATGGAGTATGACAAATGCTATTGTGTTTTTTTGTAAAAATAAATCTATTGCTACAGGCAAAAAAAGGAGGGCAGCCATTAGCAAGAGAGAATCTGGCTAAAAGGGAGATAAGCCAAGTCAGTTTAGGTGGAAAAGGAGGTAAGGCAGTTTACCAGTTTTTTCAAGAGTGCGTATCACCAGATACTCAATCGAGGGTTAGAGAAAATCTACACTGCCTTTGAGGCAAACAGAAAATTATACCAGTTTTCTAGAGTTCCGTTTGGCATCACTAATGCTGTCGCTTGTTTCCAAAGGACGATGGATAACATCATCAAGCAACCATAAGTTGCAGGGAGATGATGTATATGTTGACAATATAGTTATAGTCAGGAATACCCAAAAGGAGCATGACGAAAATCTTGCAAAATTTTGGAAAGTTGCTCAGGTCCATGTTATGTCCCTTGGATCGGTGTGAGTTGTCCCCCTTTGTTCAATGTTTATAATGTAAACTCTCGGACATAAACGTGAATAAACGAGACTTGGTCAGTCGGCCATGTTGGTCTGAACGGTCACATATCCTTGTCCTGTTATTATTAATAGAAACCTGACATAACATGGTGTCAGAACAAGGCATTTACTAACAAATGTGAGCAAAATACGGGGAAAGATACTAAATATCGAGCCTAAGAGCCGTTAAAAAAAAAAAAAAAAAGAAATACGTGAAGTTCCATAATAATCCCCCAGTATGAACAGCCACGTGAGTCCACCAGAGCCCTTTCCATTCGACCAACCCGAGTCATGGGAAAAATGGATACGACGGTTCAACCGTTACCGGACAGTGTCCAGCCTTGACGAAAAACCAAATGCTTGTTAAGTGGACACCCTAATATATTGTATGGGTGATAAAGCCCAAGACATTTTCGCCACATTCAAACTTGCACCCGAGGAAGCCCAGAACTTCAATATAGTGGTAGCAAAGTTCAATGACCATTTCAAGGGTGATACGAACGTAATTTATGAATGGGCCAGATTCAACCGAAGGTGTCAAGAGGAAGGTGAGTCCATTGATTCATTCATCACTAACCTCCACACACTAGCTAAAAATTGCAATTTTCGAGACCTGCACGAGGAATTAATTTGTGATAGAATTGTAGTTGGGTGCACAGACCCTAAGCTATCACTAAGTCTGCAAATGATTCTGGACCTCACCTTGGATGGGGCCATCAGACGCGCACGACAGAGTGAAACAATAAAATCAAAACAGCATCTCCTGCTGTCCCCAGAACATATCGTTGGTGAAGATCCAGCTGACAATAATATTGCAGTCCACTACGTTAGTGACAACCGAATTCGCAGACAAGGTCAGGGTAAACACATGACAAGATCCGGGCGAGAACTGCACTACGAAAATCAACAAAAAAATGAGCGCACACAGCAGTATAGACCAGAGGCTGAGTGCCACCGCTGTGGTAACAAAACCCAACACCAGAGACGCACGTGTCCTACCATCTCAGCCACCTGCCACAATTGGTGTAGGGTTGGCCACTATGCTCAGTGCTGCCACACACGAAGGCTGCATGAAATTAAACTTAGCTCAGATGACTGTGAAAGTGATCAAAATGCATACCTTGGTGTTCTGACGATATCAGAGATCAGCATAAGTAAGCCTTGGCAAACCAATATCACCATCAATGGAGTGCCACTGAAATTCAAGCTGGACTCTGGGGCGGATGTGACCGCGATTCCAGAGCACATATATAAGTTACGGAGAGACCTACCAGACCTCTCAGATACCCACAAAATTCTTCATGGTCCAAGACGTATTCCACTCAAAGTGACTGGAGTGGTCACTGCAACTGTCTCGCATGAAGATCTTTCAGCAGAACAGAGGATATTTATTATCCCCAATCTCGAGGAGCCACTGTTAGGAAGGCCAGCCATCGAAGCACTTAAGCTCGTAACTGTCCACCCAAACTTACATACCATCAGCAGCCAGAAACGCCCATTTGACCCAAAAATAGAAATGCCAGACTTATTCACAGGCCTAGGCACATTTGGAGAAGAATGTACCATACTCTTACATCCGGATGCGAGTCCATACTCAGTACCCACACCACAACGCGTACCACTACCCTTGATGGAGAAAACACGGGCTGAGCTCCAGAGAATGGAGAAACTGGGGGTCATAAGCAAGGTTGACACACCCACCGAATGGTGTTCCCCCGTGGTTGTAGTACCAAAAGCAAATGGAATGATTAGGATATGCGTAGATCTCACAAATCTCAATAAGTGCGTAAAACGTGAGCTCCACATGCTCCCCACGGTCAACCACCTTTTGGCTCAGTTAGGGGAAGTAAAAATCATGAGCAAGTTGGATGCCAACAGCGGGTATTGGTAGATTCTACTTTCATCAGAATCTCGTTCGCTGACGACCTTCATAACTCCATTTGGACAATACCAATTCAACCACCTCCCGTTTGGTATTTCATCAGCGAGTGAGATCTACCAGAGACGCATGTCACAAGTACTAGAGACCGAAATTGGAGCCATATGCATGCAAGATGATGTTTTAGTATATGGAAAAACCCAACAAGAACATGATGCCCGGCTGAAGAGCACACTGAAAAAAATTCAGGCTGCTGGTATTACGCTCAATTTGGGAAAATGCGAAATATCCAAGTCGTCAGTAAAATTTCTTGGACATATACTCAGTGCTGACGGCCTGCGACCTGATCCGGAAAGGCTCACTGGTATCTTGAAATTCCAAACACCAACAAACATGACAGAAACCCGCCAGTTCTTAGGGATGGTGAATCAATTAGGAAAATTCATTCCAAACCTAGCAGACATGACTAAACCATTAAGGGATTTATTGAGTCATAAATGCACAGCAGGATGCATTCTCCTCCATCAAGGTGTTTAGCACCTGTGCTATGCCTGTACAATCCATCAAGTGAGACTGTGGTTTCTAGCGACGCTTCATCTAATGGGCTGGGAGCAGTACTATTACAACGACAGGATGACACAAAATTACATCCCATCGCCTACGCTTCACGAGCCATGTCAGAAACTGAAACTCGTTATGCACAGATAGAAAAGGAGGCCCTAGCCATAACATGGGTTTGTGAACGCTTTTCAGACTATCTTGTCGGACTACACTTCACAGTGGAGACAGATCACAAACCACTGGTGCCACTACTAGGTACTAAGGACCTCAGTGAACTTCCAGCAAGGATACAGAGGTTTCGAATACGTTTAATGAGGTATGCATACACAATTCGCTATGTCCCTGGTAAGGAACTATACACAGCTGATGCTCTGTCAAGAGCGGTATCTGACAACGGACCCACCAAACAAGACAAAGACCTCGAAGAGTTAGCAACAGCGTTCGTCCACACCATGATGGAATCTTTACCTGCCACAGAAAAACGTCTGAAAGAGCTGGAGGAAGCCACTAAAACTGATGAAATCAGCAACTGCATATTACAATATGTAAGAAATGGCTGGCCATCAAAGGATCATGTCCCAGCATCAATTAAACCCTATTGGGCCTACCGTGGCAGCATCACGTGTGAGAATGGATTACTGATGTATGGCACACAGATCATAATACCATCGCTACTGAGACCGACTATTATTGCCAAAATCCACTCTGGTCATCAGGGAGTTACCAGGTGCAGACAAAGAGCTCGCCAGTCCGTATGGTGGCCAGGACTATCTGAACAAATCAAAAGAACTGTAGAATACTGTCCAAGATGCGCCGAGCTAAGACACCAACCGCCTGAACCCCTCATGACAACTGAGCTTCCAACAAGACCTTGGCACACTGTAGCCTCTGATCTGTTTGAGTTGAAAGGCAGCAGCTATGTCATACTTGTCGACTACTTCTCTCGATATGCAGAAATCGCTATGCTTACATCAATGATTTCCAGTGCAATGATACAGAGTTTTAAAGCTATTTTTGCCAGACATGGGGTACCTGTCATCCTAAGAACAGACCCAGGAAGCCAGTACACTTCGAAGGACTTTGCCAAGTTCGCAAATAACTGGGGTTTCCAGCACGTTACAAACAGTCCCCGCTATTCCCAAAGCAACGGAGCTGCAGAAGCCTGTGTGAAAACAATGAAGAGAATGTTAAAGAAGGCAAAAGACCCATATCTTTCTTTGCTTGCACACAGAGCGACACCAATGGACTGTGGGTTTAGCCCCAGCGAACTGTTAATGGGCCGACGTCTGAGGACAAACGTCCCGACTCACCCGGATCTACTAAACCCCAGTTGGCCCAATCTTGAGAATTTTAGACAGAGGGAAAGGAACCAGAAGGCTCAACAGCAACTTACACACCGCCTATCAAAAAAAGCTAAAGAGCTACAACCACTCGAAAATGGCACACCGGTATGGGTTAGAAGCTCCAACCCCCCAAACCAGGAAGGCATCGTTGTTGGAATGGCAAATACACCACATTCCTACATTCTACGGACCAAAGAAGAAGGGACAATAATCCGACGCAATCAACGACACATTGTACCCAAACCACCAGAAATGGTCGAGGCTCACACATCAGAGACCCATGAAGACAGTCATCTACCTAGGGAAGAAACAGTCAAAACAGCATGTCCCACTCTCACCTCTCAAGAGTATACAACAACCAGATCTGGGCGTCAGTCAAGACCACCTATTAAACTAGACCTATAATATATATATATACAAATATATATATATATATAAAAGTAAATAAATGAACTCTTTTCTTTTAATAGATATATCAAGTGTGTGTGTGTGTGTGTGTGTGAGAGAGAGAGCGAGAGAGACCATATAGTAAAAGAACATTAAACATTATTAAATAAAATAAAAAAGGGAGATGTTATGTCCCTTGGATCGGTGGGAGTTGTCCCCCTTTGTTCAATGTTTATAATGTAAACTCTCGGACGTAAACGTGAATAAACAAGACTTGGTCAGTCGGCCATGTTGGTCTGAACGGTCACATATCCTTGTCCTGTTATTATTAATAGAAACCTAACATAACAGTCCATAACCTGCCTTTCAACAAGGCAAAGTCTATATTGTCAATTACCTCAATAGATTTCCTTGGTTACACAATAATTCACGGAACAATTAAACCAGATGGTGAACAACTACGACCACTCAAGGAACCTACCTTTTCCGAAAGACAAGGCTGCTATGCGCCGAGTCATTGGATTATTTTCATATTATTCACAATAGATATCTAAATTCTCTGAGAAAATAAAACCTCTTGTTAACAATGACTCTTTTCCCTTCAACACAGAATCTAAGAAGGCCTTCAATATCATCAAAGACAAATTCAGAAAGGCTCTGTTCCATTCAATAAATGAAGATCTTCCCCTAGTGGTTGAAACTGATGCCTCAGATACTGCTATAGCGGCCACTCTCAATCAAGCTGGTCGACCAGTTGCCTTTTTCTCTTCCATCATAAAAGAAGGGTATGCTATTGTGGAAGCAATCAAAAAGTGGTTACACTACCTATCTGCCAGGCATTTCATAATGGTTACTGACCAAGAAGCAGTGAACTACATGTTCAATTCAAAAAGACCAGGAAAAATTAAAAACAATAAAATTAAAATGTAGAGAATGGAATTGGGATGCTACGATTATGATATCATGTATCGGCCAGGAAGAAATAACATTTCTGCTGACGCACTTTCATGAACTTATTGTGGAGCCATCAACAACAAAGCTAAACTATCAGATATCCACATGTCTCTGCCATCCAGGAATCACACGAATGGCACATTTTATGAAAGTTCGAAATCTTCCTTATTCGATAGAAGAAATCAAGAAAGTGTGTGCCGAATGCCCCATATATGCATGATGGAAACCAAGTTTCCACTCTCCAAACTCAACCCCTCTTATTAAAGCTACTCAGCCAATGGAAAGACTCGATGTAGATTTCAAAGGACCACTTCCATCTACATCGAAGATCATGTACCTACTAGTAGTCGTAGACAAGTACTCACATGTTATGTGTAGACAGGTAACCAACCCAGAACATTCTACATAAGGAACCGAATCACCGGATTTCACCAGGCCCTTGTAAAAACAGAGACTCCCACCTGAACATTAACACACTTTATTTGTCTCTATGTAAACACATAAATAAACTTCTCTTTCAGTATTCAAACCACAGTGTATATTTATTTATTCCTTTCATGGAATACTTTATCTTTGATTGTCCGAATAATAGGCCACCTTAGGACATATAAAATTGGCGACGGAGACGAGATATGAACTCAGAAATTAAAAAAAAAAAGAAAAAAGTGAGCACATGGTGAGTGCGAAAGAAAAAAATTTCTCAAAGAGTTTATATCCGATTAAGGAAATATTTCTTAAGAAATGAAAGACGAGTATTCACACAAGTACAAAGAATTTTTATGTTCTTATTGTCGTCACAAAAATCTGAAGATGGCGCATCTAGATTTATTTCGGCAGAGGGTATAGCTAACTCTCTAGTGGAGTTCAAATATGACCCAGAACGAGGTGATACATTCCCTGCCTATTATTATAGATTCGAGATGATTTTTACAAAAAGATGTGAGAAATGGTCGGACGAGAAAAGAATCACACTCCTACTTCAGAAATTGGGTACGGAGGAAAACACAAAATTTAGGAATTTGATGTTACCAAAGAAACCAGAAGATATTTATTTTTCAGAAACTGTTTGAATCTTGTACTCGATATTTGGTGAAAGAGACAGCCTTTTTCATACAAGGTATAAATGCTTGAACATGCAAAACAAAGAAACTGATTGTTAACTCTACCCAGTTGTGTCCCTTGAACACTCTTCACAACAGAGAGTTAACTTCCCTACCGGCGACGGTGTGAACAGGACTTTTCGAAAAATATGGCGCGACCTGTACGCACGTGTTGAATAAACCCTCCTCAACCCTACTCCCGTTATCTGTGTTTATTTGCTTCTACATTGGTAGCAGAGCGTATCAAAACTAACAAACAAAAAAAACATGGCCTCTAAATACATTCCCCTACCAACGTTAAATACGGAAAAATATAATTCCTGGAAGAAAGAAATGCGCATATGGGAACTAGCCACTACTTTAGATGAAAGAAAACGGGCCCCCGTCGTGCTTTTGTCCTTGGAAGGAAAAGCGAGAGAGGCGCTGCTTGAATTGGATATCACTTTACTCAATACCGAAAACGGAATGGAGATAGTATATCAAAAGTTAGACACCCTCTTTTTAGAAGATGCAAACCAGGCAGCATTTAGGGCGTACGAGGCATTCGAAAGTCACCGAAGAAAGAGCGGTATGGCAATAGATACATTTCTAATTGAATTTGAACGCCACATTGCCAAATTGAAAGAATTCAACATAATTCTTCCCGAGCCGGTCCTAGCGTTCAAAGCTCTCAAAAGCGCCAACCTCACCCCCGAAAACGAACGCTTAATAAAAGCCACCGTTTGAGAACTAACACTCGGAGAAATGTCTAAACAATTAAAAAAAAATTCTTAATGACTTTGAAACTCATTCACCGCCAAAAACTCCTCCGGTTGCTATGAAAACCGAATCCGACATTATTTTCACCACTGACGAAACTGAAAACACCTACTACACCAGTAGTCGTGGTCGAGGCCACCGCCACGGTGATAAAACAGCCAGTCTCACCAGTCATGGGGCTGGCAGATGGGGTAGGGGTCGCAACCAAAATTCAACCCACTACAACAACAACAACATCAAAAGAAATTCAAACCACAAGGTTGAAAGCGACAGCAGCAGCAGCGGTGTTTGTTTCAAGTGTGGGTGTAAATACCACTGGATTCGCGACTGTCCGTATGATGAAATTGACAAGACCGACAAAGGAGGCCACTTGCTCGTTTCCAACATCATCCTCATGAACGAGCGTGAAGAATATGGCAGCACCAGCACGTTTTTGGGAGAAACGCTCGGATCCGCTGTCTTGGATAGTGGTGCGTTTGGGACAGTTTGTGGAAGAAAATGGTTCGAGTGTTTTCTAGAAACCCTGCCAGAAAAACAAAAAATAAAAGTTTGAGATGGAAGGAAAAACTACAAATTTGGTGATGGAAACACCATTAAATCTACTCACACAGCAACTTTACCATGTGTCATTGCTGGCATTGAAGTCAGTATTATCACTGACGTGGTGGACGCCAAAATACCGCTTTTACTGAGCAAAAAGTTGATGAAAAGAGCCGGCACAAGCCTCAATTTCAAGAACGACAGTGTCACCATGTTTGGAAAAAAAATCCCACTGCAATGTACTTCTTCAGGGCACTACCACATTCCCATAACAAGACCTACACCAGACCGAGGTAAGTTCAAACATATTTTGTTTACCAAAGAAATTTCCAACAAAAATAGGCAAGAAAAAATAAAAATCGCCACCAAACTTCATAGACAATTTAGTCACCCTAGCGGTAAAAAGCTATGTGACTTAGTCAGGAGCACCGGAATGAAAGACAAGCAATTCATTAAGATACTTCAGGAAATTCCCAATTCTTGTGAAATTTGCATGAGATACAAAAGGGTTGAACTCAGACCTGTCGTGGGGTTTTCACTGGGAACATATTTTAATGAGAGCATTGCCATGGACATAAAAGAAATTAATGGTAACAAAGTATTACACCTTATTGATCATGGTACTAGGTACAGTGTTGCAGCTAAAATTCTGGGTAAAGAGAGCTCCGATATTATTAATACTATTTTCAAAAATTGGATTACTTATTTTGGTACCCCTGGATTTATTCTCACTGACAATGGCAGAGAATTCAACATACAGGCGTTTAGGGACATGGCACAAAATATGAATATCGTCGTTCGTACCACTGCTGCTGAAAGCCCATGGAGTAATGGGCTAAATGAAAGGCACAATGGGATTTTAGGGGAAATGGTGAAGAAAACCCTAGAAGAAACAAATTGCAGTTTCGAGGTGGCTCTCGCGTGGGCAGTAAGTGCCAAAAATACACTTCAAAGTGTTCATGGATATAGTCCCAACCAACTCGTTTTTGGCAGAAATCCCAACCTACCTGGTTTTCTTAATGACAAACTCCCTGCACTAGAAGGTGTCTCTACCAGTGAAATTGTGGCAAATAATCTTAACGCTATGCATGCTGCCAGGAAACACTTCATAGTGAGTGAATCTTCAGAAAAGCTTAGACGAGCTCTCCGCCACCAAGTTAGAACAGGTATCACCCAATCCTATAAAAATGGAGATGCTGTTCTTTACAAAAGGAACTTGTGTGATAGGTGGCTTGGCCCTGGGACAGTCATAGGGTGTGAAAACAAACAGGTGCTTGTCAAGCATGGCGGCACCTATGTTAGAGTACATCCGTCTCGTTTAACCTTCTACCCCGAAACATACCAGACTCACAATGAGGGCAACAACGAGGAATTGAGCACCCAACAAGAGTCTGAAGGATCCCCAAGAGTGTCAAACTTCGAAGAGAACATTTTAGAAGAAAATTTAGAAATGGCAGACAACACTGAACAACGCCCTACTATGGAGACTCAAGACATAACCAATAAATGCAACACCACCACCAGGAAAGTCAAACTTCCCAAACCTGGACAAATCATAAAATGCAAGCTTGCCAACGACACAGAATCAGACTGAAAGAAGTTAAATGTCAAAAGTAGAGCAGGCAAAGCCACTGGCAGAAATAAACATTTGATGAATGTAGTTATGGAACAGGGTGAAGCATTTTGGTTGGACTTTGAACATGGAGTTTCCGATTGGCAAGCTGATGAGACTGAAGAAAATGAAGAGCACCATGATTCCTGCACTGAGGAAGAAGTAATGATCACCTCTGCTGACGATAGCCTGGAACTAGAGGAAGCTAAACAAAAGGAACTTCAGAGCTGGGATAAAAATAAAGTCTATGTTCAAGTACCGGATCAGGGCCAACCAAAAATCTCCACCAGATGGATTTACACAAGCAAAAATTCCCAAACATTCAAGGCCAGACTTGTCGCCCGAGGTTTTCAGGATAAAGATGCTGAGAATCTAAGAAATGATTCTCCCACATGCTCCAAAGAAGGTTTACGTGTAGCATTAGCTATAATGGCATCCAACCATTGGGTATGTAAATCCATGGATATCAAAACAGCATTTCTGCAAAGCAAGAAGTTGGAAAGACAGGTTTATCTGAATCCTCCCAAAGAAGCTAATGTACCCCAAGGCTATATTTGGAAACTCTCCAAATGTGTATATGGCCTGACCGATGCCTCTAGGTCCTGGTATCTCACACTCAGGGAGGAATTGATGAAGTCAGGAGCTATAGCTTCAAAATATGATCAGGCTATATTTACATGGCATTTCGAAAACAAATTGCAAGGGATAATTGCTACCCATGTGGATGATTTTTGCTTTGCAGGGTCAGAGATTTTTCATAGAAAAGTTATTGACAAAACCCATCAAATATTTGCAGTTAAATCTGAAGAAACTGCAGAGTTTCAGTACATAGGATTAGACATTAAACAGAATAGGGAAAAATATTAAACTTGGACAGAATGAGTACGTAAAGAAATTGAAATATATCGCAGTGGAAAATGGCAGGAATATTAATGACAAAATATCCACAGCGGAAATTTCTGAAATCAGGCAAGTTATCGGCCAACTTAACTGGCTGGCTACCCAGACCAGACCTGATCTCAGCTACGATGTCAGTGCATTAAGCTCCATCCTCAAACAAAGTAATGTGGAATGTATAAAACATGCCAATAGAGTAGTAAAGAAAGCATAGAAAGAAAAGTCCCAGGTAGATATTCCTGATTTAGGAGATCTCAGTCATCTCAAGATTGTTGCCTACAGTGATGCCTCATTCGCCAACCTGACAGACGGAGGATCTCAAGGTGGTTACATAATCTTTTTAGTTGGCAATAACCACAAATATACACCAATAAACTGGCAGTCCAAGCGCATTAGAAGAGTGGTCAAAAGCACACTGGCTGCTGAAACCCTAGCCATGGTTGACATGTCGGAGGCCTGTCTGTTTTATAGGAAACTACTATTAGAAATACTGCAATTGAAGGATGAACCCGAAAATATAAAAATAATCTGCAAAACTGACAATTCCTGTCTCTTTGACTCTGTGCATTCATCCACCCAAATACTAGATAAAAGGCTTCGTATTGAGATGGCTATTTTGAGAGAAATGCTGGAAAGAAAAGAAATAGCAGAGTTCTCTTGGATACCCACCAATGGACAGGTAGCTGATTGCTTAACCAAGAAGGGAGTCCCTTCATTTAAGATACTTGAGTTCGTATCTGAACCCAAAGAAACGGATATTTAAAAATAATTTTTTTTTCTTTCTTTTTCAGTGGTCATCTAGAAGACAAGAAAAAGGGGGAAGTATTGTTAACTCTACCCAGTTGTGTCCCTTGAACACTCTTCACAACAGAGAGTTAACTTCCCTACCGGCGACGGTGTAAACGGGACTTTTCGAAAAATATGGCGCGACCTGTACGCACGTGTTGAATAAACCCTCCTCAACCCTACTCCCGTTATCTGTGTTTATTTGCTTCTACACTGATGATATTGTCACATATGTGGGTAAAGTTAACGCCCAGTGTGAACTATTTAAATTAAAAGATTTGTCAGTTGACATGTTTCAGTGTTATATATTTGTTCAGGGACAGACAGCGCCGAATGACAAGGATTTAAGGTCAAGGATTTTATCGATTATGGAGCAAGATCCAGAAATAACTTACAAAAAGTGACAGAAGAATGTCAGAAATTGATAAACGTGAAAAGGGATACCACTAGGATAGAGGGAAAAACTACATCCCACGTCCTAATGGTAAAACAAAAAACATTTCCCAAGAACAAAGGAAAAAGTTCTGAATGTTGGAGCTGTGCGGGTTCGCACTTAAGAAAAAATTGCCCTTTTAAACAACCTTGTGCTAAATGTGGTTTAGTCAGACACCGAGCTTTCCAGTGCCGAATTAAACAAAATAAAGACAAAAATTTAAGTCTAAAGTAAATGTGGTTTTGTCAAAAGAAGAAGTTAGACAAGGAGGTAAAAGAAAATTTGTCAATACCAAAATAAATAGTGAAACTACTTTTGGATACAGGTAGTGATATTTCAATTATCGACGAAGTAACCTGGAAGTCCAAAACTAGAAAAAACATTTAAAATTGCCAAAAGAGTATCCGGCAAGAGATTAAAATTCATGCAGTGTATTCCTTGGATCAAAAACTTTTTCTACAAAAGTGTCGGTTGTTCCATGTATAAATTCTTGCCTTTTCAGAATTGATTGGATCGTTTTGTTTGATTTATGGGAGGTACGCATAAATTCATTTTGTAACAGTGTGAGTGTAGCTGAAAAGAAAAATTCCAAACACAATGAGGATTTTTTTAAGGTCTTAAAAAGTGAATTCCCCAATGTTTTTTCTAAGGGGTAAGACCAAAGCGAATTTTGAACTAAAGCAAAATGTGAACCCTGTTTTTAAGCCAAAAAGAAACGTGCCTTTTTCTTCAAAAGAAGATATTGAAATTGAACTGCAGAGACTGCAGGAAAATGGTGTAGTTGAAAAAGTTGACTAAGCCCCACTGTATACATTAAAAAGAAAAATAAGAGGATTTGGGTATGTGCCGATTTTTCTATAGGCCTCAATGACTGTCTTATGGATGATAGTTGTTCACTCCCATCCCCTGAAGACATTTTTACAAAGCTGAATGGAGGGAAAATTTTCTCCAAAATTGATTTATCTGAGGCTTACCTTCAGGTCAGTGAAGAATGTTCAAAGTATTTGTGTATCAATACCCATTTAAGACTCTTCAGACTCAAAAGGCTCCCTTTTGGTTTGAAAGTAGCTCCAGCGTTATTTCAGCAAATAATGGACACAATGCTTGCCGATTTAGGTTTTGCAATCGCATATTTGGATGACATTCTTGTAAAGAGTAGAAATGTGCAGAAATAGAAATGTTTTTTTTTTAATGGAGAGTAGAAAACGCATTGTGGATGCGTTATCGGCAGCTCCTGTTACTCTCGCTTCTTCTTATTTGTCCCTCGGTCCTCATTTTTAATGAGTGATTTTTCTGACAAAGGGAGAAGAAAAAGCTGTTTTCTAGGTTGGCAGTATTTTGTGCGAACAGTTGGCAGAGATGGCGGAAATTTTCTGTTTCTATGTCTATCCTTGTAGCCATGTCACTAGTAAGGGTGCTGGAGGTAAACGTTTTGTCTGGGCTGACGTTATCCGCCTGATTGTCAGGGACCCGAACCTTGGATTAACCACTAAGGAGGCTGTCCTATCAGCAGGTGCAAAGTACTGGGGCTGCTGTATTGCCATTTGGTGAATGGATTCTGGACCATGCAGTAGCTTCTGGTGGGGCCTCTCGATACCATACTAGTGAGTAATTGTTACGGCTTTACCTTATCATTACCTACAAATAATAAAAAAAATTCTTCGTTTCTTTTTCTCTCTTAGTTTCCCCTCTCTGTTCTGCTCTAAGTAAATCTGACGACCTAGTCCACAAATTCCAAAAATTCACCATGACAAGTTTCAAGAAAAAATACACGATTAAACCCGGTTCTCCAACTTCCAATGTAGACCCCTACTATCATGTCTCCTTCTCCAACATCAGGGGTCTTCGTTCTAACCTTCCAGAGGTTGAAACCCAATTACAGGAGACTAAACCAGACCTTTTATTTTTAAGTGAAACTGGCATTGGACAGGCTATTTCCCTAGAAGAGTTTGCAATTAAAGGATACTCTAACTTAACTTCTAAATCTGACCCCCAAGATCGCCATAGGCATGGAATATGTGCCTATATTAGGGATAGCTTTCCATGTGGTAGGGACATCTCCAGGGAAGATCCTAACTTACCCTATATATGCTTCCGGGTTGCTTTAGCTCACACTACGGCATTTATATTTACTCTCCGCCCCCATAACAGCAGAGTTACTATCTTTCAAAGCATATCTGAGAAAATTGACCAAGTCCTATCTGCTTATCCTTCAGCTAACATTCACGTATGTGGGGACTTCAATGTTCACAACGTCGAATGGTTGACCCACTCTAACAAGACCGATGATTAGGGGAGGTTCTGTCATGATTTCTCCATTGCCTATGACCTCACTCAGATTGTTCAGGAACCCACCCGTGTGCCCGACAATGACGGCCAGTATGCGAGCCTACTAGACCTTTTTCTCACAACTTGCCCTGAACTATGTTCAGTTTCTGTTCTGTTGCCTCTTGGATCTTCCAACCACTCTGTTGTATCAATTAAGATAAAAATGAAATGTAATAAGTCCCCAGACGTACCTCTCCATCGTACAGTATATCGATACACTAAGGCTGACTGGGATAGCTTCCGTACATTTATATCTGATCTACCTCTGCATTCCATGTTTAAAAAGGATGTGTACTCTATAGTATTAGACCTGACTGAATGGTTAATTGTAGGTATTGACCATTTCATACCCTCTAAAAAGTTTCAGCAAAAACCTAACAGCCAGCCATGGTTCTCTCCAGAATGTGCTGCTGCCATTGCGCACAGAAATCACTTTTTCCACTGTTTCCAACGTAATAGATGTATGAAAACTAAAGCCGCTTTCAGGACTGCCAGCAACCATTGTAAGAAAGTAATAAAGAATGCAAGAGAGTTGTATGCTCAATCTGTTAAGTCCAAAGTAGCTGAGCAGCGGCTTGGTTCCCACCAGTTTTGGCAAATAGCAAACAGAATCCTGAACAGAAGCGTGTGCTCCATCCCAACTATTATCAATGGACCTGAGGTAATCTCGTCAGCATCAGACAAAGCCAAACTCTTTGTCAAGAACTTTGCAGCTAATTCTACCCTTTGCGATCAAGGCTGCCAACCCCCAATATTTCCTCCTGTATCAGAAAACACGTTATGTGATATACGTATATCTGTACGTGATGTTGCCAAGCTAATCAAAAACCTTGATTCCAGTAAAGCAACTGGCCCTGACGGTATTCCAATTATAGTACTCAAAAAACTTCAACCTGAACTAGCGCCCATACTTACAAAACTGTTTAAACGTTAGCTTAAGGAGAATAGTTTCCCATCTCCCTGGAAAATCTCATCAGTATGCCATGTATTTAAGAATTCAGGTGATCGCTCATCCCCCTCTCAGTACAGGCCAATAAGACTCCTGTGCGTCATGAGTAAGTTGCTGGAATCTGTGTTAAATACAGAAGTAATCAACCATCTCAACAAAAATAACCTTCTTAGTGACACTCAATATGGTTTCCGTTCTGCTAGATCTACAGCAGATGTGCTTACAGTTATATCTCATAGGATTAGCAAATCTCTCGACGGAGGCAACCTTTCTAGGGCAATTGCTCTTGAAATATCTAAGGCCTTTGATAGGGTATGGCATAAAGGTTTACTTCATAAGATCTCTAGCTATGGTATTGCTGGAAATGTCTTCTCAATTATTAAATCATTTCTTTCTGATAGGTTCATAAGAGTAGTAGTTGAGGGGCAAAAATCAGAAGCTCACAGTATTAATGCTGGTGTCCTTCAGGGATCCATCCTGGGCCCAACTCTTTTCCTGATCTATATTAATGATCTTCCAAATCACATCCTTACATCATTTGTAGACATCTATGCTGACGACACTACCATTTATGGTAGCACATCTAAGACAATAAACGACCAAGTTCTCTCCAATTCTCTCTCCTCTGATCTTGAGCACGTAGTACAATGGGGTAAGGAGTGGCTGGTTACTTTTAATGCATCTAAAACCAAGCTTCTCTCTTTACATCATCAACATTCTGACCCACATCTGGCATCAATTGAAATGAATGGCTCTCGTCTTCAGGAGGCCTCAAGTTTTGACAAGCTTCTTGGCTTGACCATTACTCCTGATCTTAAATGGAACACGTACATCAAATCTGTTGCCAAGGCTGCTGGAAAAATGGTCGGATCTTTTTATCGATCCTGTAGATATCTCACTGCTGATGCTATTCTCTATCTATATAAGAGCCAGGTACGTCCAAGGATGGAATACTGTTGCCACATCTGGGCAGGAGCTGCTAGAAAGGACTTGGCCTGCCTTGATAGAGTTCAAAATAGACTTCGTAGCCTCGTAGGAGATGTCCTTTTCTCTTCTTTGCAACCTCTATCTCACAGAAGAGATGTTGCGAGTTTGTCTCTGATGTATCGTTATTTTCATGGAAAGTGTTCGACTGAGCTTCAATCTATGGTCCCCCCTCGCCAAACTTTCACAAGAAACACTCGTTTAGCTGTAAACACTATCAAAAATTCCCCCCACTCTTTATCTGTGCCTAAACCTAAACGTAGATTCCATGAACAGAGCTTCTTTCTTAGAACTGCACACCTGTGGAATTGTCTTCCGTTTTCCTGCTTTCTGGCTGACTACAATATGGTTGTCTTTAAGTCTAACGTAAATAAGTTCTTGATGAGCCGTTCCATATAAGTTATCAAATTTACCAAATTTTCATTACTAATGATTACTATATTGTCCAATTTCTAATGTACACTCTTTAACCCTTATCCTTGAGTGGCCTCTTGGCCTTGATAATGTGGCGATGCCTATGTAAAAAAAAAAAAACATAATGAGCATATCAGAACAGTTTTCCAAAGAATTGAGAAATTTGGTTTCAAATTGAGTGCGGAAAAATGTGAATTTCTTTTAAAACAGAAAAAATATCTGGGTCAAATCATTGACAGCCAAGGCAGAAGACCGGATCCTCAGAGAACAGAAGCTATTGAGAGGATGCCAGCACCTAGCAATGTTGCCCAGTTACAATGTTTGGAAGGTTTAGCACAATATTATGCTATCTATTGAGAGCACCATTGAACGAATTATTAAAAAAAGGACGAAAGTGGATTTGGTCTAAGAAGTGCCAAAGTGCATCTGAATAGATTAAGAAATACCTGCTATCTGATTTAGCACTGGCACACTTCGATCCACAGAAGGAATTGATTGTGGCGTCAGATGCAAGTGATTATGGTATAGGAGCAATACTTAGACTGGAAGTCAGATCAACGAAGCCAATAGTTCATGCTTCCAGATCACTTTTGCCTGCAGAGAGAAATTATTCTCAAATTGAAAAAGAAAGTTTAGCAATAATTTATGCAATTAGAAAATTCCATAGATTTATTCATGGCAGGACTTTTACGTTGCAGACTGACCACAAGACCGTGTTGACTATTTTTGGATCTAAAAAAGGCATACCCACTTACACTGCAAACAGACTTCAACGATGGAGCATAATTCCGTTGACTTATAATTTTAAAATGGAGTACATTTCATCCAAAAATATTGGACATGCAGATGAACTATCCAGACTGATTGAAAAGTGTGCAGAACCTCTAGAGGACACAGTGATAGCTGCATTAAGAGAGGAAAAAGAACTCTCCGGACTGCTGTGCAACACGATTCGAGAGTTACCAGTGACTCTAGATGATGTCAATAAGGCAGCAAAAATAGATAAATTCATTGTGCGAACAAAAAATGCAGTTAAAACTAGTCAAAGAAAGACTCAAAAATTTGCTCACAGAGTTTATTGTATGCAGATAGAGTCGTCATACCGACCACACTGCAAAAGAGAATGCTAAAAGAATTCCATAGCGGTCATCCAGGCATGTCCAGAATGAAGGCCTTCATGCGCGGATATATATATATATATTAGCCTAATGTGGACCGGGACATTGAAAAAATGGTAAGAGAGTGTTGAGGGTGTTAGCTAGCAGCAGAGGCACCACCTGTACAGATACAACCGTGACCGAAGACGGATGCACCATGAATGCAGTTACAAATTGACTATGCAGGTCAGTTGTAAAAACAGAGACTCCCCCCTGAATATTAACATGCTTTATTTGTCTCTATGTAAACACATAAATAAACTTCTCTTTTAGTATTCAAACCACAGTGTATATTTATTTATTTCTTTCACAGAATACTTTATCTTTGATTGTTCGAATCATAGGCCATAATAGAGTACATGTGATCACGCCTTCCATTTGCTTTTGCTTCTGCAAATATAACTACTAATGTAGTAATCGAATGTTTATTTCAAATTTTTACAATGTTTGTGACATCCTCATACATTCACTCTGATTGAGGAACTTCATTTGTATCCAAAAACCTATGGGAGTATCTCACAAGTTAAAGCATAGCAACTAGTCGGAATACTCCTTACAATGTGAGCAATACAATGGCATTATATGGAAAACTACATCCATGGCATTGGCTTCTAGTAATCTCAAAGAGTCACAGAGGGAGACTGTACTTCCCAAAATATTACACTCCATCAGGTCACTATTGTGTACTGCAACTAATGCCACTCCTCATGAAAGACTATTTTCCTACCACTTAGTGGTCATTCTCTACCCTCTTGGCTAACTGTACCAGGACCTGTATTACTGCGTCATCATGTTTGGCATAGTAAATATGAACCCTTGGTCGATGAAGTACAACTTTTAAAAGCAAACCCTCAGTATGCCCACATGCAGTTTAATGACAGACGAGAGTTTACGGTCTCTACGTGACCTAGTTCCCATTGCAAACTTGACTATCTAAAAAGCCAACCCCAACTGAAACCTTAGTTCATCCAGAAAAGTTGAACAATCTTTGTGCTGAGAATAACTTAGCTAATCCAACTTCTACAGAAGAACAAAATACAACGCCTGAGATATCTTCTCCAATGCCCATTGATCCTGATGCTGATTTTTCCGTTGCTAAACCTAACCCTTCCCCCACAGTATCTATGGACCTGGAGGATAGAGAATCCAGCCATTAGTGCATCTTAGATTTATCCAACAGATAGTTGTTATATTCGCATATCCCTCAATATTCACATGAGTAAACCAGAAAAGCAGCAGCAGCTGCGACGGCAACAACAATGGCGACGATAAGGAAAATCTTTTCGTCAAGTCAATACAAATGAACTCAATAAACACACATGACAACTCCAAATCCCATTTCTTTAGATATACACATAATTAGAATAACTCGCACCTTACGTCAACAAAGAAAACCGCCACAGAAAGCTGCACAGCAAAAAACAAAACCAAAATACAAAACACGAACATCACAGCAAACACAACTCCTAAGCATAAAAACACCAATATATAATTCACAATGCAGCCATACAACACCGACTAGATTACATTCACATTTTTATTAGCTTCAAATCGATATAACACATGCATACATACACCAAACAGACGGTTCACTGCAACACATTATAGCACAATAAACAAACACAATTAAGATAGCAAAATATAAGCTAATTATCAATTTGCCCTTTGTCTTCACCTATGTCCGCAACACCACTATAAAAACAGTAACCGTCGCGACAAAAAAATCAGTCGAGCCCAAAGACAGTCCGTCAACCAGTATGGGATAATTATCGGCTCCGTCGGACCCCCTCCCCCAACGTTAAACCCATGTTCGCGCACATCATCCATCAACCTCTCCATGTGGAAACACCAACAGCGAGAATTAACACTCACATTCTCATTTCATCCTGAATCATACTAGCGCCTGACTTTTCTCTCCTAAGAAGTTACAAACATTAACTTTGCACCAAAAACCTTCTTTCCTGAACATTCTCACATCCTTACGAACTTTGAACACTTTGCTTTTTTTTACCTTCTCGTTAAGTTTGTTTCTTTAAATAAACGATTGAGAAATCAATCATTTTAAAATTTAAACACATATTGTTTGTCTGGTTTCTTCTCGCCACCATATGCATTTTATAACATAGTTGAATTGTTATGTTATACTCATGTTACCATAATATCATTGTATGTTTCAGACCTCCATCATTTTGGATGAATAAAGTTATTATTTGAAAATAGTATCGACCTACTTATCTATGATGAAGGTACAGTAATGCCTATAACGAACATCATCACCAGCAGAAGATCAACAACACCAGCAGGATGCCAGTGGTAAAATGCCCGATTCCCGACTGCGACTTGGAGACAGCTGATCTTGATGCAGCAATTGTGGCAGCACTTCTGACAACCCCTGCGCTAGTGCACACTACAACCCCCCTGCAAGTACTGCAAGCTGCAACAAGGTAGAAAAAGTCAAACGACCTACCATCTCATCAGCTGGTACGAGTGAGGACTGGTCATACTTCCTATCACGATGGAAAGACTATGTTGAAGCCACCAAAATCAAGGACAAAGAACTGGTAATTCAACTGTTAGAGTGCTGTGATGAAACTTTGCGCAGAGACCTTACAAGATCAGATGTTCTAACAGCCATGAGGAAAATACATGCGTGAGGAAAATACAATGGTGGCTCGGGTTACACTGAACAATATGACACAAGACCGTGAAGAAACTGTGCGTTCATTTGGTGCTTGTCTCTGTGGATAAGCAGGAGTATGCAAATTCCTAATACCGTGCCCCAGCTGCAGTCATGAAGTCAACTACACAGATGCAATCCTACGTGATGTGCTTGTTCGTGGACTCAATGACTGATATTCAGCTAGACCTCCTTGGGGACAGAAATCAGAGCATGACCCTTGAACAAACTTTTCAGTTCGTTGAAGCTGTGGTTAGAAGCAAGAAAGAGAAGTCTTACCGTGGGTGCTCAGCGAGTGAGTTCAGGCGAAGAAAAGGAAGAACAAACATGGCGGCCAGCATTTTTATTTCATCCTTTCTCGCGTAATCTTGTGTGTGCGTGAAGATGGAAAGGATAAAACGATGTTCATTTCTCGGTGCTGGGAGATTATTCCCGATCAGGCAGGAGAGAAGGCAACTAGAGAGTAGAGACAGAGGACTGTAGCGCTAATCTTTCTGGATCATTCAGTTTGGGTATTTTTGAGGTGAACCCCCCCCCCCATTATACTTCAAGCTATTTCGGCAATGGCCAAGCAGGCTTAAGCAACATGATTAAGCCTTTTAATGCATGATTAAGCCTTTTAATGGCGACGGTTATGTGGTGGCATGGCTTAAAAAAGTGGATCATGTAGCAAGGATTCAGAAGCTGGATGATGTGGCCGCAGTAATACCACTGTTTCTAGAAGGGGACGCACTGGCCCTCTATTTGGAGCTCAGCGAGCGGGAACAGGGTGACGCAGATGCCATCAAGGGTCGACTGATCGAAGCTTTTGAAGAGGGGCCTTTCGAGGCCTTTAATAAGTTGAAAGAGAAGAGGTGGACTAGTGAATCTGTTGATGTCTACGCGAATGAGATAAGGAGATTAGTTGAGTTGTCGGGCATCAGGGGACACGCCACGAGTCACGTAGTCAAGATGACTTTTGTTACCGGGTTCCCGGAAGAGATATCGAAAAGGTTGCAGCAGGTACCAGGAGTGGAGACGCTGGATGTGAGTGAGCTGCTTAAAACTGCAAAAATCCTGGTGAGCACCCAGCCCACGGAGCCTGGAGGAACGACAGCATGGTACAGTAGGATGTGGGCAGGAATCTGCCAAACCCGGTGATCGCATGCTTCGAATGCGGGGGATCACACATGAGAAGACACTGCAGGAAGTTCTTGCAACGGACAGTGTGTTACAAATGCAATTGGAGAGGCCATTTAGCGGTAAAATGCACAAGTTCGGGAAACTGGCGAGGGGAGGCCGACGTGCCAGCGGCCGCCCCAATTCGAGAATAGAGGCGCACCCGCAGCAGATGCCCAAACAGAAGATTGCGGTGGAAGGACGGGAAGTTATGGCCCTGATTGACACTGGCTGCACCACTACCATGGTGCACACTACTCTAGTCAGAAGATGGAAAGGGAAGGGTGAAGTAGTGGCATTCGATGGGTCGTGAGTGAAGTGTCAAGGGAGGAAGACCATCACTATTGATATTGCTGAACGTCGGATGAGGGTCCATGCAATTGTCACTGATCGCCTGGTGCCTGGCGTCCAAGCCATCATTGGAATAGATGTTATATGCCGCCTTGGAGGTGTTACCATCACATGTGACAACGTGAGGTTCGAACTAGTTGAGTGCGCGGTGACGGAGAACGCCCCCAGAGGGATCAACAAGGCCGGGGAGGAAAGAAAATTGTTGATCAAAGATCAGGACTTCCGAGCCGAATTCAACGGATAGCAGTGGACGGTGGAGTGGGTATGGAAACATCAAGCGCCATCGCTGACAAACAGGGTGGCGTGCTACACAAATTCGCTTAGAGGTGGGGCGAGAAAGGAGTTTGAGCAGGAAGTCGACCGATGGATTGAGGAGGGGATACTGATGCCTTGGACGGATGATATGGAGTCGGGCATTTTGCCGTTGATGGCCGTTCTGCAAACAACTAAAGGGAAAGTAAGACCGGTCCTGGATTTCCGAGAGCTGGACGGCCATGTTAAGTGCCATAAGGGAGGCGACACCGTAGATGTGTGCAGTGAGACCATTAGGGAATGGAGGCAGATGAATGGCGAATCTACGTTGGTAGATCTAAAATCTGCCTATTTACTACTCCATGTTGCCAAGAAGCTCTGGAAATATCAGTTAGTCAAGTACAAAGGCAAAACCTACTGCCTTACGCGAGTGGGGTTCGGGTTAAATTCGGCACCCAAGATTATGCCAACTATCCTCAGGAAGATTCTGGAGACCATGGGAAAGGGAGATGGGGTAGTGAGCTCATACATAGACGACATTCTGGTGAATGAGACTGTGGTAACTGCCAAGGAGGTGGTGGCTCATTTGAAGAGGTTCGGGTTGGTCGCCAAAGAGCCGGAAAAATTAGACAGAGGGGCTGCTTTGGGCCTAAAACTGAAACGAGGTGCGTCAGGTGGCCTAGAGTTTCGCAGGGGAAACGAGATCCCACAACTGAAGCAGGAGCTCAACAGACGTGAACTTTTTTCCATATGCGGAAAGTTGATCGGACATTACCCCGTTGCTAGCTGGCTTAGACCAGCATGCAGCTACATAAAGAGACATACCGAAGGACGAGGATGGAATGATAAGGTGGGAGAAAGAACGGTCGCCATGATGGAAGAGCTCCTGAAAGAAGCAGAACGGCAAGACCCAGTCTGGGGAACCTGGAACATACCGCGAACATTGGATGGAGTCGTGTGGTCCGATGCGAGCAGCATTGCAACAGGGGTCGTTTTGGAAATTGGAGGAGTAGTTGCAGAAGATGCAGTCTGGTTGAGGAAAAAGAATGACGTCAGCCACATCAATGTGGTGGAATTAGACGCAACAATAAAAGGAGTCAATCTGGCCTTGAAATGGGACTACGTGACATCTGCATCAAAACAGACTCTGCCACAGTGTTTGCTTGGCTAAAGTCTCTCATTTCAAGCGAAAAAAGGATAAAAACGAAAGGGGCTGCGGAGATGTTAGTGAAACGCAGGCTTGGGGTGCTGGCTGAGCTGATGCAAGAGTTTTGTTTGAAGCTTCGCGTAGACATGGTGGCTTCTGAAAAGAACCGAGCAGATGCTCTTACGAGAGTGAAGAAGAGTTGGCTGTTGCCAAAGAAAGATGTTGTTGCTGCATCGGATCTAGATGATGTTGGCGTGCGAGAACTGCACAATTTGCACCATATGGGGGTAGAGAGGACTTGGTACTTAGTGAAAAAAGTCGACCCGAGGATCACCAGGGAGCAAGTGAGGCAAGTGGTCAGGACATGCGACTGATGTCAGTCGATTGATCCTGCTCCAAGCACGCATGAAGCTGGCCAATTGGAGATGAGTGGTACCTGGGAGAGACTGGCATGCGATGTCACCCATTACAGGGGTGGACTTTACCTGACCATGATTGACTGTGGGCCCGGGCGATTTGCCCTATGGAAGAAGCTACGTGGAGGAACAGGCAATGAAATAGCGGCAATCCTTGATGAGGTGTTTTTGGAGCGAGGCCCCATGGAAGAGTTGTTAACCGACAACGGGACTGCGTTCAAGTCAGTAGCAGTGACAGAAGTACTGAAGAAATGGAAGATCCAACAATTTTTCAGAGCTGCCTAACAGACCTAGTGGCAACGGGATCGTGGAGAGAAACCACCGCACCATAAAAGCAGTTGCAGAAAGAGGAGGCACCTCACCTGAGCAAGCCGTCTTCTGGTATAACATGTCACCTAAACTGGGACAAGTACCAGAGACGGTCCCGCAACTGTCAATGTTTGCATATTCCTGGAGACATCCCAGGGTGGAGCCGGCAAGCCGAGAAGTAGAGGCCACAGGGACAATTAAACTCGGGGACGAGGTATGGGTGAAGCCACCGGGGCGCGCTGCACCACACAATGGAGTAGAGGTCGCGTGACTGGGAGGAACACTAGTAACAACATTGTGGTGGGAGGAGTCCCGAGGCACATTCTCGACGTCAGACCAGTTGAGGGCGAAGCAGTGGAGGGGAGTGTGCAGCCACAGGAGGAGGACGAGACACCTCAGAGGCCAAGTAGAGAGAGGCAACCGCCACAGTGGATGAGAGACTATGAAATGTGATCTTGAGATCAGGGAGGCATGTGGTTAGAAGCAAGAAAAAGAAGTCTTACCGTGGGTGCTCAGCGAGTGAGTTCAGGCGAAGAAAAGGAAGAACAAACATGGCGGCCAGCATTTTTATTTTGTCCTTTCTCGCGTAATCTCGTGTGTGCGTGAAGATGGAAAGGATAAAACAATGTTCATTTCTCGGTGCTGGGAGATTATTCCCGATCAGGCAGGAGAGAAGGCAACTAGAGAATAGAGACAGAGGACTGTAGCGCTAATCTTTCTGGATCATTCCGTTTGGGTATTTTTTAGGTGAACCCCCCCCCCATTATACTTCAGAAGCCAAGGAATCTAATAAACGTTCTGCATCCAAACTACTTGATTCCCAAGGGGCCGAAGCAGCTAGCAGTACATATCGTCACAACAGAAATGCTGCACGTGTCGTAACCAAGAAAACTGAAAAACAAGAGACAGCATGTACTTATTGTGGAAAGAGAGGTCACGGTGCCAGAACAACTCTCCAACTTCACAAGAAAGAGTGTCCAGCATACAGTCAGACCTGCAACAACTGCAGAAGAATGAACCACTTTGAGGCTGTCTGCAGAGGCAAACAAAAAGTGACGGACACTAAGACTGAACATGAAGGTGCTGTATTTGACTCCCTCTGTGCTGCAACCAGTTATGACAAAAACTATGACAGACATGTTGTTCATCTAGACCATCACCTGTACAATCAGCTATCAGACACCTGGGTGCGCCAGTCATCACAGCTTCAACCGTTCATTCAAGTGACTGCTTGTGTTGATCCCAAAGACTACGATCACTTTGGCATAGACTCAAAAATCACACCAAAGCCAAAGACAACTACCATTACTGCTATGACTGACACAGGCTGCCAAAGTTGTCTAGCCGGTATCAAAGTGCTTCATCGACTTGGTATCTCAGAGAAACACTTAATTCCCGTGACAATGAAGATGCATGCTGCTAACAATGTCAGCATAAGAATTCTTGGAGCAGCTATTCTCTGCATCTCCGAAAAAGGGACAAGAGGGGAAACCTATGAAACGCCCAATGTTGTGTATGTGATTGACAAATCCGACAAAATGTTTCTAAGCAGAGAAGCATGTGCAGCACTTGGTATGATTACACATAACTTCCCAACCATCGGTGAATCACAGAGCAACAGTCAAGCAGAAATGAACACTATCAGCCAATGTGTGGTTCCCCCATGTCCACAGAAAGATAAGAGCAACCCTGCACCACAAATCCAGTCACAATCAACATCTTCTCAAGACTATGTCCACCTCATGTAAAGACAGTGACAAGTGTAAATGCCCCAATCGTGAATCACCACCCCATCCACCGTCGGCTCTTTCCTGCAACTGAAGCTAACCGAGAGAAACTTCAACAGTACCTATTAGACAGGTACAAATCCAGTACCTTCAATACATGTCGGCATCAACCACTTCCTCACATGGCAGGTCCACCAATGCGGCTCATGGTCGACCCCAAAGCTACACCTGCCACGCATCAGACACCTGTCCCAGTACCACTACATTGGCGGGATGAAGTGAAAGCAGGCCTAGATCAGGATGTTCAACTTGGCGTCATCAAGCTCATCCCAGTTGGAGAACTGGTCACTTGGTGCCATCGCATGGTGGTCTGCGCAAAGAAGAATGGCACTCTGCGTCGAACTGTAGACTTCCAAGCACTCAATGCTCATGCAGTGAGGGAGACCTACCACATGCAGTCCCCATTTCATCAGGCTTGCTCCGTCCCACGCCACACTAAAAAGACTGTCTTTGATGCCTGGAATAGATATTACAGTGTACCCATTAGAGAAGAAGACAAATCTCACTACCTTCATCACACTGTGGGGAAGGTACAGATATAAAACTGCACCTCAAGGATATATAGCCTCTGGGGATGGCTATACCCCCGCTTCAATGAAATCATCGCCAACATTCCTGACAAAACAAAGTGCATTGATGACGCTCTTCTTTGGTCAAACAGTATCCAGAACAGTTTCCTTCAATCCTGTAACTGGCTGGAAACTTGTGGAAAGAACGGTATCATCTTGAACCCGGAGAAATTCATCTTTGCTCAAGACATTGTAGAGTTTGCTGGCTTTGAAATTACCCCAGACAGCATGTGACCATGTAGTCGCTATCTTGAAGCAATCTTAGACTTTCCTTCACCGAAGAACATCACGGATATGAGATCATGGTTTGGCCTCGTAAATCAAGCATCATACGCCTTTAGCATGACTGACAGGATTGCAAGCATTCAGACAACTGTTGAAACCTGGAATTCCATTCAACCGGGACGACACACTGAAACGTCTTTTTCAGGAGTCAAAAGCAGTCATCATCAGTGAAATTGAACATGGGGTCCAGATATTCAACAAAAACAAACCAACCTGCCTAGCTACAGACAGGTCAAAGAATGGCATTGGATTCTGGCTGTTCCAAAAACATTGCACATGCATCAAAACTGTGCCCTTCTGTTGCTGAGACGGATGGAAGATAACTTTTGTTAGCAGCAGGTTCACCAGCCCCACAGAATCCAGGTACGCACCCGTCGAAGGTGAAGCCCTTGCAGTTGCTGACGCCTTGGAGAAAGCAAGATACTTTGTTTTGGGAGGTGACAAGTTGATCATCGCAGTAGACAACAAGCCCCTGATCAAGCTTTTTGGGGACAGATCACTGGACGACATCCCCAATTCAAGACTTCGCAATCTGAAAGAAAAGACCCTAAGGTACAAGTTCACAATGCTACATGTACCTGGTGCTAAACATCGTGCTGCCGATACCGTATTTCCCTGTTGGAAGGCCTGACAATATGGTTCTCTTAAGTGCTTACGGCTTCTAAAAGAGCTGATCAACTGACTGATAAACACAGTCTTGATAGAAAATGTGGATGTGAACTTTAGCACTTAGAGGTCAAGGATGTCACACGTATAACGAATATATATGTCGAAGTCATGATTATTCTGTGTTTTCTCCTCATTTTTTTGTTTTACTTTTTATACTTGTGAACCTGTGTGCATCCTCTTGGCAAACACCAATGCATAAGAGACAACAATATAGCCAGAAGCAGAATGAGAGAAGATCAAAGAGAACAAATCCACAGTTTACAACATTAGGGCCGACAAGTTGTCGAGTGAGGGACGCGTGGTCTCATAGGAAGATTTGCAAAGGATTTTGGGAGCATTTCAAGGAGCGATTTACGCAACAGCCTGATCTCCTAATACAAAAGTTTGGTAACTATTTGGTTAATTCTCTCCGCCTCAATGCATCTAGAGCAGCTGGTTGCGAGGGTAGGGTCACAGAGCATGAAGTCTTGACAGTGTTGAAACATATTCACGGTAACAAATCGCCAGGACTTGATGGTTTGCCATACGAATTGTATTTGAGACTGTTTGACATATTTGTGCCAATTCTGACCATTGGTTTGATGAGGGTTCCATCCCTAGTCAAGTCACCAAGGAAGTGATCATATTGATGAGCAAGAGGGACAGGCATGGGATGGGAAGAATTAGATGACTACAGGCCCATAACTCTGCTAAATACAGAGTTACAGATTTTCAATAATATCCTATTAAACCATCTGCAAATTGTTATCGAAGAGTTCACCAAACCCAAATAAAACTACGCTGTAAAGGGGAGACGATTCAGAACAACTTGCATCTGATCCATATGATTCTAGAGGAAGGAATAGAACATGGAAGCATCGCTGATCAACTTGGATTGGTCCAACCATCGCTTTCTGGCATCTGTTTTAGAGACTTCTGGAAATAGATCTCTGTACTGTATAGCACGCTGACGGCAGTGGTAACGAAAAGTGTTTGAAATCTTTCACTATCTCCTGGTCGGCATGTCAGGTCTGTCTGCTGTCACCCCTGCTCCAAATCCTTGTATTGGAACCATCGCTACTTCACAAGTTAAGGCATGACGAGGCAAGTTTGGTCATTTGCAGAATTGCTTTGCCTGTTGGAGCACTAACCAGATTTTTTGCATTTGATGACCTCACCGTTTTTGTGTCATGATATAGAGATAGTGACAGACGCACTCATTCATTACAAAACTATCACAGAGGCTAGAATCAACTGCAGCAAGTCAGTTAGCATGTAATTGAGTGTCTGGAGCAGTGACATGAGTTTTGGGCCAGGAATGAGTTGCCCCTCAATGTCATATAACAGTTTCAGAATAGTGGATTCACCTGGATGTCCCCACTGCGGAACTCCAGCAGAGGAAATACCTGAATACGTCTTTGAATACCACAAACTCTGGCAGTACTTTGTATGTCTATGAGGTGATAAATAACAATGCTGACTGCTGTGGGACAGGAAAAGATGAATGGTGTTTTTCACGATCCTTGTAGTAACGTGAATGGTAATATCACATCTGAGTGATAACCAAGAGCTGGAATCTATTGCTGATCAGGATCTGATTGCTTTTTTAAGCATAAATTGATGGTCAAGATTGGATGTGATAGAAAGAGATTACACTCTGCAGTTTTTGAAAGATCATGGATATGAGTATTGAACGTGTATTGAAGTATAAATATGAGTTCTCTGCCTGAGTATGGGACATGCACCGTGGCGTAACATCAGTTTTTGCCTCTGGGGCGGTCATAAAATTTGCCCCCCCACCCTCACCCGCTGGCATATAATTACCTGTTTTGCACTCCCCGCTGGCATATAAGTATCTGTTTGCTCCCTGTTGGCATATAATTACATGTTTTGCCCCCTGCCCCTCGTTGGCATATGATCACCTGTTTCTCCCCCACCCCCACTGGCATATGATTACCTGTTTTGCCATATCCCGGCCCACTGCTGGCATATGATAACCTGTTAAAACCTTTAAAATTCCCAAAAGGCCTCAAAATATTTATTTTCATTGAACTAAAGTTTACACAATTCCCCTTTTTTATTTTAATTTAATAATTTCTTTTCAATAATTTGAATAAGTATGTAAACATTAATCTGAAGGGAATTATGTAAACGTTAATATGAAACAAAAGAAACCAAATATTGTTTTTCAAAACAAAAAAAGAATAATTCAAATTATAAAAAAAATGTTAAAGCCACACAAACAAATCTTATGACTATAAAACTCAAATGACTTTGCAACGGGTGTTGTAACCCAACTGGTTTACGATTTCCAGTTGCACATGTGTACATAAACAAATAATCAACGCGATAATAAAACATATTGTTTTATTGTGTACATTTTCAGCATCCCAACTGTTTTCTATTTTAACGTTTAAATTATCCAAATAAACAATTGTTAATACCTTCTGCATTTTTTTCCATCATTCATTTCTGTATTACGTTTAAGCTATTTTAATGCAATTTTCTTACAAATAAATCTACTTTAACCCGTTGGCAACCACAAAAGCATTTTACAACGGCGATTTATCCACCACCTTCATTTTTTTTACTTTATTCTCCATTTTTTAATACCTCTTTCTTAAAAAACATTCATATATTTTCTGCTACACTACCAACATGAATAAATAACCCCGAAAATAATTTTTTTTTAATTTGCATTACAAATAAATAATCAACGCGACAATAAAACATATTGTTTTACTGTGTATATTTTCAGCGTCCCAATTTTTTTTTTTTGCATTTAAATTAAAAGATATATCAAAATTTGAATTTAACTTTAAGTATTATGGTATTTGTTCAGTGCACATTTACCTATAAGTATGGCAAACCACTTATAATTCAATGCCTGTAAGTAATGATCACAGGTAATCTAGTATAATAATAAATTCAAATCAGAAAATTTGGACACTTGAAAATGTTATGAAATGATAAAATCATTTTTATTTACTTTTTGTTGTTGTTAAAGTTTGAATTTCACCAAATAACATGGCTGTATCAAAGAGAAGATAGTCCTATGTAGTTTTCTTTTCTTTTTCTTCATGTTATTATTAAGAGGTCGAGCCTCTCAAAGAGAAAAAAAACATCTTGTATCAGCGCTTTTTGAAATCCTTGTGTGTAATCGCTCAATTTCAGTGCAAAATGTAAGAAATGGAAAGTCACACATTTTAGAAAACATTTTTTTTATTAATTTAAATGAGAATATTTAAAATTTGAATTCATAAATTTAAATGAGAACATTTGAAAACATGAAAAAGTTAAGAAATGATAAAATCATTTTTATTTACTTTTTTATTGTTATTATTTCCGAATTTTCACAAAAAACATGGCTGTATCAAGGAGAGGATAGATTGATGTGATATTTTTTCTTCATAATATTATTAAGAGGTCGAGCCTCCTGAAGAGAAAAACACACCTTGTATCCATGCTTTTTGAAATCCATGTGTGTAATTGCTCGGTTTAAGCGGGAAATTTAAGAAATTTGTTGTTGTTAATAATGTTTCAATCCTTTTAAAAATAGTTTTAAATTTTTCTTAAATAAATGTATTTATGAATTGAAAATAAGGTTACAAATTTATTTTTTGTGAGAGAACTATCACAAGGCATCAAATTGGTTGAAAATTTACAAACATACTTTTTGCACTTTCTTTCAGCAAAGTTATCAATTACTCTATCAAAATCACTCTGTGTTGATATATATTCAATTGCTATAGGGTTATCTGCCCCTTTCCAAAACCCTTTTACTGTGGGGATTCTCTCCCCTTTTATTGTAACTCTTCAGTTCTCCATGTTGTAAATAAAATACACACACATTGTGTGCGTCTTAGTATTTCGTCAAACAAAATGTGTTCATAGTAATTTTTAAAACCTTTCTGGATGTCGCAGGCTCCGGTGATGAGGTATGTGTCCCCATATTTTTATTAAATGACTTCCACTCATTTTCAACACTGTTGACAAGTTTCCTCTCTATGGAGAGGACTGCCAAGACTGTAAGCTTTGTCTGGCTCATTTTTGATCAAAGGTAGTTTTTTATGAGCTTCAGTTCCCAGAAAGAGCGCTCATAGTTGGCAACGCTAATAGCTCGGGTAAGGAAAATGCGCAGCAAGATCACAATATTAGAGACGGAATCCCCAAGGTGGTATCTCTGTATAAAGTTCAAAAGGTCCATTAATTTTGTCTTTTCCTGAAGCTTTCACAAAATACTGTAATCTCTTCCTTTCGACAAAGAATTTATTTTTTCTATATCTTCGTCAACTTCACCAAGCTGACAATCATAATTATCATCAAGCAGATCTGATGGTGTAAGAAAAACGTATTTACTTGCAAGATCGTGAATTTGTTGAAATCTGCAAGATATTTCTTCAGTCAACCTGTCTATGACAGAGCATTTCCCGTCTCAACTCAGTATCAAACCCCAGTGCTCAATCGTTCACCACCCGTTCGTTTCTTTTTGCGGATATGATGCTCCATTTCAGAGCAGAGTTTTTTTTTTTACTCATCTATTGCAGTGTCCACTATCTTTTCTCTATTTTGAAGAAGGTAATCTCTCAACGCTGTCAGCCTGACAGAACTTTGTTGCAGATCCAGCCCCTTTTCTTGAAGATACTTCTGGGCATCATTGATTTCTGGGAAAATAGTTTTCCAAAGTCTTAGAAATAAAAGAAACTGAAATGACAATACCGAATTGAGGATTACAGATGCACCTGATCTTGTGGTTGCATTTTCCCCTTCTTCTGTGAGCTGTTCCAAGGCAATGACGACTTCCAATAATTCATTTACCACATCATTTACAGCATCTGCTCGACTACTCCATCACTTGATACTTAGATCAGTGAACGGAATCACGATGTCCCAGCGATTTGTAGATGCAGAAAAGAACGAGAATAACCAGTCTAGTATGCCAAAAATGTAACAGAGTGAACTGCTACAGAAGCGGCATGTACAGAAGCCAGATTTAATGAATGTTTAGTGCATGACACAAATAGAGCTTTTGGGTTGATTTCGGAGATTCATTTCTGCACACTCAATCGGTGGCCTGCCATAATAGCAGCATTATCAGATGCCTGACCAATAGTCACCAATCTGAATCCCATCGTTTTCCAGTTCTCTCAAAATCAGTTAGAAATATCTGCCGCACTTTTACCTTTTGTCTTGAAGCGGAGAAACAACTCTTCTACTTTCACTGTATTTTCATCAATTTTTACATAGCGCAACACCTCACTCATCTGGTCCTTGTGAGATACATCAGGAAAGATATAAAAAATTATGCAAAAATATTTGTTTTCTTTGATCTGACCGATAATTTTCATGCTCACTTGCTTTGCCAAAATGCTCACAAATTCATTTTGAATTTCTAGTGACAGATAAGAAGTAGCGACTTTCTTTCCCAGGTTAACTTTCACCAAATGTTCATAGAGCTCAGGTCATACTTCGTGTGGTAAAATAATAATCACTTGAGAGTAGTCTGCCCCTTTCTAGGAATTGTCTCCCTTTGTTTGATATAGCGAGTCACCATCTTGTATATGTATCGTGTGTTCTTCTAGTCGAATAAAACCTAAATCTCCTAAAGGTATTCTTTATTCTTGTAATTTGCCACAATTTATTCGACTAGAAGTTATTCAAAACTCATTCAAAACAAATTTATTTAAACGGATAAGGTATTGAAACCAGAACGATTCAGCCAGGACACTAATTCACCAGTCGCCGCTAAAGTGTGGAAGCTTTGGTACCAGACATTCAACAATTACTTGGACGTTATTCAAATACTTGGATTACCGCTGGATAAATTGAATGTCTTGTTAGGCAACATAGACAGGACTGTGTACGATTGCATAGAACATTGTGACACATACGAAGAGGCTATATGGACACTGGAGAATATTTATGTTAAGCCTACAAACGAAATACTTGCACGTCATCTCCTGTCTAGTCAGTGCCAGAAACCAGATGAGTCTATCAACCAATTCCTACAAGCTCTGTGCGAATTGTCTAAAGACTGTAACTACAAACCAGTCACAGCTTACAGTCAAGCTCAGTCTCTTGACCTTGCTCAAAAGAATACTATTACCTTTGTCCAGCAAGATTCTCCCGCATCTACTATGACTGCTGCTGCGAGACAAGGGGGGACATCTATGGAAGCCACATTGGCCGCTACAAAACCACGATGCTGGTCTTGTGGCAATCTATGCCACCCAAAAGTAAGTGTCCAGTAAGGCAAGTAACTTAACATAAATGTTAAAAAATCGGACATTTTTCAAAATTGTGCCATTCAGGCAATTCCAGCAATCATTCAGCTGCAATTGTTGATGCTATCCAGTCAATATCAAATAGTAACGGCCCCACACTCTCAACCATCTTTTCTGCTGCTACTGAGTCGAGGTTTAAAGTATCCACTAACTGGATCTGAAAGGACATAAACTGAAAGCTCTAATCGACAGTGGAAGTTCTGAAAGAAGCTTTATAAGCCACAATGTTGCCAAAAGACTTAAGCTGAAGCAACACAGAAGCTCAGGATCAATTCGCATGGCTGCAGTAGCGCAGACCACAAAAATTGCAGGATATTGTGTTGTGAACTTCAGCCTTCTCCAACGCAAGTACAGGAACTTTAATTTAAATGTAATTAATGATTTGTGTACTGATGTGATCCTTGGTACTGATTTTCAAGAACAACATGAAAGTTTTGTCATCAAATATGGTGGCAGCAAACCAACATTAACATTCTGTGCCCTCACGACTATCAATGTTGAACCTCCAACCCTGTTTGCTAACTTATCCAAAAATTGCAAACTTATTGCAAGCAAATCCCGGAGATTTTCAAAGGCAGATTAACAGTTCATTGACTCAGAGACACAACGGTTACTGAAGGAGGGGATTATTGAGCCAAATCTATCCCCATGGAGGGGGGGGGCACAACCATTGGTCGTAAAAGAGGATAGTAACCATAAAAAAAGAATGGTTATTGACTATTCGCAAACAGTCAATAAATATACACTACTAGATGCATACCCCATGCCCAACATTGAATGCACTGTGAAACAACTTGCACAGTATAAATACTTCAGTACAATAGATCTGAAAAGTGCATACTGCAATGATATCGCCTTTCGTTTCAGCTGTTTTTATATGGACCTTTTCATCTCGGTATCCTGATCCAACTTTTGTATGCACTCACGCATGCGCATAGCAATCGATCAATAAAGCGGGCGCCGTTATTCATGTGCTGACAAAAGAAGAACTCTCTTCTATGCCTTCCGGAAGCGAATTACTTCCCTTACTGGAAGCGAATTATTTCCCTTTAGTTTTTATCCTATGTATGAAATGTAGAACACGTGGACTCGCTTCTCCGCATTGTTCTTAGTGAAATAAAGCTTACTTTAAGCTCACTCAGTTCTCCTGTCCTATTCATCACAATTTATTTCACTAAAGAACTATGGAGAAGTACCTGAAATCTGAACGCCTTGATTTGGAACCCACAAAGGCGGACGCAGCCGATATATGGCGACACTGGAAGAGGTCGTTTGTTATATTTATCGAGGCGGTTAGTGGTCCGCAACTGACAGACGAGTTAAAACTCAATTTATTAATCAACCTGGTGTCTCCAGCGATTTATAAACACATTTCTGGCGTTAATGACTACCAGACAGCTATGAACACCCTAGAAGAGGTTTTTGTTCAACCTAAAAACAGTATCTTCTGTCGTCATTTACTGGCAACTCGTCGTCAACAAAGAAACGAAAGCGTGGACCAGTATTTACAGTCCTTAAAAGAACTTGCTAAGGATTGTGACTTTCAGGCTGTGTCGGCGATACAAGCGAGGGATGAATACATCAGGGATGCATTCATAAACGGAATCGAGTCATCCCACATCAGACAGAGGCTCCTGGAGAACAAGAAACTCGACCTGCATACTGCGTTCGACCAGGCTCTCACGCTCGAGACAGCTCAAAAACAGTTGTCATCGTACGCTCAGTCGGACTCCTTGACTGCATAGATATCTGCAGTCGGAACGGAAGAAGACGACAACCAGTCTAGATGCGAGGAGCAACCCACAGTAGCATCACTCTCAGGACAGAAATGCTTCTTCTGTGGAAACCCAAGGCATGACCGGGCGAGGTGCACCGCCAGAAATTCTTTTTGCAAAAACTGTAAGAAGAAAGGGCATTTCGCTCGTGTCTGCAGATCACCAACGGCTGCTGCTGCTGCTGCTATAAACTACGGTGAGTCTCTTCTTGCTTCGTCAGTTCCTTCTCTTAACTTTTTGGAGAGTCTCTCTCGTTCGTCCTTATGGGGAAAAATCAAAGGTGAACCCATGAGGATACTCATCGATACTGGGAGCTCAGAAAATTTTATCCATCCTGACAAAGTTAAGGTACTCGGGTTAACGGTCCTGCCAAGTTCCGAGAAGATTTTGATGGCTAGCAGTTCTCATTCGTCCTCTACTCTCGGTCATTGTGTTGTATCTCTGGGTCTGAATGGAAGGGAGTATGATAATGTCAAGTTATCGATTATGGCCAACCTGTGCAGTAATGTAATTCTCGGACATACATTTCTGAACCAACACTCGTTGGTAGAAATACCTTTCGGAGGACCCCTCCCCCCTCTCACTGTTTGTGGGCTTACCGCCATTAAAAATGTCCCTTACCCGTCTCTCTTTACAAACTTAACCCCCAGACTGTCGCCCAATTGCGGTTAAATCCAGGAGACATACCCTACCAGATGCCAAATTTATTAAATCGGAAATAATCCGCATGCTAAAGGAAGGTATTATAGAGCCCTCTCAATCTCCATGGCGAGCCCAAACGCTCATAGTGACTCCTGAGAATCACAAGAAAAGACTTGTTGTGGATTACTCTCAAACGATAAACCGTTTCACTCTCCTAGATGCTTATCCTCTTCCTCGAATGGAGGACATGGTAAATGAGATTGCCACTTATCAAGTGTTTAGCACTCTTGATCTAACTAGTGCTTATCATCAAGTTGCAATCAAGCCGGAAGAACGAAAATACACAGCCTTCGAAGCTTCTGGATCCCTGTACCAGTTTCGGCGAATTCCGTTTGGAGTAACCAATGGAGTAGCTAGCTTCCAACGAGTAATCGACGATATCATCGAACGAGAAGACCTCCGAGGAACCTTCGCCTACATCGACAATGTTACAGTTTGTGGAGAAAATCAGGCAGATCATGATGCTAATTTAAAATGTTTTATGAAGGCTGTAGAGAAATATTGACTGACACTGAATGAAAGCAAGTGTCACTACTCTCTTGTTTCAGTAGACTTGCTCGGCTATACAAGAAGCAAAGGTTTGGTAAAACTCTGTGGATTTAGCTGAAAACTATCTGCTTTGAACTTTTCTTTTCTCTTTTGCTTTGCAGCTTAAACAGAAACTCGCTCCTGCAGTTCCTGGTAACTCTACATCCTAAGATCATCATACGGCCTCGGATTCCTCTGAGTGGCGGAGAATGTGCTGACAAAAGAAGAACTCTCTTCTATGCCTTCCGGAAGCGAATTACTTCCCTTACCGGAAGCGAATTATTTCCCTTTAGTTTTTATCCTATGTATGAAATGTAGAACACGTGGACTCGCTTCGCCGCGTTGTTCTTAGTGAAATAAAGCTTACTTTAAGCTCACTCAGTTCTGTCCTATTCATCACAATTCAGTTCCTTTCTTACAACCAAACACACGTGTTCCTGTCTTATTATTGCAGATACATGCTTAACACGGCTTGACATGGTGGTAAGTGGTATTATCAAACAACACACAATCTTATAACGTCACAGACAATAAGTAAAAAAAAAAAACGATTATTTTTAATTTCTCGCACGCTGAACAAATTTTTTTTCTTCTAATTTCTAACCTCCCACACTACACAACTTGTCTGTACCTTTTTTTCATCACACTTTTCATGGCCACAATTTCAATTTCATTACAAATCCCTAGTTTTGATTGGGGCTCGACATGTATCGCTGAATCATTCAAACTATTCCGACAACGAATGGAACTTTACTTCACCGTCAAAGCGACAAAACACGAGGATAAAGTTCCTCTAATACTTCTCGCGACCGGCAAAGAAGGTTTACGCCGGTACAACAGTTGGTCGATGTCGGATGACGATCGCAAGGATCCACAAATAATATTTGCTGCATTTTTGGAGCAGCTAGAACCGCCAACAAATCACCGCGTTTGTAGACTGGAACTCGGAAAATACCAGCAGAGACCAAATGAAACAAGACATCTTCATCAACAGATGTCGACTGCTAGCAAAGAAATGTGATTTCAGTGCCGACGAATTAAACGAACGCCTCGTCGAGTTACTAATTGCCAGCACACCTATACCCGAACTGCAAAAGGAACTGTTAAACAAAGAACACTGCCCTGCCAAAAATGATATATGCCACACAGTGGCGGCTCTAGCCTATTATTGCTTGTCGTGCCGCCCCCCCCCCTGCCCTTTGTCAACTTTAGTTCCCAATCCGTGGTCCGTGGACCCAAATAAGTAATCATAGTTGCTATTGCGTGATTCTCCATTGCATAGCACAGATTGACTAACGTACCTTGCATGGTGTTTGTTTTTGTTTTTTTGTGAACAATCAAGATACTATATAATTTGTGGTCTTGTTGATACAGTAGATAAGATATTTTTTCCCTTTCAAAAGTATAGAAGAAAAGAGATATTCATTACTATGAGTAGAAAAATATGTTTATTAGAATAAAGAAATTGATGACAATGACAACTAACCAGGTTAGCAATTAAGTCCACAAATCACCAGGTCATTTGTCTCATGGAATTATAAAATAATTAAATGATTGATTTTTTATTAGCACTTCGCAATCCCTTTTTTTTTCATTAAGGAATGGTTTACTCGTGAATTTTGAATCATAGAAATCTACAAAAAATACGGGTTCTATGTTATTTTATATTAATAGTAAGAAAAACCCTCAAACCTCGGAACCTTCGTAGAAGTCCGTAGTAGTACGTAAATAATTTTTTTCATAAAGATTCTGTATGTAACTTTTTTTTTTTTTTTGCTGCATCATTTTACAGCTAGTGTTCGTCTATAAATGCCTTTGAATAGGAGTGCCTGCAGGTCAAGCGCGTTTTTGGGAAGGTCATCTCATTTGAGCATAAACTCCAGGCGTCTTGGTTTGGCCGCAAATTTTTCTATTACCTTATTGTGCAATTCATTTCTTTGCTCTAAGTCTTTAAGCATTTCCTTCTCAATTGAAATTCGGGCTAAAGACGAAAGTCGATCCTCAGCCATAGTGCATCTTAAAAATGATCGTATTCTGTCCAAGGTTGAGAAACTTCTTTCATTTGAAACTGAAGTAGCGGGAATGGTAAGGAAAAGTTGTATCAGTCTCACAGTTTCAGACATTGCAGACAAAAAACCGAGTTCATGAAGCATCTCCAAAATAGCTTTACTTGAGGTACATTTTTTGAAATCATTGTCAGAATACAAATACCTGAGCTCACTTGTCAAGGATTTTAGGTCAAAAATACCAGGGTATTTTTTCTGCAACGCATCTATATGTTGCTTAGGGAATGTACAGGAAAAAACTTCAAACTTCTTCACATCGAGCAATTCAAAATATGAAAAGTCTCCTATGTTGGCGAATCGATCCTTTAGTGACGAAATGATGTTTTGAATTATTTCAAAATATACACTTTTGTAGTTGATTCGATTTCCCCTAGTTCTTTTTGTTGGTGGAGCGTGTGATTCGTCATATATCTCCATGTCTGTCATCGTTTGTTGGATCATATTTTCATAATGTTCATTGTCACAATTGTTTGATATTGATTGAATGAAATCATGTATTTTATCTTGAGCATATTTCACGTCGAGTTTTCTGCACTGTAAAATGTCAAATAGTTTCTCTGCTTGAGAAAAAATGACATAAAAACAGTTAATAAAAAACATGAAAGTGAAATCATTCAATTTTGACAATAAATTGTCGGTTTCACTTAGTGTTGCTTCATCCCATATTTCGCCATGATCAAGAATATCTTCGAGTGCGTTCATTATTTTTTGACGATCGTCTTTTATAGCGGATACAGTTCTTGATTTATAAAACCATCTGGTAGCACACAAAGATGGGATGCTGATTTCAAATTTTCGGAACACACTCTTCCGTTTCGTACTAGATGATGTGAATTTACTAAAGCTGTGTAAATGTGAAAAAAATATTTTAACGCCATCAACATTTTCCGTACTTTTACTCAACTAAATTAAGTTTATGGGCATAACAATGGATGAAATCGGCGTATTTAAATCCCCTCTCTCTCAATTTAATTTGCACTCCGTTCCGTTCACCTGCCATCACGGCTGCTCCATCATAAGTTTGGCAAACCAATTTTGATTTTGCATCATCGAAGGAATTTAAAGACTTCTCGATTACATCAGCTAATCTTGTGGCACTTTTGTCATCGCTCACGTCATGAAATCCAAGGAATCGTTCAATAATTTTGCATCCATTCACATACCTAACAATGATCGAAAGCTGTGCATGCATTGCACAGTCAGTTGTTTCATCAGCCTGCACTGAAATAAATGGGACACTTTGAATTTCAGCGTAAATAACATCAGCAATCACGTTATCAATTGCAGATATAATTTCATTCTGTATTGTTCTGGAAACACCTGAAAATTGTCTAGAGCCTTCTTTTGCGGAAAGTTTTGATGCAAACACACTGTCAATTTTAGAGAAACACTGCAATAATTCTCGATAATTACCTTTGTTAAGACTATCTTCCCCTTCATCGTGTCCACGCAATGGTAGTTCTTGTTTGCAAAGATATAATATTGCGTTTATCAGGTGTTTCAGATATTGTCTATTTTCTTCGACCAATTTATTGTGCCTTTCTCTTTCAAGTTTGGCCGATTCACTAATAGCAGTAACTATGTCATACATGCCAAATGTTTTTAAACGCTTATAATTGTTCAAATGAGTCATTGATTTCGAATGAATTTTGCAGTCAGCCAAAATATGCCTATAATCAGTATAGCCAGTATCAGTCCATGATTGTCCTGATTTAGGCGTGAAAAGCAAGCAAGGCCAACAATAGAGTTTTTCCTCAGATTTACTCGCACATAACCAGTCAATGTCATTAAACCATTTGGATTGGAAGGAACGAGTTCTAACCTTATTCACCAATAAAGGAGTTGGGCGCCCAACTTTGATAATTTCTCGCTTCTCAGCTACATTTCTCTGGCCAAACGATCTATTTTTCAGGTCTAACACAATATCCATTTCCATTATATCTAATTTTAAATTCAGATCATTAACAGTAAATGCAGTAAAACTTTTTTTTTTTAATGTTTTAGAGAATAATCTGCTTACCCGTGAAACACAGGAAAATTAGCCCAAGTGACATTATACGCAAAATACAGGGAACTTCCAAAAAGTAAATTCCATCTGATGAATCTTGAAACATATGATATCTTGACCAGTTGAAGTTATCCGATTAAATTTTCCCATAGAATAAAAGGTAATATTGATGAATAAAGTTGGGTTTAAATAGCTGTGAAATGATGGATGCAGCAAGAAAAGTTACATACAGGGTTTTTATGCAAAAAAATTACAAAGTATTTACGTATCACTACGGAATTCTACGAAGGTTTATTGGATTGACGGGTTTCTTAGTATTAATATAAAATGACTTAAAACCCGTATTTTTCGTAGATTTCTATGATTCAAAATTCACGAAAAAAAAAATTCCTCAAAAAAACAAATTCACTCTTATTCAAAACCTGTTCTTTATTAATCACTGATATTTATTTACAATCTGATATACACGCGTGGTTATAAATGACTTAAAACCCGTATAAATGACTTAAAACCCGTATTTTTCGTGGTTATAAATGACTTCAAACCCGTATAAATGACTTAAAACCCGTATTTTTCGTAGATTTCTATGATTCAAAATTCACGAAAAAAAAAATTCCTCAAAAAAAACAAATTCACTCTTATTCAAAACCTGTTCTTTATTAATCACTGATATTTATTTATAATCTGATATACACGCGTGGTTGTGTTTACACAGAACTATTCGTGCTACTACATATTGCAACAGTAGTAGTAATCGTTCTTCATGTGCTTATGCGTATGTGTGTAGAGATCTCTCTCTCCCCCCTCTCTCTCTCGGTCCCTCATCCTCTTCCTAAAACAGACATCAGCAGGCTCGATCGTGCTAAATATTCTAGGCACTAGAAGTGGGCTTCACTTTGCGGGTGATTACAGAAAAATCTGGATTTCTCTAACATTATGATTATTACGAGTAAAGGTTTGGCTTAGCACGAATTACGGACGTTCAACATCGTAGCCGCTGTTATGGAGTTTTCAATGAATCTGGTGGTGGCCGGACAAAGACAACCCGTTCAAAACAGCATCCTTGTATTATTCCCAGATATATTTATGAATTTTTTGCTACTTAGTTATCGAAACTTGAATAGATATGTAATTTAATTGAGATCAGACTAAGTATGTTTGCTTGAAATTAATGGATGATTTTTTAATCCATTTTGAATAACATTAACCGAATTATTGGTCGTGCCAGGCACGAGTGGCACTAGTCCCATCTCCGCCCCTGATGCCACACATGTGGCAAAACAGGTCACTGGGCTACAGTTTGCATCTCAGGGAAGCACAAAACCAAGAGACAACAAGGAAGGCCCTGGCATAACAGTCATAACCAACAACGGGAGTTTGGCAAGAAAATAAACAGCGTTGCCAAACACGACGACCAAGCCATGACTGACACAGGCACGGCAATGGAGAACCTCACCTTTAGCTCCATCACAACCAACAGCGGAAAGCCAGCAAACATGGAAGATCCACAAAATGAGGCATTTGTTGATCTAAGCATCAAGATAAAGGACAACCCAGTCACTCATACCTTCAAGCTGAAAGTAGATACAGGGGCACAAGCAAATACATTGCCTATCCGCATATTCCGCAACATGTACCCTAGCAGTATAGACGAAGCTGGAAACCCAATGCCCGGATCACTCACCTCAACACAATGTCTGTTAACAGCCTACAACAATACCAAGATAAACTGTTATGGCACCACAACTTTTAGGTACAAGTATAAAAACTCCCCATGGCTGGATACCCCAATTCTATGTGGTTGATGTACCAGGAGCAGCCATATTGGGCATGCCAACATCTGTGGCTCTTAGGCTAGTGACAATGAACTGTGCCATCTCAGCCCAACACCAACCCATCAATAGTGTAGCTGACCTAATGCACATATACCCTAAGAGATTTGACCGTATTGCTGAATTTCAGAACACCCACAAGCTTGTTGTCAACCCCAATGTACCATGCCACATAGACCCACCGAGAAGGACACCGATAGCCATGCGCAAAAAAATCAGATCAGAACTCGACAAGATGGAATCGCAAGGAGTCATTCGCCGCATTAACGAACCTACAAACTGGGTAAGCTCTCTCACTTATGTCACCAAACGTGACAACACAATTAGGGTTTGCTTAGACCCACGAGTGCTAAACAAAGCTCTCATACGGCCATACCACCAAATTCCAACAGTCGAGGAGCTCAACCACCGATTTGCAGGAGCAAAATTCTTCTCAAAGTTGGACGCTAAGTCTGGGTACTGGTCTATAAAGCTCGACCCTGAAAGTTAGCCACTAACAACTTTCCAAACAACATTTGGAAGATATTGTTTTGAACGACTGCCATTCGGTTTGTGTGTCAGTCAGGACATCTACCAACTCGAGATGGACAGAATACTCGAGAAGTGCACTGGTGCTTGTGGTATAGCTGACGATATCACCATATATGGCTCAACAGAGCAGGAACATGACGAAAACCTAAGACGTTTCATGGAGGTCGCTACCGAAGAAGGCCTTACTTTAAACTCGGAGAAGTGCAAGATCAAATGCCGTGAAATATCTTTTTTTGGAAACCTGTACACACACACCGAACTAAAACCAGACCCGGCGAAGGTACATGACCTACAGAAAATACCTGAACCACATAAGACAGAACTACAAAAATTCTTGGGTATGATGACATACCTGTCTCGTTTTGTCAAGGACTTCAGTTCCAAGACAGCAGTGTTGCGTGGCCTATTAGGCAAGGACTCTGTTTTCCAGTGGGAACCACACCATCAGGAAGCTTTCAAAAAGATAAAAAGTGAAGTATCTGAAACGTCCCTGCTCCACTATTTTGACCCTAGAAAACCGATATACATGCACTGTGATGCGAGTTTACATGGAATCGGTGCAGCTCTGCTACAACCAGATGAGGATGGCAATATATCGCCGATCACCTATGCAAGCAAGAGCCTCACACAGACAGAACAGAGATACGCATGTATAGAACGTGAGCTACTGGCCATCGTATTTGGTACACAGAGGTTCCACACATACCTCTATGGCCACCATTTCCAAGTCGTCACTGACCACAAACCCCTCACTATGATCATCAACAAACCGCTCACCTCAGCCCCGGCACGTCTGCAAAGAATGCTAATAAAACTCCAAGGATACAACTTCAGACTCACATATAACAAGGGATTTGACAACCTCTTGACTGATGGATTATCGCGCCTACCACAACTTGTAATGCGGACCCTATCGCACTTGATGTCCGGGTTGATACAGTTCGTTTTTCCACTAATTACATCGAACAGCTAAGACAGTGTACGACAGCGGATCCTCTGCTTAACCAGCTGAGAAGAGACCATCATCACGGGATGGCCAGAGACAATCAAGCAGCTGCCCACTGACATTAGAGTGTTCTGGGGCCTAAGAGATCAGCTCTCAATTGATGATGGTCTTATCCTCAAAGGATAACAAATCGTCATCCCCCAGACACTACAAAAAGACATATTAGAACAACTACATGCTGCTCATTTAGGACAAGAGAAAACAAAACTCCTTGCCAAGGACACTGTTCATTGGGTAAACATAAACAAAGACATTGAACAGTTCACGAAGTCATGCAGTATCTGTCAACAGCATCAGCCATCCCAAATGCAAGAGCCGCTAATGCAACATGACATCCCAACAAAGCCATGGGACGTAGTTGGCACAGACCTGTTTGATCACACGGAAGTCAATGGTTGATCATAGCTAACTATTACTCAAAGTATCCTATAGTCAAACGCCTACCTGATCATTCACCAAGCAGTGTCATAGTGAACATCACATGCCAAATCTTCTCAGAGTTTGGCATATCATCAAAGATAGTGAGCGATAACAGACCACACTTTTCAAGTCATCTCTACCGCGAATTCGCCAAAGAATGGGGCTTTGATCATGAGACGTCAGCTCGGAGACCACAAGGGAATGGCTTCATGGAACGTCAAATAAGGACTATCAAGAATATTCTCAAGAAAGTCAAACAGTCGGGAACAACTCCTGAGATCGCACTGCTGCACTGGCGCTGCACCCCGATTTCAAGTGTCATACCAAGCCCTGCACAACTACTCATGGGTAGACGAATCCAATCTCCACTGATCACCAAAATCAGAAATGACAACCATGATCAGGATCAGATATACAGCGCATTCCAACAACGCCAGCAGAACCAAAAGGGGTATTTTGACCGACATGCACTTAAGGAGGATCTACCACCCCTACACCATGATCAACGGGTAAGGGTACAGAATCCTGTGTCTGGAAGCTGGGACACAGCGATTGTAGTATCCCAGGTAGATGGTCACCGCTCCTATCTCCTGGAGAATGTCAATGGGCATGTGCTGTGAAGAAACCGACAACACATAAGAAGTATTCCAGTGACGCCTACCCCACAAATGTCGCAAGACCTCCCCAACACAGCTCCACAAAAATGTGCGACGTCTGTGGATCCACTTGTGTGTGCATACCCAAACATACCAAATGACACTCAAAAACGTACCCGTAGTGGTAGGATGGTACGACCACCATCAAAAATGAACTTGTGATGAACAAACACTCATAACCTCCCAGCAAGCATCTCATGGGACAGAATAATCCCCTGCTTCGCTGCAGCTGTTCAGGCAGTCTACCCTGAACCAGTCTCTCCATTTTCTTTGTTTTGTTTTACATGCATAAGTCATCGTTGTTTTCAGAGAAAGGGAGATGTAATGATATCGCCTTTCGTTTCAGCTATTTTGATATGGGCACTTTCATCTCGGTTTCCTGATCCAACTTTTGTATGCACTCACGCATGCGCATAGCAATCGATCAATATAGCGGGTGCCATTATTCAGTTCCTTTCTTACAACCAAACACACGTGTTCCTGTCTTATTATTACACATACATGCTTAACACAGCATGACACATACCACCAAATCCCCTTATATCCCAATGACAGGCCTTATACTGCTTTCCAGTCTGGGGGTCAACTGTACCAGTTTACTAGGATGCCTTTTGGACTGATTAATAGGACTGCTTGTTTCTAAAGGAAAACGAATTCATTGGAAAACATCGTTTGCAGGAAACTTATGTACATGTTGACAATTTGATCATCTGTGGCACTACCTTGGAAAAACACAAAGTCAATCTTCAGCATTTCCAGAGGGCTGCCACACTGGATAACTGGACCTACAATGAGGAGAAGTGCAAATTCTCTAGCCAAACAATTGATCATTTAGGATATAGGATATTTGAGCGAACCATCAAGCCCGACCCAAAACGTCTACGCATACTTGTAGAATTACCAAAATACAAAGTCGTTGGAACGTGTAATTGGAATGTATGCAAAATGGAAAAGTAGGTTTTCGGACAAAATTAAAAATCTGAAATCCACAAAAATCTTTCCGTTATCAGGCAAGGCTTTAACATCCTTCCAGACACTGAAACCTGACCTGATGCAATTAGCGACGATCTAATGTTTCTCGTGGAAACCAATGCATCCCACAACTCTATATCCGCTGTACTTAGTCAAGACAATCGACCAGTTGCCTTTCACTCAAGATCTTTACAACGCATCAATAGAGAAAGAGGCTCTTGCAATAGTTGATGCTGTCGAGAAATGGAGGCACTTCTTAATTGGTAGGCACTTCAATCTAAAAACAGACCAAAAATCTGTCCGATTCATGTTTGATACACAAAATCATGGCAAAATAAAAAATGAAAAAATATTGCACTGGAGAATTAATCTTGCATCTTTCCAGTACCGAGAGGGAAAGAGAATGTGGCAGCAGACTCTCACGCGAACAAGTTATGCTACACTTACAGACAACAAACTGTTAGCATTACACAAATCCCTATGTCACCCAGGTGTAACCAGAATGACACACTTTATTCGAAGTAGAAACTTGCCATACTCAGTTGAAGAAACCTGCGCAGTGACAGCTAATTGCCAAACATGCAACATTATCAAACCGAATTTCCAGAAACCACCTAACTTATATCTAGTCAAAGCAACTCAGCCATTAGATCGCCTAAGCATTGACTTTAAAGGACCACTACCTTCTTCATCTCAGAACAAATATTTACTAACCATTGTAGATGAATTTTCCAGGTTTACTTATGCCTGCCCAAACATGGAAGCCAAAACTGTCAACAGCTGCCTATCCAATTTATTCTCTATCTTTGGTATGCCAGCGTACACATACAGCAACAGAGGATCTTCATTCCTTTCCCTAGAAACAAGAACTTTCTTACACAATCATGGAGTTGTCACAAGTAGAACAACCCCATATAATCCGGAAGGCAATGGTCAAGTGGAAAGGTACAATGGTATTATCTGGCAGTCAATCCTTCTAGTTTTAAAAACTAAAGGTCTTCCAGAGTCACGCTGGGAAGAAGTTCTGGCTGAAGCTTTGCATGCTAGTCATTCATTACTGTGTATATCAACCAATGCTACACCATATGAACGACTATTCAAATTTAACAGATGCTCAACCACTGGGATCACCTTACCTGCTTGGCTAAGTCACCCTGAAAAGTACTGATGAAACGGTATTCCAGGAACAACAAACACGAACCACTAGTCAATGAGGTCGAACTGATAGAAGCAAATCCACAATATGCCCACATTAGAAAATTAGATGGTAGTGAGGCAAGTGTCTCACTTAAGCATCTAGCCCCCAAGGGTAGAGGACATAATGAATCATCACAAGAGAATATTCCCAGGGATGTACCTACATCAACCAAGCCCGGAAGTCTACTCCCTAGAGACAATGATCAGGAAATACACATTACTGTGGATTTGCCAACACCAGTTCAGCCAGGAAGTCAGTCCTCCAAGGAGAATCATGCACTACCTCCTACAAGAACTGTGAAAAAACACACAACTAGCCCACAAATCCTGCATCGTTCCATTAGAGTCATAAACTCCCTAATCGATTAGCCCTGTAAAGACACTAATTCATTTGTTTAGCAATTTTAATGACATCACATTACACCTTACTTCTTTTCGATGTGGCAATGACTGTGATAATATAATAATCACTTGAGAGTAGTCTGCCCCTTTCTAAGAAATTTTCTCCCTTTGTTTGATATACTGAGTCGCCATCTTGTATATGTATCGTGTTCTTCTAATCGAATAAAACCTAAATCTCCTAAAGGTATTCTTTATTCTTGTAATTCGCCACACTGATGTAAACAGACTCACTACTATCCAAAAAAATAATATTGTGGAGATGATGTTGAGACAGGTGGCAAATTACTGCCCCAGCATATCGCGCAGTGCCATTGTTAGAAACTCAACATAATTAACAAATGTTTGGCAAACCATAAGATAACATTATGGCTTTCAGTCTAGTGGTTCTCACTTCCTGGACTCTGATTCAATTAGGCTTGAACCGGATGAATGCTCAGAAGTGTTATTTCAGAGACTTGCAACCTTCATTGACGACTCTCTACTACACACTGATACCAATATATGCCATCATGACAGTGTTCCCACAGAAGACGAAGAAGTCACCCCTACATTAGAGAATCTAATAGTCCTCAATTGGTTGCTCCTACTTCATCCAGCCCTCCCTAAATTAGTCAAGCAATATTATGGGACAGAGTTGAGATCACGTACATTAGCATCAATCAAGCCAGAGATCTCTCTGCCACTGGATTCTCTACTTGAGGAGTTTGGAAATGAGGCATCTGTGAACCGGACATTTTCTACTCCACTTTGACATTCTAGGAAGTCTCAACCGAAGAAGACTTGTCCACTGTGTAGTCAGGCTAGAGACCCAACACAAACCATTTTTTGGTTGAATGCATCTACCTTCCTGAATCGGACCGTAGATATATGACTAAGGCTCGTCAGATCTTTCACATCTTCGACGATGAGGAACCCGATTGTCCAAAGACCTTAAGCAATGTACACATAAATAATGAAAATATGACAACCTCTCGACGAGTGAAAACCGAACAATCCCCCTACATCAACATTGTGATAGTATGAACAGTTACCTCCCCTTAGCGAACTCTCTAAGGAACAGAGTTTTAAATATAGAACCACTTCTGTTTAGGCCGGTTTTTCAGAAGAATAAAAAATGGAGCTCATATCATGACTCCTTTAACTGCATCTCAGGTGTTGTCGTCCTTCCTTCCATAAAAACGATAATATTTCATGGTGGCAGTGATGGTTATCTTTGCGATGCCCTGCTGAACAGATAAATGTGTTAAAAACATACGAGACAGCCCACCCCACCACAACGGCCAAACAAACCCATGATGCAACGAACTGCAAAAGTGCGCTATGTCGAAACAGAAGTGCCCAGCAGTGACGAAAGTATTTATGTTCTGGGGTCTCTGTCAGACCGCAAACAGTACCACGCAGACATTTGTCTATCCATCCCAGGAGACAGTGCAAAGACCACGTGTAGATTCCAAATTGACACAGGAGCAAGCTGCAGCACCTTGGCCCTTGCTGACTATAAACATCTCAAAAAAACACCACTACAGCCTTCTCACACAAGGTTAAGGCTGTACGACAATTCCATACTGCAACCTTTGGGCTCAGTAATACTTCATTGTGAGATAAATGGCATAAGAAAAAAAGTCAACTTTCAAGTGGTGGACGGCAACTCACCTTCACTACTTTCCGGACAGGCTAGCTCAGCTCTGAGGCTGATAGCTTTTAATAACAAAATGTGTGCAACAACTGAGTGAAGTAAAGGAGACAAGGACAATTACTAAAGAAGATATCCTCAGAAAATATGAAGACGTTTTCTCTGGCCTGGGGAAACTACCAGGCGAATACAAAATCGAAATCAACCAAAACGTCAAGCCTATACAAAATAATCCCTGCAGGGTTCCTCTGCCACTGAAAACAGAATTAGAAAGAAAACTCAATGAATTGGTTGATCAAGGAGTAATAGCCTGGTTCACAGAACCAACCCCATGGATCAACAACCTGGTTGTCGTCCGAAAGCCAAACAAACTGCAGATATGCATTGATCCATACCACCTAAACAAGGCGATCGGGCGCAACCATTACCCAACACTGACTGTTGAGGAAATTGCAACTAAAAGGAAGAAGGCCAGATTGTTTTTTGTTGTTGATGCTGAAGATGGCTTTCTTCAGGTTGATTTAGATGAATCATCTTCCTACTTGACAACCTGCTGGACCCCATTTGGCAGAATACCATCGTATGCCATTCGGAATCAGCTCAGCCCCCGAAGAATGGCAGCGACGACTCGACCACTGCTTTGAAGGACTTGAAAATACCCAAGTTATCGCAGATGACACCATAATCTACGGGTCTGGTGACAGTGATGCGGAAGCGGACAAAAGTCACGATGCTGCCTTTACAGTACTCCTGGAAAGGTGCCGCAAAGTGGGAATAAAGCTGAATCCGGACAAACTCACTTTTAAAAAATCTTCTGTCAGTTACATGGGACATATCTCCAGCGCACAAGGGCTAGCACCCGATCCAGACAAAGTCACGGCAGTATCAGAGATGCAACGCCCTACAGATATTCAAGGTGTTCAACGATTGCTGGGAGTTGTAGACTACCTCGCCAAGTTTGCCCCCAAACTCAGCACAGTATGTGAACTACTGCGACGCCTTCTTGACAAGGAATCTGTGTTTGACTGGCTACGACAACATGAAACAGTATTCACGCAGATCAAACAGCTTATCACCAAAGCCCCTGTTCTTCACTACTATGATGTGAGCAAGGAGGTCTCACTTGAATGTGACAGTTCAAAAGTTGGCCTTGGGGCAGTCTTAACACAAGATGGACACCCAATAGCATATGCATCCCGGGCACTCACAAAAACTGAGCGAAACTATGCCCAGATAGAGAAAGAGTGCCTTGCTATCGTTTTCACAGCAGAACGATTTGAACAATACATCCTTGGCAAAGAGAAAGTCAAAGTACTCTCCGACCACAAACCCCTAGAGACAATATTGGCAAAACCTATTCATGTGAGCCCAAAGCGACTCCAGCGAATGCGATTAAGGCTCCAAAAATACTCTCTAGATGTGAGATACAAACCAGGACCCCAAATGTACATTAGTGAACCACACTATCTCGAGCATCGCCACCTACTGCCCCAGCCACAATGGAAGAGAACCTTACCATATTTCATCTGCAAGAACAGGAACTCACAGAAGAGTTAGAAAACATCAATATGGAAGACGACCACTTTGTCACTGACCACCGCCTCTCACAGATACAAGAGGAAACTAACTGTGACACAACATTAAGGACATTAATTGAAGTCACAAAAAACGGATGGCCAGAGGACAAAAACGACAGCCCACTCAACATCAGGGAATGGCCTGGCATATCGAGGCACACGCCTCATCATACCGACAAAGCTTAGACCCGACATGATCGCCAGAGCACATAGATCCCATCTGGGCATTCAATACACACTAAACACAGCCCGGGATATAATGTTCTGGCCATGAATGCATGCGGAGATCACAGAAGCTGTTCAAAGGTGTGAAATTTGCCAACTGACACAACCACAAAAACAAAAGCAACCTTTGATGACACACCTGATACCAGTTCACCCTTGGCAGTCTGTTGCTAGTGACTGTTTTGATATAAACGGCAAACACTTTGTAGTAGTGGTGGACATATTTTCAGACTTTGTGGAAGTTGGCCAACTCCCTGATCTAAGCGGAAACTCCCTTGTCAGGGTGATCAAACCTATGTTTGCCACACATGGCATACCAGCTACCATGATAACTGACAATGCTACCAGCTATATAAGCAGTGAGTTTCACAAATTCACACAGTGATGGGACATCAGGCACATAACCTCCAGCCCTCACCATCACCAATGAAGCGGCAGTGAAGCTGATGAAAGGAATCATAAAAAAGTCAACAAAAGAAAGGAAAGACTTCTAGCAAGCCATACTTGAATGGCGCAATGCTATCACACCTGGCATGCATAGTTCACCGGCACAAAGGTTCTTTTCAAGGCACACTCACTCCATGCTACCTTGCAAACCCACAGACTACATACCACAAGTGCAAGCAAATACACAGCAAGCGCTCATAAATAAAAGACAGGTAGCAAAAAAATACTATGATAGACACACCAAACCTCTGCCGGACCTCACTATTGGACAGTCTGTTAGAGTAAAATGTCACCGGCAGATCCCTCACAGCGATTGGAAACCTGGCATCATCACTAGCAAAGAAGCACCATGCAGCTACGGAGTCCAAGTAAATGGGAAAATCTACAGAAGAATTGTGTTCCAATGAAAATGAATTGCATACTAAATTTTATGTCACAACAAAATACACCAATTTGTTTTAAAAATTTCAAAAACAATTTATGATTTCAAAATAAATAATTGTGACATTTGCAAAATGCACAAAAAGATTCAGAATTGAAAGAATAGGGCAATTGGGATAAAATACAATCGCAAACACTACTTGAAATAATTAAAGAAAATTACACATTGCCATGTACTATATGTAAAAATGTCAGTTGGGAATGGCAACATACAAAAAAGTACCAAATATGTCATCAATTAATGGTCTTCAAGATAATAACATCCCACCTGAAATCATCAATTTGAATATGAAAAGCTTCTTATTCAAAGAGCCAAATGTTTCATGAATATAATTAAATTGGTGCGATAAAAATTCAAAGAACTGCGAAGCCAGTTGGTTCCAGCTATCAGAGGAATAGCTAATCATTTGTCAATGCCAATATAAACAACTATTAATCAAGCCATGGCTACATTGATCATCAATTATTCAAAATTATAGTTGATACATTGTCAAACAAAAAAGATATTAAAGTTCTACATTTTTTAGATGAGGGCTGATTGTTCATATTACTTGTATTGATCAGACTATTGTTCTCATCTTGAGGGTTATTTGTGGAAGGGAGATAATGCTCCCGTCGATTTTTATTGGAGTTACCTCCCTTTTAACAACTGATTTTTTTTTTCCTCACAAATTCAAAACAATGACTAAAAAGTGAAGACCGACTCACAGAAATACGAAAATACGAGCCAGTAACTTTTCTCCTTTCTTTTCTAAATAACAACTGATATGCCTGATGAAGGTCGAAGGACAATCTGACTAAAACATTGCACTAATAACACTCAACACGAGAATAATAGTCTTATCAATACAAGTAATATGAAAAAAAGCTATTATTTAGCACTCATTGGTTAATATGGATGAAGTTCTGAAAACTTTGGATTAGCTAAATAACAATATCTTGTATAATGACATTAAAATTGCTTGAAATACCAACTTGGATGAAATCGTCACATGCACTGGGCAAAATGAAATCGTCACATGCACTGGGCAAAATGATAATCTGAAAATGGATCATTTTCCGACTCAGACTGGAGCTCAGACTTCATATGAGCATCACACACTGCTAAAAATGCAACCAATGTTGCCACCTGAAAAGGATTTGCCGATTTTCAGGCAAAAAAAAGTTGAGGGAATATTGCTCACTGACAATGACCGATTATTGGAATTGTTTTGTTTCTGATTTGTTTACAGGAATGTTTTCAAATGAACGCCCTTATGGTAGAGTAAAGCCATACAAGTACATCAGAAATCAATTGAATCATTGTGATCCCAGATTCAGAAAAAAACATCCAATATTCTGATGTTTTCTGCAGATAAAGCTGATAAAAGAGCCATCGAAACTGGTATTTTTGCTATAATGAAAACAATTATGAAAACAGCAAAAATCCCTAAGAAAACAGTTGCTGAACTGAAAAAGATTGGCAAATAATGATAAGCAACTGAAAGGTAATTTGTCAATGATGATGGCAAATATGCAAGGATCTAAAGGAATTTTGTGCTCAAAAAGATAGATTTGCAAACTTTTGATGAATGTTATGGAGTACCGACTTCTTTTTTTTTTTACATTGCCTTGCAATGAATATATCCTTAAAGATTTGCACAAATTTCTTGAAAAGTTGAAATCCAGATAAATAAATAATGATGACATTGTGGCAGTCAGTGTACACTTTTATCATAGATTCACATAATTTTTGAAGATTGTCATACTTGACAAAAATGGCTCACTGACTGGAGTTGCCTATTTTTGGCGATTGGAGTATCAAAACAAAGGCACTTCTCATATACATATGAAAGTGTACTGCAAAGTGTCATAGTATGAGTCATTCCCCTTAAATGTTCCCCTCTAATAAAAAGATAAATATATAGGCACTTTCGTTCCCCCCCCTTCCTGTCAATAAAAGTTATACACATGACTGTATTTCAAACTTATCCCAACTCATGTGTCTATTATTAATGTATATGTTATCATCCAAAGAAAACATAATACCATTGCATGGTGACAGCAGTGGGATAAAAAAAAAGAAAAAATCTATAACAAAATGAATGCAGAAACTATCAATAAAAAAAACGTATCCATCAGTCCTCGTTTTTTCCTAAACGCACATGGTAACAGCAAGTGCCATATTAAAAAAAAAGAGAAAGTGTACACAACAGACAGCGAACAAAGCGTAGAGTATGTATAAAAAAAAAAGAAAAAAAAAGAGAAAGTGTACACAACAGACAGCGAACAAAGCGTAGAGTATGTATAAAAAAAAAAGAAAAAAAAAGAGAAAGTGTACACAACAGACAGCGAACAAAGCGTAGAGTATGTATAAAAAAAAAGAAAAAAAAAGAGAAAGTGTACACAACAGACAGCGAACAAAGCGTAGAGTATGTATAAAAAAAAAAGAAAAAAAAAGAGAAAGTGTACACAACAGACAGCGAACAAAGCGTAGAGTATGTATAAAAAAAAAAGAAAAAAAAAGAGAAAGTGTACACAACAGACAGCGAACAAAGCGTAGAGTATGTATAAAAAAAAAAGAAAAAATCTATAACAAAATGAATGCAGAAACTATCAATAAAAAAAACGTATCCATCAGTCCTCGTTTTTTCCTAAACGCACATGGTAACAGCAAGTGCCATATTAAAAAAAAAGAGAAAGTGTACACAACAGACAGCGAACAAAGCGTAGAGTATGTATAAAAAAAAAGAAAAAAAAAGAGAAAGTGTACACAACAGACAGCGAACAAAGCGTAGAGTATGTATAAAAAAAAAAGAAAAAAAAAGAGAAAGTGTACACAACAGACAGCGAACAAAGCGTAGAGTATGTATAAAAAAAAAAGAAAAAAAAAGAGAAAGTGTACACAACAGACAGCGAACAAAGCGTAGAGTATGTATAAAAAAAAAAGAAAAAAAAAGAGAAAGTGTACACAACAGACAGCGAACAAAGCGTAGAGTATGTATAAAAAAAAAAGAAAAAAAAAGAGAAAGTGTACACAACAGACAGCGAACAAAGCGTAGAGTATGTATAAAAAAAAAAGAAAAAATCTATAACAAAATGAATGCAGAAACTATCAATAAAAAAAACGTATCCATCAGTCCTCGTTTTTTCCTAAACGCACATGGTAACAGCAAGTGCCATATTAAAAAAAAAGAGAAAGTGTACACAACAGACAGCGAACAAAGCGTAGAGTATGTATTAAAAAAAAAGAAAAAAAAAGAGAAAGTGTACACAACAGACAGCGAACAAAGCGTAGAGTATGTATAAAAAAAAAAGAAAAAAAAAGAGAAAGTGTACACAACAGACAGCGAACAAAGCGTAGAGTATGTATAAAAAAAAAAGAAAAAAAAAGAGAAAGTGTACACAACAGACAGCGAACAAAGCGTAGAGTATGTATAAAAAAAAAAGAAAAAAAAAGAGAAAGTGTACACAACAGACAGCGAACAAAGCGTAGAGTATGTATAAAAAAAAAAAGAAACAATCTATAACAAAATGAATGCAGAAACTATCAATAAAAAAAACGTATCCATCAGTCCTCGTTTTTTCCTAAACGCACATGGTAACAGCAAGTGCCATATTAAAAAAAAAGAGAAAGTGTACACAACAGACAGCGAACAAAGCGTAGAGTATGTATAAAAAAAAAGAAAAAAAAAGAGAAAGTGTACACAACAGACAGCGAACAAAGCGTAGAGTATGTATAAAAAAAAAAGAAAAAAAAAGAGAAAGTGTACACAACAGACAGCGAACAAAGCGTAGAGTATGTATAAAAAAAAAGAAAAAAAAAGAGAAAGTGTACACAACAGACAGCGAACAAAGCGTAGAGTATGTATAAAAAAAAAAGAAAAAAAAAGAGAAAGTGTACACAACAGACAGCGAACAAAGCGTAGAGTATGTATAAAAAAAAAAGAAAAAAAAAGAGAAAGTGTACACAACAGACAGCGAACAAAGCGTAGAGTATGTATAAAAAAAAAAGAAAAAAAAAGAGAAAGTGTACACAACAGACAGCGAACAAAGCGTAGAGTATGTATAAAAAAAAAAGAAAAAAAAAGAGAAAGTGTACACAACAGACAGCGAACAAAGCGTAGAGTATGTATAAAAAAAAAAGAAAAAAAAAGAGAAAGTGTACACAACAGACAGCGAACAAAGCGTAGAGTATGTATAAAAAAAAAAGAAAAAATCTATAACAAAATGAATGCAGAAACTATCAATAAAAAAAACGTATCCATCAGTCCTCGTTTTTTCCTAAACGCACATGGTAACAGCAAGTGCCATATTAAAAAAAAAGAGAAAGTGTACACAACAGACAGCGAACAAAGCGTAGAGTATGTATAAAAAAAAAAGAAAAAAAAAGAGAAAGTGTACACAACAGACAGCGAACAAAGCGTAGAGTATGTATAAAAAAAAAAGAAAAAAAAAGAGAAAGTGTACACAACAGACAGCGAACAAAGCGTAGAGTATGTATAAAAAAAAAAGAAAAAAAAAGAGAAAGTGTACACAACAGACAGCGAACAAAGCGTAGAGTATGTATAAAAAAAAAAGAAAAAAAAAAGAGAAAGTGTACACAACAGACAGCGAACAAAGCGTAGAGTATGTATAAAAAAAAAAGAAACAATCTATAACAAAATGAATGCAGAAACTATCAATAAAAAAAACGTATCCATCAGTCCTCGTTTTTTCCTAAACGCACATGGTAACAGCAAGTGCCATATTAAAAAAAAAGAGAAAGTGTACACAACAGACAGCGAACAAAGCGTAGAGTATGTATAAAAAAAAAAGAAAAAAAAAGAGAAAGTGTACACAACAGACAGCGAACAAAGCGTAGAGTATGTATAAAAAAAAAAGAAAAAAAAAGAGAAAGTGTACACAACAGACAGCGAACAAAGCGTAGAGTATGTATAAAAAAAAAAGAAAAAAAAAGAGAAAGTGTACACAACAGACAGCGAACAAAGCGTAGAGTATGTATAAAAAAAAAAGAAAAAAAAAGAGAAAGTGTACACAACAGACAGCGAACAAAGCGTAGAGTATGTATAAAAAAAAAAGAAAAAAAAAGAGAAAGTGTACACAACAGACAGCGAACAAAGCGTAGAGTATGTATAAAAAAAAAAGAAAAAAAAAGAGAAAGTGTACACAACAGACAGCGAACAAAGCGTAGAGTATGTATAAAAAAAAAAGAAAAAAAAAGAGAAAGTGTACACAACAGACAGCGAACAAAGCGTAGAGTATGTATAAAAAAAAAGAAAAAAAAAGAGAAAGTGTACACAACAGACAGCGAACAAAGCGTAGAGTATGTATAAAAAAAAAAAGAAAAAAAAAGAGAAAGTGTACACAACAGACAGCGAACAAAGCGTAGAGTATGTATAAAAAAAAAAGAAAAAAAAAGAGAAAGTGTACACAACAGACAGCGAACAAAGCGTAGAGTATGTATAAAAAAAAAGAAAAAAAAAGAGAAAGTGTACACAACAGACAGCGAACAAAGCGTAGAGTATGTATAAAAAAAAAAGAAAAAAAAAGAGAAAGTGTACACAACAGACAGCGAACAAAGCGTAGAGTATGTATAAAAAAAAAGAAAAAAAAAGAGAAAGTGTACACAACAGACAGCGAACAAAGCGTAGAGTATGTATAAAAAAAAAGAAAAAAAAAGAGAAAGTGTACACAACAGACAGCGAACAAAGCGTAGAGTATGTATAAAAAAAAAAGAAAAAAAAAGAGAAAGTGTACACAACAGACAGCGAACAAAGCGTAGAGTATGTATAAAAAAAAAAGAAAAAAAAAGAGAAAGTGTACACAACAGACAGCGAACAAAGCGTAGAGTATGTATAAAAAAAAAAGAAAAAAAAAGAGAAAGTGTACACAACAGACAGCGAACAAAGCGTAGAGTATGTATAAAAAAAAAAGAAAAAAAAAGAGAAAGTGTACACAACAGACAGCGAACAAAGCGTAGAGTATGTATAAAAAAAAAAGAAAAAAAAAAGAGAAAGTGTACACAACAGACAGCGAACAAAGCGTAGAGTATGTATAAAAAAAAAAGAAAAAAAAAGAGAAAGTGTACACAACAGACAGCGAACAAAGCGTAGAGTATGTATAAAAAAAAAGAAAAAAAAAGAGAAAGTGAACACAACAGACAGCGAACAAAGCGTAGAGTATGTATAAAAAAAAAAGAAAAAAAAAGAGAAAGTGTACACAACAGACAGCGAACAAAGCGTAGAGTATGTATAAAAAAAAAAGAAAAAAAAAGAGAAAGTGTACACAACAGACAGCGAACAAAGCGTAGAGTATGTATAAAAAAAAAAGAAAAAAAAAGAGAAAGTGTACACAACAGACAGCGAACAAAGCGTAGAGTATGTATAAAAAAAAAAGAAAAAAAAAGAGAAAGTGTACACAACAGACAGCGAACAAAGCGTAGAGTATGTATAAAAAAAAAAGAAAAAAAAAGAGAAAGTGTACACAACAGACAGCGAACAAAGCGTAGAGTATGTATAAAAAAAAAAGAAAAAAAAAGAGAAAGTGTACACAACAGACAGCGAACAAAGCGTAGAGTATGTATAAAAAAAAAAGAAAAAAAAAGAGAAAGTGTACACAACAGACAGCGAACAAAGCGTAGAGTATGTATAAAAAAAAAAGAAAAAAAAAGAGAAAGTGTACACAACAGACAGCGAACAAAGCGTAGAGTATGTATAAAAAAAAAAGAAAAAAAAAGAGAAAGTGTACACAACAGACAGCGAACAAAGCGTAGAGTATGTATAAAAAAAAAAGAAAAAAAAAGAGAAAGTGTACACAACAGACAGCGAACAAAGCGTAGAGTATGTATAAAAAAAAAGAAAAAAAAAGAGAAAGTGTACACAACAGACAGCGAACAAAGCGTAGAGTATGTATAAAAAAAAAAGAAAAAAAAAGAGAAAGTGTACACAACAGACAGCGAACAAAGCGTAGAGTATGTATAAAAAAAAAAGAAAAAAAAAGAGAAAGTGTACACAACAGACAGCGAACAAAGCGTAGAGTATGTATAAAAAAAAAAGAAAAAAAAAGAGAAAGTGTACACAACAGACAGCGAACAAAGCGTAGAGTATGTATAAAAAAAAAAGAAAAAAAAAGAGAAAGTGTACACAACAGACAGCGAACAAAGCGTAGAGTATGTATAAAAAAAAAAGAAAAAAAAAGAGAAAGTGTACACAACAGACAGCGAACAAAGCGTAGAGTATGTATAAAAAAAAAAGAAAAAAAAAGAGAAAGTGTACACAACAGACAGCGAACAAAGCGTAGAGTATGTATAAAAAAAAAAAAGAAAAAAAAGAGTATGTATAAAAAAAAAAAGAAAAAAAAGAGAAATAATGCATACAAACTGATCATGTATTGGGACCTCGGAAAATCTGGTCGATGCGTTCAGATTTTTCAAACAGCGCTGTTCACTATATTTCTGTGAAAAATATCCCAGTTGAAAAACAGGTAGACCACGTACTACTGTTATCTGGTGAGGAAGGATTTAGAAGATACAATGCCTGGATGTTTGGAAATGATCTCAACTGAACACATCCAGAGATTATTTGGCAGAAATTTGAGGAACAACTGGAACCTGAAGTTAATTTCCATATTCCATGTTTCTATCTTCGTGAATATAAACAAAAAAATACAGAAAACATCGACGATTCCGTTGCAAGGTGCAGGTTACAAGCAAATAAATGCAGGTTCAGAGACAACCAAGAAAGCAAAGAACATCTCATAATACCGGCACAAGACACCCGAAATTACAGAAACTGTGGCTATCTAAAGGCATGGAGCTGACGCTTCAAGAAGCTCTAAATAGTAGGCGAACGCACAAAGCGTCCCTAAACAAAGAGACAAATAACTGAGATTCAAGGAAGTGATTGTCGGGAAATAGACACAAAGCCAGTGTAAACGATGTGAAAACACACATCAAAAAGAAAAATACCCAGCCTAAGGCACCACATGTTCAGCTTGTGGGAAAAAGAACCATTGGGCTAAAATGTGCATGAACAAGAATGAAAGCGCAAGAAGACGCAGAACCATTAAACAACCGCACGAAAATAGAAACAAAAAGCGAAACAACCGTATCTGCTCATCGAAATGAATACAAAAAATTTGAAAGATTAAGTTTTGATGCAATTCAGCAAAAAAAAGATGATCGAACTGAAGTTTTCACTGAACCGAAAATAAGGCTTGTTAATAGATCAGGCAAAAGTTATTAAAGGCAAAAGTTATTAAAGGCAAAAGTTATTAAAGGCAAAAGGTACAGAGGAAAATATGCTTCTCCTGCGAACCTTTGGTATGATGTTCCCAGAAAAGATAGATAGCCTAGGACAGCCAATCCCAGGTTTGACAAAAAAGAAGCACACCATACTAACTGCATACAATGGCTCAGGTATAATTCAGCATGGTTCAATTTTCATACAATGTGCACACAAAGATAAATGTAATACACTTAAATTCTTTGTAGTTACAACAGAGGGTCCTACAATCAAAGGATTACTCTCACTCAGAAACTTAAAGCTAATAAGCCTCCACTGCACAATCAGAGAAAACCAGGAGCCAATTAACTCCATTGTCGAATTAAAAAATTCATAACCAAATCAGTTTGATAGCATAGGACATTTGAAAAGTAATTATCACATAGTTCTAAAGCCCGATTAGCACCCAGTGATCCATGCACCCAGAAAATATCCAAGATGAAAGATGAAATCAAAGAGGAATTAAAGTCTATGGAATTACAAGGCATTATTAGAAAGGTTAATGAACCAACGGAATGGGTTAGCAGTATGTGTATATTCGAAAGAAGAATGGAAAACTTCACCCAAAGAACCTTAACCAAGCGATCATAAGATGCCATTATAAGACTCCTCAATGAAGGAGCTAGTGCACGTTGTCATGGGTTCAACACTTTTCAAAGTTAGATGTTAAAAATAGATATTGGTTGTAGCAGAAGCAGCAATAACTAAAATGAGGGAAAAAAGAGCTTACCTCGGGTATGTCTGTTGTGTCACCAGTTGGGGGGAAAAAGAGAATTCCAAGATGGCGTCCGGGGGGTTTTATTAGCATTTACCCCATGCAACTCTCGGAAAATCACGTTTCTGTCTCATGTGATTATGCAAATGGATAATTCCCGGCCACTATAAAAGCAGGAGGCTAGAGACGAGTCGGCAGTGTCCTGCAAACTGTGTGTGTGGGTATTTCTGGCGATTGGAGTGTGTCTTCTTTTACCACGGTTATCACGGACAGGAATTCCCTCTCTTCTGGAGGTGGGCGATATTGACTATTTTGAAGTTGTACTGTTGCTGACAGAACATTTATTTTTTTTTTTTTGCCTACTACATTTTTGTTTCAAGCTATTTCGGCCCAATTATGGCGAAGGTGCGGATAAGCAGTGATATTATCAAGCCGTTCTCTGGCGAGGGAGACGTTGTAGCGTGGCTGAAAAAAGTGAGACTTGTCGCACAACTTCAGCAGGTGGATGACGTAGCGAGTCTGCTACCTTTATACCTGGAAGGCGATGCACTGGCCCTCTACATGGAAATGGAGGAGGACGATCAAAAGAAAATAGACCAGATTGAGGCTCGATTAAAAGGAGGCATTTACTGATGACGCGTTTGCAGCATATAGAAAAATAACTATGGTTAGATGGGCTGGTGAACGTGTGGATGTGTACGCCAACAAAATCAGGCAGTTGGTTGGATTGGCCGGATTCACAGGAGAAAGCTCAGAGAGACTCACAAAATTAATTTTTGTCACTGGATTCCCTGACACCATCTCAATTGCTCTTCAACAGGTGCCGAACATCAAAGCCCTGACCATGGGGGAGCTAATGTCGAGAGCGAGAATTTTGACGACGACTGGCGAACAAAATCAGGATGTGGTTGCGGCCACACGCTCACCCAACAACAGGGCCCAGAATAATCCTGTTAATTTGACCTGTTTCAAATGCAATGTTAAAGGCCACCTTGCAAGGGACTGTCGAAAACGTGGAACACGGTGTTACCGTTGCGGTGAGAGTGGACACTGGGCTCGGAACTGCTCGGGAAACGAGCAAGGGGAGGACGCATAAGCGCCAGTCTCCTTCCCAACCAAGATGTGAACACGACGCTCCCGGTGATAAGCATCCATGTTGACGGGACGCGATGTTTGGCGCTTATTGATACAGGATGCTCCAGGACAATTTTACATGCAAACCGGTGCCGGTCTTGGAGAAAAACAAACGTAAATGTCAACACAATTGGTGGAATGTCCCATGCGTGCTGCGGTGTTGGAACGGTTTCTGTATCCACTGATGAAGGTGTGTCTGCCAGAGTCGATGTGTTGGTGGTGCATGGCAAGCCACTGGGATTTGACTTGCTTCTAGGGATCGACGCCATAAAAGCTCTAGGAGGTGTCGTTGTCAAGCCTACAGGATCAGTGCGGCTGGGCGCCAGGAAAAGTATTAAATGCGCAGCCATTTCTATCGATGAACCAGATTTCACTGCTACCTTTGACCATCAAAACCGAACGTGGACCGCATCGTGGAAATGGTCTGTGGACCACCCCCCTGAAAGGCTGCATAATCGAGTGTCAGAGTACCCAGTGCCAGCAGAAATTCGTGAAGAATACACGCAGGAGCTCCACACCTGGATAGATAATGGTTGGCTCGTGCCATACCCAGAGGATAAATTGGGACCCCCCAAAGGTCTAATTCCCCTGATGGCTGTGATACAGCAGAACAAAGCCAAAGTGCGCCCGGTAATGGACTACCGGGAGCTAAATCATTACGTAGACGCATTTATGGCCAACGCAGATGTTTGTGCGGCTAAGCTGCGTGAGTGGAGACAAAAAGGTGCTAACGTGTCTCTACTGGACCTCAGAAGAGCATACCTACAAGTCCGGGTCCATGAGACACTGTGGCCATACCAGACTGTGGAAATCGATGGGAAAAAATACTGTCTGACCCATCTGGGGTTTGGTTTGAATGTGGCTCCCTTGATAATGAGAGCAATTGTCAGCGAAGTACTATCTCAGGAAGAAGTTATAAGCCGTGCAGCATCTGCTTACATTGATGACATTTTTGTCAATGAAGACGTGGTGCCCGCGACCCGTGTGAGAGAATACCTCGCGCAGTTCGGGTTGGAGTGCAAGAACCCGGAGCAGTTGAAGGACGGTGCACGGGTGCTGGGATTGGCAGTCAGGATGGAACGCAATGAACTGTGGTGGAAGCGAGGAAATGCAATTCCGGAGGCTCCCAGTATTGTTACGTGACGAACAATCTTTTCCCTGTGTGGTCGACTTGTCGGGCACTTTCCGGTGTGCGGTTGGCTTCGTGTGGCTTGCGGAATACTCAGAAGGAGAGTAAGTTCGGTAACGAAGGGCTGGGATGATGAAGCAAGGGACGCCGTACTACATCGTATGATGTTCGAAACCTTAAAATCTGCACAGCAGAACGATCCGGCACAGGGAAATTGGTGTGTGGACGGCAAAGAGCTGAATGTATGGGTCGATGCTAGCTCCCTAGCAATTGGGGCAGCCTTGGAGATGTGTGAAACTGTGCTGGAAGATGCATGTTGGCTGCGACCTGAAGATGACTCTCAACATATCAACTTGGCTGAACTGGATGCCGTATTGAAAGGCATCAATTTGGCTCTCCAGTGGCAGAGCAAGGTGCTACACATAAAGACAGATTCTGTTTGCGTATACCATTGGGTCTCAGACACGCTAACTGGAAAGGCGCGAGTACGCACCAAAGCAGCAAGCGAGATGCTTATTAGGAGGCGATTAAGCACTCTTAAGGAGCTCGTGAAAGAGTACGGGCTGACAGTGGATGTGACGCTGGTTCCATCAGCACGAAACATTGCTGACCGACTGACACGAGTGCCACAGCGGTGGTTTGAGGCAATGAAAAAGAAAAACGGTCTTGACCCAGTGATAGGCGCGGTCCACACAGACGAGCTGGATGAGAGTCAAATCATGGCTATTCACAAAGATAGTGGACATCCGGGGGTGCGACGCACTACCTACTTTGTCAGGAGAAGATGTCCAACCACGACAAAAGCAACTGTCAGAACGGTCATACAGAAATGTGAGGAATGTCAGTCCATTGACCCAGCGCCAGTCAGGTGGGAAAAGGGAAAGCTGGAAGTTAACGAGAATTGGCAGAGAATTGGAATGGATATCACGCATTATGGCACCTTCCATTTTTTAACTTTAACAGACTGTGGTCCATCGCGTTTCTCCATTTGGAGGAAATTGGCAAGGCAGGACTCGGCAAACGTGATTCATCAGTTGGAGGCAGTGTTCCTCGAGCGTGGCGCGCCGCATGAACTCCTTTTAGACAATGACACAGCTTTCTGCAGCAATATGTTCCAAGCATTTGCATGTAAATGGGGAGTTCACTTGCGATTCCGCTGTGCATACGCTCCAGCCGGGAATGGCATAGCGGAGCGATGTCATCGTACAGTGAAACGAATAGCGGCTAGAATGTGTTGTCCCATACAGGAGGCTGTCTACTGGTATAACATCACACCAAGAGACGACACATCTCCCTCCACTGCGCCTGCCAATAGGATTTATCAATATGAAGTTCGAGTAAAGGAGACCAATCTCGCAACTGCGTCCCCAGGTCCCAAGAACAGCTTTTACCAGGTTGGAGATCGCGTATGGGTCAGAAGACCGCAAAATCGATGTACCACGAGGTTCGGCAAGGGTGAGGTGACCAAGGTGATCAGCCCTCAGTCAATTTTGGTGGACGGTGTGCCTCGTCACGTGAAGGATTTGCGCCCTCGCCATTATGTTGTTACATCGGAGGAAGAGGGAGACTCAGACAGTATGATGTCTTCTGAAAAGACAGAGAGTATGATGCAGGACGACGAAGAGGATTTTGAGCCATATAATGTACATACTGAAGAAGCAGAGGAAGGACCACCCGTCTTGCCTCTACGAAGGAGTACCCGACAGAAACGAATACTGCCCCCCTGCCCTGATTGTGAAACACCGCCTATGGAGCAGACTGGTGGCAATAATGGCGATGAGGAGGATGGCAGGGAGGAAGTGCTGCCTCCGGTTCTTTGGAGAAGTACCAGACAGAGACGACTGCCCCCCTGCCCCATTTGTGATCATGAGATCAGGGGGGAGTGTAGCAGAAGCAGCAATAACTAAAATGAGGGAAAAAAGAGCTTACCTCGGGTATGTCTGTTGTGTCACCAGTTGGGGGGAAAAAGAGAATTCCAAGATGGCGTCCGGGGGGTTTTATTAGCATTTACCCCATGCAACTCTTGGAAAATCACGTTTCTGTCTCATGTGATTATGCAAATGGATAATTCCCGGCCACTATAAAAGCAGGAGGCTAGAGACGAGTCGGCAGTGTCCTGCAAACTGTGTGTGTGGGTATTTCTGGCGATTGGAGTGTGTCTTCTTTTACCACGGTTATCACGGACAGGAATTCCCTCTCTTCTGGAGGTGGGCGATATTGACTATTTTGAAGTTGTACTGTTGCTGACAGAATTTATTTTTTTTTTTTTGCCTACTACATTTTTGTTTCATACCACTTGATGCAGAATTGCAATTATTAACGATCTTTCACTCACCGTTTGGGAGATTCTGTTTTCAAAGAATGTCTTTTGGTCTGGTGAGGTCTTAGGATGTATTTATGCAGAGAATGGACATGGTACTAGAAAAATGCCTTCATACTAATTACCTAATTGACGATGTCATTGTCTATGGGAAGATGAAGCAGGAGCACAAGTTAATGCAAATAGTACAAACCAAAGAGTTATGTTTTAACAGTGAAAAATGTGCAATTGATCAAAAGCATATCAATTTTTTGGTGCTATCTATGACAAGGATAGTGTGTAACCAGATCCAAGCAAAGTAGACATAACAAAGCAACTACCCAGCCCTAGCAACATCACAGAGTTGAATAAAGTGTTAGGAATTATCACCTACTAAGTGCCCTTCATTCTGCATCTCTCTGATTTGACTGCACCCATGAGAAAGCTACTAAAGAAAGAATTTGAACCAATGGACTACCAGTCACCAGGAAGTACTGCAAAAAATCAAGGACTTGATTTGCCAGGAAATGTCCCTCGCATACTGTGACCCATCCAAAGGCACAAGCCTACAAGTGGATGCATCAAAGGTTTAGGCGAAGTACTCTTGCAAGAAGAAAAACCAATTTCATGTACCTCAAAAGCACTAACAGAAACAGAGCAAAGATATGCAAACATAAAGCAAGAGCTTCTAGCTGTTATTTTTGGCTGTGATCGATTTAAAACTTACTTATATGGATGTAAATTCCAAGTAGAAAGCGATCATAAGCCATTAGAAATGATCAGCTTAAAGAATTTAATCACAGCTCCATGTTATCTGCAACGCATGCTGCTACACCTACAAGGGTATGACCTGTGAATCATCTCTCGCCCAGGCAAGAAGATGGCCCTGGCAAACAGATTCTCCTATTTACCAAACAAAATACGTAGAAGAGATCAACCTCAATATTAGAGTGGATTTCGTTCAATTTTCCACAGAAAAATTAACACAAATAAAGCTAGCAACAAAAGCTGACCCCATACATTGTGAGCTAAAGGAAACCATCCTGCACGGCTGGCCCAACACATCCAGGGAAATAAGCAAAAACTTGTGGCCATATTAGTCATATCCGGACAAGCTGGCCATCAAAAATAGCATTTTAATGAAGAGTGGCCAGCTAATTATACTCAAAGTGATGCAGACGAAAATTCTACAAAAAATTCATTATGGCCATCAGGGAATGGAAAAATGTAAGCTCCGAGCAAAAAAGTTGTCTTTTGGCACAACATTAATAAAGTCATAGACAGTGTTGTACAACAATGTGTCCTATGTCAATGGCACCAAGAAGCACAGAGTACAGAACCCCTGATACCACATGAAATTCCTGTGAGGACACTGACCTTTTCCATAGTGAAGGTCACAATTAGATGCTAATGGTGAACTACTATTTCAAGTTCCTTTTGTGAGGAAATTAAAGGAGTTCTCCAGTCAGGAAGTAATCAAACTGACTAAACAAATATTTGGAGAACAAAGGCTCCCAGAGAGAGTCATCAGCAACAATGGTCCTCACTATAGCTCTAGCCTGTTCAAGCAATTTGCAAGGGAATGGGGATTTGAACACTACATCATCTCCTAGATACCCCCAATCAATTGGTCTAGCAGAGCACTGTTTGCAAGCCATAAAATCTGCCATTAGAATGGCTGCCTCAAGTGGTCGTGACTTAGATATAGTATTGCTGGGTTTACGGTCAACCCCTATCGACCATGCAATTCCATCATGATGTTAGATTACATAAATGTAATAAAAAAACTTTTTAATTGTATAATTTGAGTAGAAGTCCATAAGAGCAGTACATAAATGCTTATAGTACAGCTATTTTGATGATGTGGAAGTCTAATATTGACTTGCAATACATTTCTAACAATTCAATGATTCTAAACCATTACATCACCAGCTATCAGATTAAATATGAAAAATCTGAGACTGAAGGTGTTTGGTCATTGGACCAATCAAAATGATTTTATGGCAAATGAAATGAATGTGCTGGTCTTTATACATTGTTCAAAAGAGATTCAGGAGCTTATGAAGTTGCTGTTGGGACATCACTTGTTTGGAGCTTCTGCAGCTGTCATGTGGGTTGGTACTGATATACCTGAATATAAAACCTGCAAATCTTTGCCACAAGAATAGTGGGATCAAATGCAGGCAGATTCTACACATTTATATCATAACAATATGGTTGAAACATGGTACTCAAATAGACCTGATTCTATAGAAAATAAAAGCTTGTATTATTTTGCCTAAAACTATGAAAGAACAATGAAAGTCCCATAAATGATAAGAAAGTTTTATTGAAACTTCGAAATAATCATGGCTTCCTGAAAAAAAAAAAAAAAAAAGAAAAGGCCATAAAGATGCCAAATGTGAGATTGACTTCAGAAACTAAAAAACGATATTATCACAATTTGTTGATGCTGTTCAAACCTTGGTGCCCAGAAGAAATTGATTTATTGGATGCTTGTAAATCATATGAGCAATCATTTCATCAAAATGCTCCATCTGTGTCTTAAATGAAAAATTATGAAAGCATTAAGAAAAAAATAGAGATGCTATTGAGAAAAGCAAAAGAAATAGAGCAAAAAGCTCAAAATTATGAAAATGAAAATAGTGCTGATGATTTTCAAATTGATTGTGATCCTAATATGGCTAAAGAGGCAGATGTAGCTGAAGCTGATTTAAATATGCCTCAAATCAGACAAGTCACTGAAGCTCAAGAAAATGAACAAAAATGAACGAAAATTGAATTTTATTCAAAAAGATGATGAAAGTATTGCCAAACATGAGCAGCAAAATTTGCACTGGAATGAGGAGAAACGCAATTGTGACGATTGCCCACAAATTCTCAAATTTAATAGTGGTTTTGGGAGTGTGGGAAAATCTTTTCTGATCATTGCACTGGCAGATAAAATTTCTCTCACATTTGCTGAGGAAGTGAACAATAAAATGTTACAAGTAAAAAAGAAAATCACATCATTGAAATTACAGATACTGATTCCAACTTGAGACAAAAATCAGCAAAAAAGAAAAAATGTCCAAAAAGACATCAAAACTTCTAAACCTAAAAATATTTCTGACACAGCTGGATTTGAAACTGCTGAAAATTGGTGCTACATGCATGTTGCGTCAAAATATGTTGAAAAAGGACTTTGCAATGGTATAATAGGTACAGTCACTAAAGTACAAATGAAAAATGGCACAAAGTTGTTGCTGTGATTGTATTAAGTCGAGAAGAAAGTTCTTGCAGAACTTTTAATTTTGATTTCAAATGATGCATTTTCAAATACGTTTACGTTATTACTTTTTATCTTTTTAAAAAGCGTTTTTCACTCTAATTGTTTGAATTACAATTGTTTTAAAACAATTACATCTTTTCAGAATGCTGAAGACAACATGGAAAAAAAGCAAATTTTCACAATTTTCTTATTTCAATTCAAGCTAGGCTGAAAAACTGCTGAAACAGCTTGCGATATCAACGAATTATTTGGCCCAGGAATCACTACTGAACACACAGCACAATGGTGGTTTAAGAAATTTTGTGGCAGTGACAAAAGTCTTGAAGATGATGAGCATAGTGGTCGGCCATTGGATGTTGACAACGATAAATTAAGAACCTTAGTCAAAGCCAATCCATGCACAACTGCTTGAGAACTTGCTTCTGAATAAGACATAACATATACAACAATTTCTAACCACTTGACAGAGATTGGAAAGAAAAACAAACTTGATAAATAGGTGGTTTATGAATTCAATGACAACCAAATGAAACGTCATTATGAAGTGTCTTCTTTTCTTTTACAGAACAAAATTATGACCAAATTGTAACTTGTGATGAAAAGTGGATTCTTTATGACTACCGTAAATCCTGAGCTAATTGGTTAGACACCAACGAAACTACACAACACTTTCCAAAGCCAGAGTTGTACCAATAGGTCATGCTGACTGTTTGGTGGTCTGTGACGAGTCTCATTCATTAGTTTTCTGAATGCAGGTGAAACAATTATGGCAGACAGAGAAATACTATCAACAAATGGATGAAATGCATCAGAAACTTTGATAACAACACCAACATTAGTTAACAGAAAATGCCCAATTCTTCTCCAAGACAATACCTGAATCCATGTTGCTAAACCGACCCTGCAGAAGTTGAACAAATTGGGCTACGAAATTGCCTCATTCGCCATACTCTCCAAACCAACTACTACTTTTTCAAGCATCTCTACAACTGTCTGCGTGAGAAATGTTTCAAAAAACTAAATGATATCAAAAACACCTTCAGCAACTTCATTGCCACCAGAACACAGGATTACGCAAGAACGTTACTAGTATACTTTTGCAGTGTGTCGATTCTGAGGGTGCTTATTTCGATCAATAAATTTTTCTTTGAGCCAATATATGTTTATCTGAATTTAAAAGTTAAAAATTGCAAGAATTTTCTTGTCAACCTGATAAAATAATCAATAATAATGACAAGTGGAATATTGTCAGTGACACTAATATTTCCCATAGCGTCAATTTTATTCTAAGATGTTCAACAATATTGGAATTTTTTTCATATAATATAAAAACATTGACAAACAATCTAAACAGCAAAAAATTAATGGTGGCCTTCCCCCCTTAAAATTTAACCATCACCTCAGCGTGGTATTGGAGTGTAACTTCATCACTGCAGGCAAACAATGGCATTAGTAGGAGTCAGAAATGTTATAGCAATCAAAAGCTAAAGGAGAAATAAGTCTAATAAAGGAAGTAAGAGTTATTGTCTTTATATAGATAAAAAGAAAAAGACTAGAGAGTTCCAGGGAAAATGGACAAGATGGCGGCTGCGCTAGCATGTGCACATCAAGCTGTAAATATAATTTGTGTTTCAACTGTAATAAATAATATTTAACCTAAAATGAGCTTGTTTACTTTTCATTTAAATATTCCACGATTTCGACAACCCATTTCTCCAAACAACAAAATTGGCGACGAAGATGAGATTGCATCAAAAAACAGAATTCGCACATGCTGATAATTTAAAAAAAAAAAAAAAAGAAAAAAAAAAGATACCTTTTTTTTCTCCCACAATAATTTTTTGTGAACACACGTGTAAAGAAGAAAAGGAGAATTTTGTAAACAGAAAAAAAACAAAAAAAACTCATAATTATTTGAGTCATGGATCCAAAATCGTTGGAAAAAATATTGCGAAACCAACAAGAAGAATTTTTAAAAGCTCAAAATAATTTGATCAAAAGTTTATCGACTCAATTTCACAAACAATTGATTGACACACCGAAATCAATTTCTCTGGACATGATAGCAAGCACAATAATGGATTTTTCATTCAATCCGAATTTAAAACTGACCTTTACTGCTTGGTATGGACGATGGAGGATATGTTTCAACATGAGTTCCCACTATGGACGAAGCATGTAAACTTGGAACAGCAGAACATGAAAGATATTCAAATTACAAAAAAAAAAAAAAAAAAAAAATTCACGTTTGATAAAACGATAGAACAGTTATCAGACATTTTTGGTTCTGTTCAAATGAAATTCTTACCTAGTCAACAAGTTTTTGCAGGGAACTACTGAAACAACACAGAAACATGGGTTCAAGTACATATCAACGGGAAATATCATTTACAAAGTAAATGTCCAAAATTCTATTTGGGTTCAACATTCTAACCAATTGAGACCATCACATCTTCCAGTAGGAAGGCCCTACCATTCCGTAGAACATTTTGTTGGAACCTTTAAATTGCCACACCAAACTTTAGAAACTTCCCAGAATATAAAAATCTAAATACAGGAACTGAACATTCAGAAATTAATTTGCACTTGCTGTTCACACAATGCTTGCAGGTGGACTCACAACTGTATAGTTGTATAAGTGACAAAATTTAAAAGGTGGAGATGTTAGGATAATAGTATGGTAAAAGGGAAATAACTTTTCTGCAAAAGTTTCCCCCCCCTGCTTTAACTCTGAGATAACGTTTTTACATGAAAACAAAAAGAGACCAGATGCCAGCAACTATCTTGGGACAGAGCAACAACACCGCATGTCACGTGTAGACAATCGGACTAAAACTAGATTATAGAAATAGACTTAAGAACCTTTTCAGACTTAGTGATAAAGGAATTAGTTCATACAGTAAGTCATAACATAAACCAATTATGGTTGTTCAGTAATATTGAGAGGACAACCAAACAGAAATTTATCAACTTAATGGGTCCTGCTAGCGATAAAAGAAACTGAGACACTCCTTCCTCTCATAACAAAATATATTAAACAAAGATCCATAATATACAGTAATGTTTAGCTGGTTTACAAAAGTACTGATATGTTAGTCTTATGTTACAAGCAATTCACAGTTAACCACTCAGAAAATTTTCTAAATATCGAAATTCATACATACTATCAGAAGATTTTAGCACAATCTAAAAAAATGGATTGAGCTACTGAATATGAAGTCAGAATATATGCATCTGGAGTACTTGGCAAGATATTTGTTTAATTCATCTATTCTGGACGAGAAAACTCTGGTGCATAGTTTTTTTTTTTATCAAGCAGCTAAACTGTGTCCTTCTTTGTCATCAGACCGCCAGCGTTACATCATCCTGCAATACAATCACACTGAGATCTAGAGAATTACTGACAACTCCTATCAGAGAGTCAAATCACATACAAATAAGAGGCTCAGTGGATTGAAGAAATCCAAAGGATAAATGAGACAATTGTTGTTGTTAACATCCCATCCCATTTATCCTGCCCCAGGAAAGAGTGATTATCTCCCCTTATATGAGGAGAGGGCCGCCAAGGGTAAAACCCCGGATGCGACTAGTCAGTTAGATTTTCCCTTTGAGACCAGTCGCACGTGTTAGCGCTTGCTATAATAAAGTTTTATCTCATAACACATTCATGTCTGGGCCTTGGTTATTTCATCTTTAACATCTGGTAGCAGAGCGTACGAAGATAAAAAAAAAAAAAAAAAAAAAAAAAAAACATAATGAGTTCCAGAATATTTGAACCACCACGACTTAACCCGGAATTTTACGATTCATGGAAACGAGAAATTGAACTATGGAAGATAGCAACGAACATTCCGCCTTCAAAACAAGCTCCCGCTGTATTTCTTTCGCTCACCGGACAGTCTTGCGCTGCTGTACTAGAAATGGACATTTCATTACTGAATGCCGAAGAAGGAATGGACAATCTCGTCGAAAAGCTGGATACACTTTTTCTTCAGGATAAAAACCAGTCTGCTTTCATATCCTACGAGAACTTTGAAAGTTATCAGTGTGAACCTAACGCTTCCATAAATGACTACTTAATCCAGTTCGACAGGCACGTAGCGAAACTCAGGGAATTTAAAATAATTTTACCAGAACCCGTATTAGCCTATCGCGCGTTAAAGTCTGCCAATCTCAACCCCGAAAACGAGAGATTAATACGCGCGACAATAAACAACCTCACTCTAAAAGATATGGCTCAACAATTAAAAAAAATTTCATGTGAAAACTTAACCACGGCTAGACCACAAAACATTTCCATAAAAAATGAAACTGACAACGTCGTTTTTAGTGAGGCAGACACACAGACACAGGACAACAGTAAAATACTATACACGAGACGACGTCATGCGTATAAGCCAGCCTCTCCCCCTCACTTCACGCGTAGTAGCAGCACAAATAATGGCAGAGGCCGGCCACACAATTATAACCGCTACCCAAATCGAAATTTTTCGAATAATCAGACTCCCGTTTGTTACGTCTGTGGATGCAAATTTCACTATGCCAAAAAGTGTCCTTATTCCCAAAATAATCACCATTCAAGAGAAAATATGGTATTATTAAATGAACATAAAAACGATATTTCCGGCAGTTGTGAAGACATCGCTAATATAGTGTTGCTTAATCGACGGGAGTCGGAGAACTCGCTTTTCGGAGAAACCATAAATTGTGCTATTTTGGACTCTGGTGCGTCAGCGACGGTATGTGGAAAGAAATGGTTGGACTGTTTTCTTGAAACCTTGTCCGAGGACTCAAAAAAAGACATTCTTTATGATGAGGGCACAAAATACTTTAAATTTGGAGATGGTATGAAAATAAAATCTCTACAAAAGGTAACTTTGCCATATGTCATTGCAAAGATGAACATTAAAATAATGAGTGATGTTGTTGACGCTGATATCCCTTTGCTACTAAGCAAGATGGCCATGAAAAGTGCCCAGACAACCCTAAACTTTAATGATGACGCAGCGGAAATGTTTGGAAAAAAAATAAGGTTGCTGTGCACCACTTCTGGCCACTACCACATCCCTATATCTACACCTCCACCAGACCGGGGTAAGTTACGATATATTTTATTTTTAAACAAAATTAATAAAAAGAGCAAAGTCGAGAAATTAAAAATTGCTACCAAATTACATCGACAATTCAGCCATCCCAGTGCACAAAAATTGTGTAATCTTGTCAAAAGCTCTGGTTTAAAAGATGCTGAATTTATGGATATACTGAGGAAGCTTCCTCTTGCTTGTCAGACCTGCCTCAGGTATAAAAAACCTGCACCTCGACCTGTTGTAGGATTTCCCTTAGGAACTCATTTTAACCAGACTGTAGCCATGGACATAAAGGAAATTAATGGACATAAAGTACTACACTTGGTGGACCATGCAACCAGATATAGTGTCGCTGTTAGGCTTACAAGTAAGGAGAGCTCTGATATACTCACTGCCATCTTCAAACGCTGGATTGCATATTTTGGTGCTCCAGCAGCTTTTCTTACTGATAATGGCCGGGAATTTGACAATCAATTCTTCCGAGACATGGCTCAAAACTTGAATATCGTAGTCCGTACCACTGCTGCACAATCCCCCTGGAGTAATGGATTGAATGAAAGGCACAATGGTGTTCTGGGAGAAATGGTCAAGAAGACTTTAGAAGATGCTCGGTGTAACTTTGATGTTGCTCTCTCATGGGCGGTCAATGCCAAGAATGCACTTCACAATTCACACGGCTATAGCCCTAACCAACTGGTTTTTGGAAAAAATCCCAACCTGCCTTCTCTCCTGAATGATCAACTTCCTGCACTAGAAGGTGCGAGTACTAGTCAAATTGTTGCTGACAACCTCAATGCCATGCATGCTGCAAGAAAAGGTTTCATAGAGTGTGAAGCCTCTGAAAAATTGAGACGAGCTCTCCGTCATCAGGTGAGAACCAGTGTAATTGATCAATACAAGAATGGTGACCTTGTCCTTTTTAAAAGAAATGAATCTGATCGATGGTTTGGTCCCGGTGCTGTGATAGGCTGGGAACATAAACAAGTACTAGTCAAACATGGAGCCACATACGTTAGAGTGCATCCTTCACGCTTAATTCCATATCCTGACACATACCACAACACCTCTGAACACCAAGACACCAGTGTACGAACAAAACCTCAGAGGCACAACAATGCCACCACAAGTGGTTATGTGCCAATAGATGAGGGCAGTGAAATTGATGACCCTGAGCAGAATGAGGCCAATGAATGTGACACGTTACCCAAAGTGGCCACCAAATCTGTACAACTGCCTAAACCAGGCCAAACTATAATATGCAAATTCACCAATGATGAAGACCAAGAATGGAGAAAATTGAATGTGATCAGTAGAGCTGGTAAAGCCACTGGCAAAAATAAATATTTAATGAACGTTGCTATGGAGGAAGGTGACCCATTCTGGCTAGATTTTGAGAATGGGGTCTTGGAATGGGAGACAAACAAAGATGACCAAGCCCTCACTAATGAAGCCACGGAGGTAAATCTAATGACTGACTCCTCTAATGACCAATATGATAAGGCCAAAAAGAGAGAACTCCAAAGTTGGGTTGAACACAAAGTCTACACACAAGTATTAGATCAGGGCCAACCAAAAATATGCACAAGATGGGTCTACACCAACAAGGAGTTGAATGGAAAACAAATCTTTAAGGCCAGACTTGTTGCGAAAGGCTTTCAAGATAAAGATGCCTGCAATGTTAGAAATGACTCCCCAACATGTTCAAAAGAAAGTTTACGATCAGTCTTAGGAGTTATATCAGCAAGTGGTTGGGTATGCAAATCCATGGACATCAAAACTGCCTTTTTACAAAGCAAGCAATTAGATCGACCCGTCTACCTTCTTCCTCCCAAAGAAGCCAATGTATCCCCTGGTTACATCTGGAAATTATCCAAATGTGTTTATGGTCTAACAGATGCATCTCGATCCTGGTACCTAACACTTAGAGAGAAACTAGTAAAGCTAGGGGCCACACCATCAAAATATGACCAGGTTATTTTCACTTGGCATTTCAAAAACAAGCTTCAAGGCATAATTGCCACTCATGTCGATGATTTCTGCTTTGCTGGTTCAGAAACCTTTGAGAACAAAGTCATTAATGAACTTCGTAAACTTTTCAAAGTGAAATCTGAAGAAGTTGCCAAGTTCCAATATATTGGATTAGAAATAAAAAAATCCAATAGTAACATCAATATTGGACAAGATGAATACACAAAGAAACTCAGACACATTCCGCTGCAGAATGGAAGAAGGCTGGAAAACAAGCTGACATCCACTGAGATCTCCGAGGCCAGACAGCTAATCGGTCAACTTAACTGGCTAGCCACTCAAACTAGACCTGACCTCAGTTTTGATGTCAGTGCATTGAGTTCCATATTAAAACAAGAAAATGTGGAATGTATAAAACAAATAAATAGGACTATCAAAAAGGCAAAAAAGGAGAAATCCCAAATCCATATTCCCAATCTTGGAAACCCTAAATTGCTTCAAATTATAGCATACAGTGATGCATCCTTTGCTAACCTAACTGACGGTGGATCACAAGGTGGCTACATTATTTTTCTGGTTGGTAGTAATAACCAATACATGCCAATAGCCTGGCAATCTAAATGCATCAAAAGAATAGTCAAAAGCACGCTTGCTGCGGAGACTCTGGCCATGGTTGATCTTACTGAAGTCTGCCATTATTACAGAAAATTGATACTGGATTTGCTGCAAATGGAAGATCACACTACAAACATCAAGATAACATGCAAAACAGACAATTCCTGTTTGTATGATGCAGTGCATTCTACCACACAAATCCTCGATAAAAGACTAAGAATTGAAATGGCCATCCTTAGAGAAATGGTTGACAGAAGAGAAATTGCAGAGATATCCTGGATACCCACTGACAAACAAATTGCTGATGGCTTAACAAAAAAGGGAGTCCCCTCTTTTAAAATTCTAGGATTCACATCTGAACCCAAGGAACAATCTCTCTAATCCTTAAAACACAGTGTCACATAATTTTGTTAAATTCTTCTTTTTCTTTCCCTTTCCCTGCAGATAACCCTTTGATGATGTCTCCTGAAAACTTTCATCAGCACAAGAAAGGAAAGCGGGGAAGTGTTAACATCCCATCCCATTTATCCTGCCCCAGGAAAGAGTGATTATTTCCCCTTATATGAGGAGAGGGCCGCCAAGGGTAAAACCCCGGATGCGACTAGTCAGTTAGATTTTCCCTTTGAGACCAGTCGCACGTGTTAGCGCTTGCTATAATAAAGTTTTATCTCATAACACATTCATGTCTGGACCTTGGTTATTTCATCTTTAACAGTTGTGATTCTAGAGTCAGTAACACAGAGGAAGAACTCAGATTAAAAATTCAATTTCGGTCATCTGGTGGATTGTTTAATCATCAACGGTTCAAAGCCAAACCTCTTCTCCGAATCAAAGTCATTCACAATTTGCTTTTTGCCAATGATACTGCTCTGGTGACAACATTCTTTAAGGAAGCCCAGGCTTTTTTTTTCTTTTTCCCCCCCCAATCGCTTTTAGCTGCATGTAGGGCCTTTGGACTGACAATAAGCATAAAAAAGATTGAGGTAGTACATCAGCCTTCCCCTACTCCAAAGCAAGTTGAAGGCGTCAGGCAAAATCCACCCGAGTATAGATTTCCCGAGCGCAAACTCAAAGTGGATGGTCATGATATAAATAATGTTAAATCGTTTCTCTACCTTTAAGCCTACTTAACAGATCTCAAATTGTTTTGATTAAATTTTATTTACAAACGAATATATATATATATAGGAATAAAAAATAAAATAAAAATACCAGCGATGGTTGACGTTATGTTGTTTTGAAAAAAGAAAAACCAAACGAATTTATGAAATGATCAACTTCCACAACAATAAAACAGACATTAAAAACTACTAAGCACTCTCCCAAAACCCTCACATCCGACGCCGGTATATATTCCATCCCATGTAACAATTGCCAACAAGCGTACATAGGTGAGACACAGCGTAAATTGAAACTAAGACTTTACGAACACAGAGAGATATAAGGAATGGTAACACCCTAAATGCACTCTTTTGCCATTGTGCAGAACACGATCATTCATTTAATTTAGATCATGCGAAAATTATAAAATACATGATAGATAGAGCTAAGAGAAGACTTTTAGAGTCAGCACTAATATTAAACACTAATACTATTACGCAAAGAAAGGGCTTCTACCATTTAGCCCCTAGTATAGGGAAAATAATAATAAAAGAATAGAATATCAAAAAAGATCCTGGTTAACAGTTTTTCCTTAATCCTTAAAAAAGTCAACAAAATGAATAAGTTTAGAGAAAAAAAAAAAAAAAAGTGTACATATTTAACGCATTTTTAAAAGTGTATATATATATACATTGAACAACCCAACCTTCCCATACACAGTTTCCTTCCCAATATGGGTAGGATTCTAACACTGTTTCCTTTTCATTTTCATATGGTCTATGATCGTTTTCTTTTTTTTCTTGCATTTTTCCTTTTAATATCCTGAAGATGTCCTCTGCAATAGGGACGAAACGTTGATCATTTCATAAATTCATTCAGTTTTTCTTTTTTCAAAACAACATAACATCAACCATCGCTGGTATTTTTATTTTATTTTTATTCATTCTGTCGAAATGGAAAACTGATCTTTTCTGCAAACATACAAGAGCATCTTAATCACAGGAAATTTTCACAACAGGAGAATTTTTCTGGAAAAATGTACTGAAGTCATACCCACATGCATACCTAAATCTTTTAAAACATCAGACCATATTTTCCCGGAGTACATTGAAAAATACCTTCTGTCATCTGTAGTATATTTAAAGCACCAAAGCTCTCATCTTTTTCGAAAAGCCAGGACATTAATTACTGAATATCAACAAAATTACAAGAAAACACCCAGATCAATTAAAAACGTCAACAGATCTGTCAAAAAATTTAACACGCGTCATACTTTTAAATTGGAAAACAAACTTGCTCAATTGATAAAAAACAGCAAATGGAAAACTTTAGGACGTCCAGAACTTATTCTAAACATTACTTCAAAACCACTCTCGGACATTGAAACTGAAGCTCGCAGTTTCGGTCTTAAATTTGCTACCGGCAAACATTCGAACATCACTACTAACACAACCCTAAAAAATTATAGACAAGATGACTCGGATTTCACTAAGGGCTTCATACAAGGGATAATAGCTTTAACAACTACCCAACCTCAAGAATTAGCATTACCAAAGAGATAAATTGATGCCTTAAAACTTAACAAAAAATAAAAACATCATCATTTCACAAGCCGATAAAGGAGGTGGTATAGTTATAATAGATAAAGACATATCTAAAGAAAATGCACACACTATTATCAGACGAAGATACATATACTCCGATAGACTTAAAATCAATACAATAAGATTTCGAAACCTTCAATAAATCCATAAAAAAAAACTTATCAAAAATGATAAAAAAAAAAGGATAAATAACATAGAATACCACCCCACTATTCCTGTATTATACGGCCTCCCCAAAACACATAAAGAAAACATCCCTATGCGACCTATAGTATTTAACATCGGAAGCGTCACCCATAAATTAGTATCTAACATCGGAAGCGTCACCCATAAATTAGCACGAGCTATTGCCCAAATTTTAACTCCACTTCACATATTAAAAACTCTGCCAACCTCCTAAACAAAATAAAAATATGGACATATAAAATAAAACCATGCATAGTTCAGACATAATTTCCCTCTACACCAATATTCCAATCAAAAAATGCCTTAATCTACTCCACAAGCACCTAAATAAAATTAAAGCCAATCTACCTTTCTCCCCAGATACATTAATACAAATGATAAAACTCATCACCAATATAACCTATTTTCAGTTTAATAATTCTTACTACAGACAAAAATTTGGACTCCCTATGGGTAACCCCCTTAGTGGTGTACTAGCTTGCTTATTTTTAAAATTCCTAGAGACCAACTCTTTCAAATTCAGACTACCTAAAAACTCCACATACTTCAGATACATAGATGATATTCTTATTTTTCTCCCCATAAACGCACAAATAGAACTTAGAAATAAATTAAATTCAGTAGAACCGTCCATAAAATTTACACACGAATCCGAACAAGATCACTCCCTAGCTTTTCTAGATATACTCCTCATCAGATCAGAAACCGATCTGTTTCAAAGTACATAGAAAGACTACACACAAAAACGATTATATTCATTACTACTCGCATCACAATGATAAAATAAAGACTGACATGATTGTTGTTTTTTTCTTGCGTGACCTTTAGAATATGCAGCTCCTAATATCTTAATGATGAAATTCAATACATTACGAATGTTTAAAAAAAAAAAAAAAACTACAGTACCCATCCTATTTTATTTCTTACGCAAAGAAAAAAGCTACGAAAATACACTATAATATAAACAGACGGAAAAATAAAACAAATACCTCACTATTAAACAGACATCTTTTCATTCCCACCCACACTAAAAATATAAAAATCTATGACACTCTTAATAGACTTGGTTTTCACTTGATACAAACAACTTCCACGACAATAAAATAGACATTAAAAACTACCAAGCACTCTCCCAAAACCCTCACATCCAACGCCGGTATATATTCCATCCCATGTAACAACTGTCAACAAGCATACATAGGTGAGACACAGCGTAAATTGAAACTAAGACTTTACGAACACAGGAGAGATATAAGGAATGGTAACACCCTAAATGCACTCTTTTGCCATTGTGCAGAACACGATCATTCATTTAATTTAGATCATGCGAAAATTATAAAATATGTGATAGATAGAGCTAAAAGAAGACTTTTAGAGTCAGCACTAATATTAAACACTAATACTATTACGCAAAGAAAGGGCTTCTACCATTTAACCTCTAGTATAGGGAAAATAATCAAAGAACAAAATATCAAAACAGATCCTGGTTAACCGTTTTTCCTTAATCCTTAAATAATTCAACAAAATGAATAAGTTTAGAGAAAAAAAAAAGTGTACATATTTAACGTATTTTTAAAAGTGTATACATATACATTGAACAACCCAACCTTCCCATACACACAGTTTCCTTCCCAATATGGGTAGGATTCTAACACTGTTTCCTTTTCATTTGGTCTATGATCGTTTTCTTTTTTTTTTTTTGCATTTTTTCTTTTAATATCCTGAAGATGTCCTCTGCAATAGGGACGAAACGTTGATCATTTCATAAATTCATTTTTTCAAAACAACATATATATATATATATATATATATGCACAAAAGTGATGATGAAGAGTGGGGATATCTACAAAAGAATGAAAAATAACGAACCAAACAAAATGCTCATAGGACAGATTACTATGGTTCTCCCAACCCTTTGCTAAGTGTCAGAGCATCCACTGTTTTTCAGATGAACTGAAAACAAACAGGTCAGTTTCTAAATGGAAGTGGAAGCTTGGGATGGAATATGAGGATGGATAATGGTCTCAAACAATAAAAGGGAGATAACCTTGGAAGTTATGACCCCTGATGACATTCAGGTTGTTTGGATTATTGAAATTTTACCAAACAAAACGTGTGTTCAATTTTCTATCCCTTTTTAATCAAAACCCATTCGTCTGTTCCATCGTGGCAATAACCAATATTTGGCACATATCGATTACCTCATTCACTAAATACGACAGTGGTGAAAGGTTTACTCAAGAAAAGATTAAAAAACGAGTGAACGCAACAAAGAAAAAAAATAAAAGAGCATGCTGTAAAAACAAATATGGTTGCTTTATCACAATATCCGGAGTTCAACTGAGTGTTAGAACCAAAAGCAGTCAGATAGTTTGAGAATGTATTTTGCCTAAGAAATTATTTCATTGTGCATAACAGATGATGATAAAAGGCAGAAAGCAATTCTGTTAACGTTTGAGCGAGAGACAATGAACGACCTTATCGACGACTTGCCGATCAAACAGACCACACTAGGCAAAAATGAAATGCATTTCAACAAAATCGTTTCAGCCACAAAAGAACATGGAATACAACAGATTTGTATTTTGAAAAATCAAACAAACCACTGCCAACATAGATTTCTATTAGAAATTAAAAGAAACCTTCAGGAGAATAAAAGTGAAATTCTCAGTATGGGTAACTGACAAATACAATTACGAATTACTTGGGACCTCTATCCAGTCATGGCTGATGAAACAAGAGTATGCTACCCCCATGAGGTATATAAAGGGTTCCATTCGAAATTCTATCCAAATTCTTGAGTTCAACAGGATACACCGGAAGAAGGTCGAAGTTTAGATCGACCGAAACGTAGATAAAATAACACTTAAGATGAGAACAGTAGTCTGTAGAATGAAAATAAAACAGAAACAAATGTTCATTTTTAATCAAAACCCATCTGGCTATTCCATCGTGGTAATAACCGATATTTGGCACATATTGATTACCTCATTCACTGAATACGACAGATGGTGTTCTCCAAGATAGAAACAACATTTGGATGTGGCCAAGGGTAAAATAAATATGGGGTATGGCCATCTTTTGGAGGCTCTCTAGTACCAAAAAATAAAACAGGACTAAGACTTATTTATTCTACTAGCTAAGAGTCTTTAACGAAGTTCTAAGAGATGGGTTCCATAGAAACCAGGACTGCATGTGCCACGCTCAGGGAGGAAACACATACTCATGCTTGGCTCCTGAATGGATGCATAAGCTAGTGTCATGTACTCACCTCCTAAAACCAGCTGCACACACAGTAGTTGTTCACTTAGAGATGTGAGAAACAACTATTTCTATAAACTATAGTGAAATAAAAATTCCAATTTCTAACATTCACATCAGAAGAGATTTCATGAAAAATGGTACTGTAAGATTAAAAACATTGAAACAGTAAATTTTTTAAATTAATAAAAAATCTCAAAGCAGCAAACAAAAATAGTTAAATATTTTGTGACTACATTATATATATAACTTTCTAAACCCCACTCACACCCAAACTTTATTGTAAAGTTAGTTGGGTTTTTTTTTTTTTAGAGTAGTAGTTGAAAAAGAGAGAAAACGAGGGAGGAGGCAGTTTCTTTTTCTTTTGCTTAAACATAACAAAAATTTCATAGTTTTAGCACAAGCACAACCTAAATGAAACAGTTTTTTGGAAGGAGGTGTCACAAACATACCCACCACACCAACACTAATAACATTAAAATCATTTGTAGAAAAAATTTAATTTTGTTTTGAATTGAACATGTCATTTAATGCTAGACATATGTGAAAATTCTGATTCACAAACCTCATGTAAATGGTTTCTGATCTGTGCATCTGTAGATAAATCTGGAACCATCTGAATCACAAACGTCACAACAGTGGAAAGAGTTCTAAGAGTTGACAACACTTGATCTGAAAAATCTAAAAATCTTTGGTTTTATTTCATTAGTTCTTAGAGATCAAAAGTGATCTCCTGCGACTGAAAATCGATTTCCTTTGAATTACATATATATCTGACGGTTCTTTTATCAACTGATGTTGTCCTTTTAAAATTGTTGTCTGAACTTTGCAACCACTTATTTTACCTTGTTGTTGTGTCTATGTTTTTAGATTTTGTCTGATTAAAACAGCAACTGGTAGTGTTTTCTTTCAGGGACCACAAATCATTTTTGAGGTTCTGGTATTTTATAAGGTTTTGTGCTTGGTTCTATTTAGAAAATAGTCATGTATGGTTGGATGGTCTTTTCTTTTTTGTATCTGCCAGTATGCGTGCTTGTACGTGATCTTCAAGTGTTGAATCTAAAGACAAACAATCTATAGGAATTGGAATGAAAATTTTTTTTTATTCCATTCAGTTTAGTTCTGTGAGAAAACAAGAGTCCCTTTTTGGGACTAACACGCAATTTTCTTATATTTTTTATTTTTTTTTATTTTGTTCTGTGTGGGGATGGGACATTTAACCGGATGCCACATATTCACCCACTATCTTATACACTTCAATTGAGAGATCTTTTTAAGATTCTAGTCATTCTTGAAGTGCAATTGTTTGTATCTCTATTGCATTTGGTTCACTGGGTATATTTGCTATGTGTGTGTTCCTTTAAGGTTCTTCTCTAGTTCGCAAAAAACAAGTGATGGAAATATTTTTTCCTCAAATGAGCAACTTAACTATGTTATAGCTCATTTTTCTTACGATCTCTGCTTGGATTTGCCAACTTTTAAGACCAGAATTTATTTAGTCTGGTGGAGGATTCAGCTTAATGTTGCTACTTTTGCTAGCATCACAAGAAGGTGGACAATTAACTTTTTTTCCGTAATGAGCCAGTAGGCACGCATGCTTTGGGCTCAAATACTGTTAATTTGAATATTTGTAAAGAGAAATAGTGTCAGAAATTTAATTTCTTCCTTCTTTGCGTCATTGTCTTTTATCTTTCCTCCCTTCTTTCCTTCTTTAACTTTACGTCTTTTTAACGAGCTGCTGCTGCTGCTGCTGAAAGAATCACGCCACAATTGGTTCTACTAGGAGATATTTTTCCCGCGAAAATTCAACAAGTGCACTAGAGAGCGAAGCGAAAGTCAGTTTTGGACAGAGATTCCACGAGGGTAACACGCAAGTTACGAGCTCTGGTCCTACTCAGACATTCAAGTCTTAAAAATAGTAAAGTTATTTCATTGTTCATAGGAATGAATAATGAGTTTCAGTAAGAGTCGAATCAAGTTGGTTGACTCGAAAAGAAAAGAAAGAATCAATTCTAAGAAGAATTGATCTATAAACTGGACGCATGAGATGCGATTAAATGTCGGCGTGTGGAAACCGAAATGTCTTTCCATGTTGTAACCAGTGAGAATTTCATCTCACAAGAAGGACGAACAAAGGTTTTACCAAACAACATTGAGTTTTCAAAAGAACTTTAAGGATTCTGTCACTGAAGTGAGGACAGATCGATTTGGAGTGGCGTGAAGAAAATATATATGTAAAAAAAAAAGGATTCACACACATATATATAAAGATAAAAAAAGAAAGGTTAAAAAAAACGAAATCATTGTTTTACGCAGTAAGTTCTCTTATTCTAATTTTCTCTTATTTCTGTACTCTCTCTCTAGTGTTAATTAAGCCTTCAGTGCTTGCCATAAGGACATTTTTTGGCAGTCGAATTGGTGAACATATAAACTGTATTTTCTCTTGTAAATTGAACATATAAACTTTTTTCTCAATAATTGAACTTTGCAGCTTTGCTGCCTTCTTTCCCCAACCCTTATGCTTTCTTTTTCCCTCAATAAAATGTCAATATTTTTTTTTTATTCTTAAAAGTATTTCCTTGTCCTGATTTTTTCATGTCCTGATTTTTCTAGGCTTATTAACATGAACCACGTGGGATAACCTTCACGGGACTCAGTGAATAAATTTCCCGCAATAGTGTACAGAGAGACGCAGGTCACTCAAGGGTGTTGTCTAGTAGGTAATTCAATCTACATCTAGGGGGGGTAGGAATGTGTTAAGATTGCATTTGAAGATGACTGTTGTAATCAGCATTAAAGCAGTTCCAGATTGGAAGCTCTGCCGAAAAAATTCTGTACGTGGAAAATTCATCTGATGATAATGGTCATATGTAGAAAAAAAGAACTTTCACTATTGGCTTTCGAAGAAATCTGCAAACATGTCTTTCGAAATGTTTTAAAGTTCTTTTTAAAGATGAACATCTGAAAATAAATTAAAAAAAAAACTATGAAACATCTTTGAAATATTTAAAAATCAACTTGGGAGGTGGAGGGGGGGGGAATGAAATGTTTATTAAAGTCATTTTTAACAAAAATTGAATTTTTTTCTCATCTTAAATTTTTAACAATTAAAAACATTTAATAATCCAAAAGATGACTAACACATTTGAGGACACTTAAAAAAATTTTTTTAAAAATGACATGTCAACGGTTTGACCAAATGATCAGTTCAGAGTAATATATAAAAGACAGAGGTTGATGTATTTGAAGAAATTTATACATAACCAAAAATGACTCAGAAACAGATGTTTTTACTTGAAAATATTTTTGAGGATAAGAACAAGATATTGTTTGAAAATATTTATTAAAATGTCATTCAGTTTCAAAAAAAAAAAAAAAAAAAAAAAAAAATTGCCAGAAAAAATTTGACAAAATGGAGATTAAACATGCCATCTTGAGTCCTGAACAATTTTTAGATTTTCCTTTCTGCATGTGAACAAACTTTCATTTAAAAATGAAGTTATTTTCCTTTATTTTATTTAATCATAATTTTTTTATTATATTTAATCTTTAAGTATTAAAAACAAATTTCAATATTTAATTTGAAAAACATTTAATAAATAATTAAACAAATCTCCAATTGTTCAGATGTAGGTGCTTTCCTCATCTGGATTAATGAAGTTCTCACATATAACTGTGGTATGCTCGTACGTCATTTTCTTTTACTCATGTCACGTTGAAATTGTTTGCCAGTCCAGAAAACTCAAACACTTTCTCTAATCCAACCAATTCTATTTTCTCTTGAAAGATTCGTCAATTTCTACTTCTTCAGCAATAGTGGTATCTCCATCAAAATCAGCAAGCATTGTAATAGCATTTATCTGTACATTTTCTTTTGGCAAAAATCCTGGGTATTTTACATACGCCAGATGTGCTAGAATTTTTTAAAAATTAATAAAGCAAAGAAAAGTTAGTTTTATTCTTCAGTTCATAAAGTTTTCCTAATTACTAAGTTTTTCAATTATTTGATATTTTCAAAAATGTTAATAAATTCTACAAAATAATGAATACAAAACATAAAAATGTTTGCCTAATTTAAATTACAATAAAAGAGTTTTTATGCAGCCAATAAAGTTGTTCATTTCCTAGTTTAAATGGAAAAAAATTACAAAAATAAAAAGTCTTCCTAATTTAATAAAAAACTTTTCCTAATTTAATGGAAAAAAGTTTTACTAATTCAGAAAAAAGTTTAGTGTCAGAAAGGGTATGGGATATATAGGGGAAAAGTTGTGATAGTCCTAGCAGGTTAGTGTTGTCGTGAATAAAGTCACAATAGCAAGAATAGATTAAAAATGGTTTTCAAGTAAACAACTTATGGGGGGGGGGCAATAATATCACAATAGCAAGAACTTAGGGTCCATACAGGTTGATCTGACACCTTTTTTTACTATGAGCCTTGGGGACATTTATTTTGCAATGTTTCATAATAAAAAAAAAAAATGTTATTGCTATTACTAGATTCATATGATTAAGCGTAGAATGTTTGGAAGAATCCAGATTTTCTTGTATCAATAATTCTATACTGCCTTCGTAACGTTGACGACCTAACTGAACAAAGGAGTTTAAAAGAACTAGTCCAAGACTGGTATTGAAGGCAACAACTTTTTACTTTGGCTGGTGCTATTGCTACTCCCCTTGGAAGCAAAAGTTTTGTTGGATTTTTATGAGTTTCTGAGGCTAAATTGTTACTTGAGAAAATTAGAGTAATTGCAGCTTTGAAATGCTGAAGCTATAAATTAGTGGTGGGATGATTAATCGGAATCGTAAGAATCGTGCAGTTTGGGGAGAATCGGAATTGCATCGTTAAAAAAATACCTTAGATTTACGATTCTTTCATTACCACTCTCTTATATTTTTAAGTTGAATTGTTTGTTTGAGGTAAGATTAATGCTGCCAAAAATTTATGATAAAAATGCCATAGAACTTTTCATAACATATTTAATATGATATACAAGAATTTTATTAAAAGGTAATCTTTATCTTAATGAGTTTCAAAATTTTTTTTGAATTTTTTTCTTTCTTTAATTCTTTGAATTAAAACTTTTTTTTTTTTTACTTTTGGCTTAACTTGCTTTTATATTTCACCATTTCGTTTTTTAGTAATAAAATGCTTCTCTACAGTAAAAACTGACCTTGTGTCTAACTGTCCTCATGGGGAGACAAGTAAATAGGAAGTAATATCGCGGCTGAAAAATATTTTTCGGCCACCATAAAAGCATTACAATAGATTTAAATTCTGAAGAATTTCCGCCATGCACACTTGTTGTTGAGGTATTTCTTGTTTTTTTTGTTTTTTTTTTTTTGCCGGAGTTTATGTAATTATTAACAGGAAAATTGGTGGAAGTCAAAATGGAATCTGCACTATTTTTAAATATTATTTTCAAGTTTAATTAAAGTTTTACAATACCCTTTTCTTATTGTTTTTGTATTCTTTTGTTATTTTTATTTTTTTTCGCTGGATTTAACAAAGCAAAGCGAAACAAAATTTTTTTATACTTATGCACTTATGTTACCGTTATTTTTTTAATGGTTTAAGTGCCTTGGCCAATGTTTGAAGAGTTTTTAATTGTTTTTCAAAAGAAAATTGGGGAGTCAAAATTAGCACTTGTGGCGATAAACAAAAATAAACAAAAAGTTTTAGCGAGTACATACCTCTCATGGAATGTCGTAGATCGAAACACAGTGAAATGTTATTTGGTGCTAGTGCATTTATTGATCTGCGCTATTTTTAAATATTATTTTAAAGTTTAATTAAAGCCTGTTATTAAATTGTTAGGTAAAAGTACAGAATAGGTACACAACACTCTCCCATCCTTATGTTAAGAATGGCTTTCTATAATGTCATTATTTCAGCACGGCTCAATAAGTGCATCAGTACCTTTGTATTTTCTTGAATAAAATAAAAACTACTCAACGAGAGCACTGTTTTTGTTTTAATTATTTTTTATTCAAAAATAAAAATTTCAATTGCTCAAAACGTGTTTTTTTTCCCCAAAGCTTATTGGGATTTTTTTTAATTACCATATTTTTCATGAACATGCTCTAAAAATGTTTCAAAATTATCTAATATTTTTTCACTTTCCATGTTATAAGCCTCTCTATACATGGTCTCATCGATGAGACCATTTCAATTCTCCTACTGATCCCGATATGTATTTCAGTCTTCTTTTAATATGAGACCAGCAGACTTCAATATTGTTGGTGCAAACACCAGTAAGCGGATCCAGAAAATTTTGTGAATGGTTCATAGTCCCGTGAACATAATTAAACTTGAAAATAATATTTTAAAATAGCGCAGATTCCATTTTTACTTTCACCAATTTTCCTGTTAATAATTATATAAAATCCGGCAAAAAAAAAAAAAAAAAAAAAAAAATCCATCCAAAACATAAAATAACAAAAATCATGTGCAAATTTCAAGCCAAAATAAAAAATTAAAAAAAACGAGGTCACACACGCAAAAATTCTTTCCTTGTAAATATAACTTCTCCCTCAGTCGAACAACGTACATCAGAGCTGATGCATATTTCGCTACAGGGGTAGCATTCGTGTACATCTGCCCTCTCTCTTTATATTTTTTAATATATAAAATAACTCCTGAAATTGATTGCTATTAATTTGATGGTGCATGTTTAATTCATGGTTAAAATATTTATTTTGACTTTTATCTTCAATGAAAGAAATTTTCCAAAAATATCAAATCGTTTTCGAAATTCCCTAAATTGTATTTCTACTTTTTCGCTGTACCAAATTTTTTTTGCTGCACAAAAACTTTTGATTATATAATAGTATATTTTAAAACAACAATTCCATGGAAATCGAAATCATACTTGGTATCGGAATCATTAATCAACATTTTCCTGGAATCGGAAAAAAATTTAGGAATCGTCCCAACACTACTATACAATATCTTTTTGTGATCTGTATAGAACATATGTGCAACGTGTACTGCCTGCAGAAGTGTCACTAATTTAGTGGTTGTTTTGGGTTTTTTTCACTAGATTTAGAGATTTGATTTGGAATCTAGAAAGTAAAATTAGGATCTTGCGGTTACGATGTATTTTCCCAATTAAAACTGGAGATTTTGATTATCCCCCACACACAACCACAATTTCAGGTAACCTATTTTCCATATTCATTTCCTCTATTCATCATGAGATATTTGTCAAAATATTTGTCATACAGGATATATACAAATGAACAGTAGGGTCACCGACCAAAATCCAAAATTTGGATAACATAACTCAAATTAACCAATGAATGACAACCATATGAATTTGAAGAAAGTTTGTTTGCTCTGAATATTTAAAAAATAAAAATCAGCATTTATTTTTAGCTTAGCTATGAATATTTGCCGATTTTGCAAGGATGCATATTTAGTTATTTTTTTAATAATTTTCAAAATAGAATTAATGCTAAAATATATATTCTAATACTATCTTTTCTGTCCTTGATAAGTGAAAAAAAGCTGAAAATTTGAGCATGTAACTCCAAGCATTTGCTGATTTAGAGCATTTTCCATTCTGCATAAATCGTCAATGTCGCCCAGGCGACATTTTAATTATATTTTCTTGAACATTTTCAGTTTGGAACATAATGTGACCCTAAAAATTCAAAGGTTTTTGACCTGGGGAATTCAAAAATGGCATCAAATTTGTTCAGAAATCAAGCTTTCTATGTGACTTTATCAGATTTTGAAATTTTTCACATGGGTGAAAAAATGATGTGGCTGAAGGGGTACTGGGTTTTTTTGGACATTCATGTAGACACTATAAAGAACTTTTGAGCAAAAATGGTAAAACATTATTTAGCTTTTATTCTAAGGGTTCAAAAATATCCTATTTGGGAAAGCAACTAGTTTGGCTATGCGAGATGAAGTTGGAAGACCATCAAAATTTATATAAAATTCATATTGAAATAAGATTTGAAAAGTAATAATTAATGTAGACCCCCGCCCCAGGTCTCCTTCTCTAACATCAGGCATCTACGTTCCAACCTTCGAGAGGTTGAAATCCAATTACACGAGACTAAACCTGACTTATTGAGAAAACTTACTGAGAAAATTAACCACATTGTGTCCACCCATCTGTCAGCTAAGATTCACGTTTGCAAAAACTTCAATGCTTACAATGTTGTCATCAGAAGTAAAACATAATGAAAGATGCTTTAGTTTTCCTTTAGATTATCTGTACTAATGCACTATAACGTACAGGATGCAATATTCCTTGATCCAATGAAAACTGAATTTTATCTTGTATAAGAAAATCATAGTTTTTTGCAAAGGTTCTATAGTCTTAAATGTTTTTCTTTGTCAATACCCTTTGCAATACTAATATAATCCTTTTTGCCTGGCATTTAATGGTTGTTTTCATCATTTTCATGTGTGTTACTATTAGTTCAAACCACTCTGACACCTTAAAAAATGTGGAACAGTATTCACATGAATCAGGAGAAAATGTCACGATTTTGATTGGATTCAAATCTTCAGTTTCTCCTTCATCAAATCCAATTCTAATGATTTCTCATTAATTTCTTCTTTCACTGATGCTAACTGTCAATTCTTCAGCATCAACTCTGTATTCAGTCGACAGATCACTTTTGAGTGTTCCAATCACTTGTTCTAATTTTCTTTTGGCAGTATGAAAACGGTTATTCGAAGTAGCAACACAATAAAACAGGAGAAATGTCCGTAGATCTCAGGCCGATATTGAATTGGGGCTGGGGGGGGGGAGTTCATGGGTATAGTCTGCATCAATCTTTTCTGCATCATCGATCATATTTATTTACACATTGATGACAAAGAATGTGTCTTGGTGCTACATTGTACCCTTTCACCTCCAGCTCTTTTTTGCTAGGAATCATGGACTCCAAATATTTTATAGATTCTTACTCTTTGAGCACACTTGTTTGTATCTCTTGTCCATCAGGAATGCAGTTGTGTCCTGTCAAACCGTTTCAATAATATTAATAAGATTCATTTTATTATGTAGCATTACAAGTTAATTTTTTTCTTTTTAGATAATTATTATTTTATCAAGTTGCATGAAAAGAGCTATGTAAAAGATGCTTAAAACCGTTTGAATTATGCAAATACCATTAGTAGTTAAAAAATTATGAGAATTTTAAGTGCCAAAATTTATGCTTTTCCGTGGACATTTTTCTTTAGGAAAAGTGGACTAAATTACAGACCTCAATATTTCAAAAAATTCGGTAATTTTGCCACCATTTATTTATTTTTAAAGCTATTCTCATGAAACTTGGCATTCTTATGTAAAATTGCTTGCTCTTTCTGATTATGCAGTTAAATTTGATGTATCTCTTTGTTACAAGCCATGAATTATAAATTAAGATGTACAAATTTCAATTTTTTTTTAAACTGGCACATATCATACAGTGGGTGTCTATTTATGAACAACACTAAGTATTATAGTGGTATTTAAGTATAGCTTTATTGAGAGCATGGTATTTTCCTGCCTCTTCACCAAAGGAGAGCTTAATCTGGGTGTAGCCATTGAATGCCTAAAAAGCATTTATGGCCGGTATTTACTACTCCCAAAGAAAAAAAAATTGAAATTGAGTAGATACGAATTAATACCAGAAATAAATTGAAAATGTTTCATATATAATATGATATATAAAATATTTCATATTTCATGTATAATTCCCATAGTCGATCAGAACTTATGCATTTTGGGACGAGTCCAATTTTCAATTTCGTAAATCTTCTCTATCTGGCCCAAAATATACCCCTATTTTCTGAGATGCAACCATAAATCATACTCTACATGAATCCTTGATGTAGCTTTCACAGTACCAGGATACCAGGAATCTTGAAAAGCAACAACTATATATTCACCAGTTGATGGTAATTTTTGTCATTTCTATTCTGTTGCTTTACTGAAAATTCAACTATATAAACAAAGAAATAAAACGGTAACTTTTTTTACTTTGTTTCCACTATAACGTTTAAAATGATTACTTAAACGAATATCGCATTTCAATTTTCTGCAAATAAGGAATCTTCCAGATATTAAGCAATGTCATTTCTTATGTTATTGCTGGTGGCTATCTTGGTATGCACAAGCATAACTCAGAGAAACTATGCACAAATGCACGTACCAAAATGGCCACCAGCAATAACATAAGAAATGACATTACTTAATATCCAGAAATCTACTTATTTGCATAAAATTTAAATGCGATATTCGTTTTCAGCATACCCTAAAACCTTAATAGGAAGTCATTTTAAAGAAAATTGTTAAGGTGGAAACAAGATAAAAATTTACAAAATGCATCACAATGAAATTCTTTATCAAACCGCCTAATTATTATTATTATTATTATTATTTAGATATCCTCAGTTAAAAAGGAAATAAAAACAGGTTTGTTTTACAGATTCAAAAAAAACAAAAATGGTCTTGACAAGGAGTTTAAAATAAATTCAAGTTTCACAATATATTTTATTTAATTGTTACATGAAAGTACGGAATAGTTAACAAAACACTCCTCGTTCCCCATGTTAAGAAATGGGTTTCTAAATAACATTATTATTTCAGCATGGTAGCATAAGTACCTTGTTTTTTTTGTTTTGTTACCACTTAAAAAACACAATTCTACCTTATGTTTTTTTTTTTAATTCAATTTTCACCCCAAACAAGGCACATTGCCACTTTGAAGCAGGGGTCTACTATTAGGGACTTAATTAGCGGGGTCATTATGAAGGGAGATGAGTAGAAAGATGTTTGTTAACATTACACTTGAACTTCTGCATATCATTGCAGTTGGGAAAGCAGAATCCCAGAAGGGAGTTCCAAAGACCCGCAGTTCTGGGGAAGAAACTATTGGAGTAAAAGGCTTTCTTGCACCTAGGGATCTCTACTGTAAAGGGATGAGACTTAGTAGCTTGTCAGGTTTGTCGGGGGTAGTTACGTCAGGGAGGTAACAAGTGTTTGCAGTTCGTCAGAGCATTCACCATTAAAGTATTTGTAGAACAGGCAGAGGGATGCAACATCTCGTCGATGGGACAGAGGCTGAAGCCTAGATGACAGTTCAGGACCTATCAGGTTGGCGACTCTTTTGAACCCTGTCCAAGAGCGAGAGACAAGCAGCAGATGCACCAGCCCAGATGTGACAACAGTACTCCATACATGGGCGAATGGTTGCCTTATAGAGGTATAGGATATTGTCAGGCGTAAGTAGTTTTCTAGCACGGTAGAGGGAGCCAACCTTCCTTGCAGCAGCCTTGGCAATGCTCTCAATGTATCTATTCCAGTTCATATTTCCTGTAAACGTTAGGCCGAGGAGTTTAAAAGAAGTACTTTCAGGCAATGTGTTCTTGGCCATTGCTATTGGTGGCAGAGAAGGTTTCTTGTAGTTATTGAAGGAAACAAGCTTAGTCTTAGCAGCATTGAATGTGACCAACCATTTTTGTCCCCATTCCACTACGGATTGGAGGTCATCCTCTAGTGTTTCTGCCATTTCCTTGGATATGTGTTCATTTGTTTTCCCCTCATATCTGTTATAGAGAGTGGTGTCATCGGCAAATATACCCATCTCCGAAACAATTTTATCAGGGAGGTCATTTATGAATATCAGGAATAATAGAGGTCCAAGGATAGACCCCTGAGGTACTCCCGCATTTATGTCATATTGTTTGGATGTACGACCGTCGAGGACAACTTTGATTTTTCTATTACTTAAGAAGGATTTAATTACATTATGAATTCTTCCAGTGATTCCATATGATCTAATTTTCCTTAGAAGACCATCGTGCCATACCCTGTCAAAAGCCTTAGATATATCAAGGGCCACCGCTCTACCCTCCCCTGTTTTATCCAATGAACGGTATATACGTTCAGAAACTACAGTTAAGATATCTGCTGTTGAACGGGCTTGCCTGAATCCATATTGTTTGTCAGTCAGGAGTTTAGCAGCTGTTAGGTGCTGGACTAGGGCTTGATTAACTAAGGACTCAAATATTTTGGCGAAAAGCAGGAGGAGGCTAATGGGGCGATAATCAAGTGGGTCAGTTCTTTCACCAGAATTCTTGAAGACTGGTACCACAGAGGCAGTTTTCCAGCAGTCGGGAAAACAAGTACAAGAAGTTATAAATACAATGATAACAGAAACGCATGTACTTAGTACGTTTTGTGGTTTTTTAATGCTTTTAGTATATGTGTACTAAAAGCGGTAAAAACAACATAATAGTATTGTTTGGAAATCAAATTTGAAAAACTTGAAAATAATATTTTTAAATTGACAAACTCAGAATAAAAAAAATGAAACTGATTTTTCTGTTTTCGTTTTGAAAGCAGAAAAAAAGTTTTTATTTCTAAGAGATTACAACAAAACTCATTAATGCACTGACTTTAGTCAGCTGAGCGCATAGCGAGCCGTTTTCCCCTGTTAAGCAAATTTGAATTTCTATAAAAGATAACATTTTAAAGAAATTTCCGCACAATTAATACTTATCAAATATTTATATATTATACATGAAAACAATTCTGAAACTATTGTCTATATGAAAATGGATGATACGAGGGGTGTGCAATAAGTAATGCTCCTGACCCACTTCCAGTTGTCTGATCTAGCTGAAATTTTGCATGTGCAATGGTTTATATCTCTACGGGTTATGTGGCAAATTACAGCTCTGAACTAATTATGGTTTCTGTTTTACAGGTGTTTGAACTGAGTCAGGTGTGAAATGGAGCCTGTTGAATGTCGAGCAGTGATCTGGTTTTTGTATTTGAAAGGACACACACCACAGGAGACTTTTGATGAAATGAAAGAAACTCATGGTGATAATTCCCCATCATACGACCTTGTAAAACGCTGGCATCGTGAATTCAAACATGGCCGGAAGTCTGTGGAAACAGCTCCCAGAAGATCGGCACATTACTATTCGCCAAATAGCCAAAGATGTCAAGATTAGTACAGGGTCTGTGGAAACTATCATTCATGACCATTTGCATATGCATAAGGTGTCTGCCAGATGGATTCCCAGGTTGCTCACACCATTCCAGAAGCAAGAACGCATTGAGTGCTCGAAGATGAATTTGGAGATGTGCCAAGAAGATGAGTCAAAGTTTTTCAAAAGACTGATTATACAGGATGAAACCTGGGTCCATCACTATGATCCAGAGACCAAAGCCTAGTCAATGCAGTGGAAGCACTTGGACTCACCACCTCCAAAGAAGGCAAGGGTGCAGCCCTCTGCTGGCAAGGTCATGCTCAGTCTTCTGGGACCAGGACAGAGTAGTGATGACAGATTTCCAAGCAAAGAGTACCACAATTACAGGAGCCTATTATGCTTCACTTTTGAGGAAATTAAGGGAAGCTATCAAAATCAAGAGGCGGGGCAAGATCAGCAAAGGTACCCTCCTCCTGCAGGACAATGCTCCGGTCCACAATTTGCATGTTGCCAGATCAGAAGCACGGACGTGTGGTTATGAAATCCTTCCCCATCCTCCCTACTCTCCTCACCTTGACCCTCTGACTTTCATCTTTTCCCAACCATGAAGTTGTTTTTGAAAGGTAAGCGTTTCCCAGATCATGCAGCCTTGATTTCTGAAGTCACATTGTGGTTGGAAGATCAACCTAGAGTGTTCTACAAAAACGGTCTCCAGAGCTGCATCAAACGATGGGAGAAATGCATAACTCTGGGTGGTTCCTATGCAGAGAAAGACTAATAACTGTGCCAAGTTTCGTTGTTCTACTGCTATGGGAAGTGGGGCAGGGGCATTACTTATTGCACGCCCCTCGTATATGCCGATTTATCTTATCAATTTGGAAATATTCTTCATCAACTTTGCTTGGTCGTAACTTTGCTTTCTGTGGTCGTAAAAATATAAATCAAAGTCCAGTAGAGATGGACTTCTTTGTTTATATAGCATGTAAAATTTCAGTCATATCCAATCAAATTTAACCCTGCACATATGTATCCAAACATAACATGAATTGTAAACATTGAAAAAACTGTTTCCCTTTTTGCTGTCGTCATTTTTAACTTGGAGCATAAAAATATTGAACGCATAAAAGAAAAATAAATTAACATCATTGGAATGCTTATTTTATTCTCTTTCCAGCAATGTAATTCTTTTAAAAAAATTGACCAACAAATAAAAAAGATATGACTTGTTAAAGCACATTCGGTGTGAAATATTGCCGATGTCAACGGTAATACAGCACACACTTGTAATGCTACTACATGATGGAAAGCTTTCTATTTCAATAGTTTCTTCCCCTGAACTGCTAGATTTTGGGATTCTCTTCCGGTTCCCTGCTTGTACTGACATGCAGAAGTTCAAGTGTAATGTGAACAGACACCTCACTGCTCAACTCCTTGCATAGCGTCCCTGTCGAACTGGCCTCAAATAGTAGCCCCTTATGTGCAAGTGGCACTATGTCTTGTTTGGGGTGAAATAACGGTCGAGTGATACATATTTGTCAAATTGATAGACTACAGTTACCTATCCTGCATTCCGAGAAATCTTACTGCATTATTTGATAAAGTTTATTCTTACTAATAATTATTTTTTACTCGATCATATTTCATAATTTTTACTAATTTTGACATGACACGTAAAAACATAATGGTGTTTTTACTTAAAATGCATAATTTTGATTTTTGGATATCCATTTGTAATGCACAAATACTTGATTTTTTTTTTTTTTTTAGCATTACGCATGTAAGATGCTGGAAACATTTCGAAAAGGCGACAAAAATTGTAAAAATTTTAACTCACCTCTAATCTAAACGTTTACCCTTAAACGCAGTAGAATTTAATTACATCCACCTGTATTTTTATTGTGCGGATACTAAGTAATTTTGGAAGGTGGGCCATTTTTAACAATAACCAATAAAACAAAAATAAGAGGTAAAAAAATATGTAGGTAGAAGAGTAAAATTTTTACCTTTGGTAACATTTGTGGTATATTTATTTTTCTTCATCCATTTTTTTTCTTTTGTTGACTGCTGTAAAAAATACCCAACATTACTTTAGTCTGTGTGTTTTTGTGTGTCGATAAGCAACTCGATCAGAGAAATAAAATTTTGAAAAAAAAAGGAAAATAGTTTTCCTTTTTTTTTTTTTTCCACTCACTATGAGTTTGTTCTAAAATACACATTGGTACGAAAAAGTGGTCAAAAAACAAATAAATTTTATAAAAGGCAAGATAAGTTACTCTTCTACCTATCTGGAAAAGTTTTTTGTGGTTTTACTCACTTTAAAACGTTTATTTGATCCTAAAAACAAATAGTGTTGAATGTTAGGTGACAAGAAAAATGTCTGCAAATTAACACCTAAATATTTGAAGTCTTGATAATGACTTAAAAATATAAGTAAAATATTGTTAGAAACCCACCTAATAAATGTCATTGTAATGTTAGTGCAGCAAAATTCGAAAAATACATTTTGAATTTTAAGTGAAACTAATGGCATCTACTGAATTATGTTGCAGTAATGAAAATATCTTAAAATTACAACAAAAAAAAAAAAAAAAAAAAAAAAATGATAAGGTAGAAAATTAATTATTAATGAAAACAGTTTTTGAAGAAAATTAGTGAAAATTAAGTTTTTCTAAATTGGCCAAAGAATTTTAGTTTTCAGAAAATATTTACCTCCCTTTTGTTGCAATTAGAACTCTTTTGTTTCTTTTACAAAACTCAGTTTTTGCTAATTGTCTTAGAAACAATTCTGGCTGCCACTACCCTCTCTTAAATTATAAATGAGAGTAAAAAAAGAGAGATTTGAATGTCCCATCTAAAAAGGGTGGCATTTGGCAAGATTAGATGGCAAAATATTCTCGATCTCTATATTACATAAAAGGAACCAAATTTCTTAATCACTATTATGTTACTATGCCACCTTCAAATTAAAAAAAATTGTAATGATAATATTTTGTTAGAGCCTCAAGTTACTGCATACCAGTATAAAAAGAGAAATAGGTAACGCAGATACACATACAGTAGTTGACTAGATGAATTTCATCCATGAAGTCTGTGAGTCTGAAGAAGATCTCCTCAATCATCCCATCATGCTGGGTTGGAGTGACGAAAAAAAATAATAAAACCAAAGGAAGTAGAAATAGATGAATCCTATTTTTTAAGCAAACGTATAACAAATTGAGTCAAGAATGGGGTCTGGGTTTTCAAAGCTGTCAAACGTGGCTCGAACTTGTGTAATATTACCAGAATTGACAGCATGAATCAGTACACATTTTTCCTGATAACTAATTTGTGGATCTTACCAGAGACAACTTTTATCAGATGAATGAGCAGTCTATATCACTTCGATTATGGAAAATATTAACATGACGAAATTATTGATGGAGAAAACTTTGACCCGATTGATCCCTCAATACACACACACACACAAACCATAGGTTTATGGTTTCATTGTAAAGAAAAAAAAAACTTTGGAAACAGAAACTTTTGGAATTCATGTGGCAAAGAAAGGAAAGGGGGAAACTTTTCCCCATATAATCAAAAACATTTGTGAACAGTTGTTTAAAACCCTGTTTATATTGTTTCAAATTTTAAAAGTTTATGGTAAATTTTTTACTTGGTTTCCGCCTTAACATTTTCCTTTAACAACTTTTGAAGGTTTTTGGATATGTTGAAAATGAATATCGCATTTAAATTTAGTAGTTTTCAGATATTAAGCAATATAATTTCTTGCACTAGTATTGAATTATATCGGTCAAGGGAGATAACTCAGCATGGCTGTGTTACTTCCATTTGTGTTTACGTTTTTAGTTTCGTTTTGAGTTTCATTCTGTACACTCGAGAATAAAATCTTTGTCCATTCAAAGGGTTTTGTGTGGTATACCTTTATTTACTTATTTTATTTACCCTCATTCGCTATTCTGAAGGAGTAAAAAAAAATTTTTTTTTTCTTTGAATAAGGAGTATATTACACACCAACTAATTGGAGGACTGCCTGAAGGGATTATCGTGATGAGACCAAACTATCGAAGCGTCTCTTACCCATATATACCAGTTGTTTAAGTTTATCTCACTCAGTATGCCTGCACACACCCCTAAGAAATAATGAGACCATCTCTTCCTTTGAGACGTGAAGAAATAACCTTGTATATTGTATGTCTCTTGATAGCAACTATGCCCGATCCCCTGAGACGAACTGGGAAAAGTCACATACTCATCCACACCAGGGCTTCACAAATGATGGTATGGAAATACTTGATGTCAACAGACTCACTGCTATCCAAAAAAATAATATTGCGGAGATGATGTTGAGACAGGTGGCAAATTATTGCCCCAGCATATCACGCAGTGCCATTGTTAAGAACTCAACATCATTAACAAATGTTTGGCAAACCATAAGACAACATTATGGCTTCCAGACTAGTGGCTCTCACTTCCTGGACTTTGATTCCATAAGGCTTGAACCGAACAAATGCCCAGAAGGGTTATTTCAGACACTTGCAGTCTTCATTGAGGACTCATTACTAAACACCGACACCAATATATGCCATCATGATAGTGTTCCCACATAAGATGCAGAAATCACCCCTACATTAGAGAATCTAATAGTCCTCACTTGGTTGCACCTACTTCATCCAGCCCTCCCTAAATTAGTCAAGCAACATTATGGGACAGAGTTGAGATCACGCATTTTGACATCAATCAAGCCCAAGATCTTCCTTACATTGGATTCTCTACTTGAGTTGGAAAATGAGGCGTCTGTGAGCCGGACATTTACTACTACTCTACTTCGATATACTAGGAAGTCTCAACCGAAGAAGACTTGTCCATTGTGTAGTCAGGCTAAGAAACCTGACACAAACCATTTTTTGAGTAAATGCATCTACCTTCCTGAATCAGACCTTAGATATATGACAAAGACTCAACAGATCCTTCTCATCTTCAACAATGAGGAGTCCACTTGTCCAGAGACCTTAAATAATTTACATATAGAGAATGAAAATATGACAACCTCACAGCGAGTGAAAACTGAACAATCCCCCTACATCGACATGTTCTCAAATCATCATCCGGTATGGATCGTTGTGGACAGTAGTGCCACCAGGAATATGATGCGAGACTCAACAGCCAAGCACTGAGTGTTAAAATTACAAAAACTTCCCAATCTGCCAGAAAAGCAGACGGATTCTCCCCCCTTAATGTGGTTGGAGAGACCAGGCTTAGACTGGAGAGAGAGGACACAATGTGATTCTTTGAAAACCTGGTTATTGAGGATCTTGATACTGAGATACTTGGCGGTGTCCCATTCATGCGCAGTAATGACCTGTCAGTGAGACCCACTAAGTTTGAGATATGGATTGGCGACACAAAATTAAGAGTGGTAACGTACATAAGCACCAGAGTCCCTTCTCATCCAGGTAACAGCCCGAGGATTAGTCTTGAACATCCAGATGACAGTGATGAGGAAGTTAGAGACCTGGCCTTATATACCAAGCCCACTATCCCTGAGAGGATTAGCAGCATAACCAGTGATAAGAGGTTACTACTAAGTAGTCAACCAGCCAGCCAACACCCTATTGTGGCCAGTCGACTCCTCCCACGAAACAGACACAACACACCCCATCTCATTGATGGCTTATAGACAGACATGCTCATCAACTTACCTGAAAGACTATGTTACTAACCCTTTGTGAGCCCTTATCTTGAGAAAAGAAAAAAAAGCATCACGCCAGTACTGAATTATGATCGCATATTGGTCAAGGGAGATAACTCAGCATGACAATATTATTTTAAGTTGTTGTCTGCCTCTTCCATTTGTGTTTACGTTTTAAGTTTTGCTTTAAGTTTCATTCTGTACGTTCAAGATTAAAGTCTCTTCATCCCTTCAAACCAGGGCTGCGGAGTCAGATGGTAAAAGTTCAACTCCAACTCCTAGAATTCCTAGGATGCTGACTCCGACTCCTTTAATATTTTAGACTCTGACTCCTTGACCATTATGTGGAAATCTATTCTGCAGATCCATATACCAGCCTCCCACACCTATTCAGCATGCATTTTTATAATTACTTTTCATATAATTATTTTTTACGTTTAACATTCACTTGTATGATAAATATTCGCAACCAACTTTATAGAATAAGTTAAGATAACAAAGGGATAAAAAAATTTACAATTCAATTTTATTATGCTATCAGTTCAATATTTAGGGATAGGAAAACCTCTTTAGGCCATGGCATTTCAAAGCCAAACGCTTCTCATGAGAAGAAGGGAATAAAGACACATATTATACAGAGAAGAAATTTTTTAAAAGATAATATTGCTTTTATGGAAAGAGGATCAAAGGAAAAATCAGAAACTGTACTAAAGCCACTTCCACGACTGCCAGCAATCACTGTAAAAGAGTAATAAAGTATGCGAAAGAGTTGTATGCTCAGTCCGTCAAGTCCAAAGTGGCTGAGCAACAACTTGGTTCCCACCAGTTTTGGCAAATTGCAAACAGGATGTGCTCTATCCCAATCATCATCAATGGCCCTGAGGTAATCTCGTCAGCATCAGACAAAGCCAAACTCTTTGCCAAGAACTTTGCAACTAATTCTACCCTATGCAACCAAAGCCGTCAACAGCAGAAAACACACTATGCGACATACAAATATCTCTGCATAATGTTGCCAAGCTAATCAAAAACTTAGATTCCAATAAAGCAACTGGTCTTGACGACATTCCAATTATAGTGCTCAAAAAGCTTCAACCAGAACTAGCTCCCATACTTACAAAGCTGTTTAAGTGTTGTCTTAAGGAGAATTGCTTCCCATCACCCTGGAAAATCTCATCAGTATGCCCTATATTTAAGAATTCAAGTGACTGGTCATCTCCTTAGGATAGACCAATAAGTCTCCTGTGCATCATGAGTAAGTTGCTGGAATCTGTGCTAAATAGAGTAGTCAACCACCTCAGTAAAAAAATAACCTGAGTGACATGCAATATGGTTTCCGTTCTGCTAGATCTACAGCAGTTGTGCTAACAGTTATATCTCATAGGATTAGCGAATCTCTCAAGGAAGGCTTCCTTTCTAGGACAATTGCTCTTGACGTATCGAAGGCCTTTGATCGGGTGTGGTATAAAGGTTTACTTCACCAGATCCCCAGCTGTGGTATAGCTGGAAATGTCTTTTCAATTATCAAATCATTTCTCTGATAGGTTCAGAAGAGTAGTGGTTGACGGACAGAAATCAGAATCTCTTAGTATTAATGCCAGAGTCCCTCAGGTCCTGGGTCCAACTCTCTTCCTGATCTATATCAATGATCTTCCAAATCACATCCTTAGATCATTTATAGACATTTATGCTGACAACACTATCATTGATGGCAGCACATCAAAGGCCATAAACGACCAAGTTCTCTCTGATGCTCTCTCCTCTGATCTTGAGCAATTGAGAATGAAGTGGCTGGTTACTTTTAATGCATCTAAAACCAAGCTTCTATCTTTACATCACCAACACTGATTCCCATCTGGCATCAACTGAAATGAATGGCTCTCGTCATTGGGGCTCCATATTTTGACAAGCTTCTGGGTTTGACCTTTACTTCTGATTTGAAATGGAACACGTACATCAAATCCGTTGCCGAGGTTGCTGGAAAAATGTATACGAGCCAGGTATGTCCAAAGATGGAGTACTGTTGCCACATCTGGGCAGGAGCTGCTAGAAAGACTTAATAGAGTTCAAAATATACTTCGTAGTCTAGTAGGGATGCCCTTTTCTCTTCCCTGTAACCTCTTTCTCATGGAAGAGACATTGTGAGCCTGTCTTTGCTTTATCGTTATTTTCGTGGCAAGTGCTCGTCTGAGCTCCAATCTACGGTCCCCCCCCCCTCACCAAACTTTCATGAGATGTTTCTCATTCTCATTTTATTCTAGCTGAAATCACTATCAATAATTTCCCTCACTCTTTATCCGTGCCTAAAATTAAACATAGATTTCATGAACAAAGCTTCTATTTTAGAACTACACACCTGTGGAACTCTTCTGTTTGCCTGCTTTCCAGCCAACTACAATATGGTCGTCTTCAAGTCCAACGTAAACAAGTTCTTGAGCCGTTCCCCTTAAGTGATCCAATTTACCAAATTTACACTTCTAATGATTCCTAGGATATTGTCCCATTGACTACTGTACACTGTTTAATCCTTATCCTCAAATGGCCTCTGAGCCTTGATAAGTGACGACTTTTATGCAAAAAAAAATATATATATATGGCTTTCAAAATAATAACGTTATTATTTCAGCACAGTGGCAAAAATGCACTGGTACCAAATAAGTGATATAAATAGAACTTTTTTTTTTAAATAATAAATACTTTATTTTAAACAATGTATACAGGACTTTTTTTTAATTGCTATTTTGACTGAGAAATTGAAAAAATAATGGCCGAAATCACCTGGTAAATCAAAATTGCAAAATATGAAACGTTGGGCATATGAAATGAAACACACGTTCTGGCTATTGAAAGAGAATCATTTATTTAACTGGAATTTGAATAAAAATAAAAAAATAATATGAATAAAGGGTACTGGTACAGTTTAATCAAGATATTAAAAAATTAAAATATCGAAATAAAGTCATATTGTACGTATCCGTTTTGGACTGAAGTTCTCCAAAAAAAAAAAAAAAAAAAAAAAAAACTTCACTTAATTTGATCAGGTAGTTTTTTTGTTTTTTTTTACAGCGGAAAAACAATTTGTTATGATACAAAGCAAAAAGTAGTCATGTTTCGATTTTTGAAGAAAAGCTACGATTTAAGATGAGGTGGGTGTTGGCGCTTTAGACGGAGTTATCTCCCCGTATCATGTTCTAAAAATCAAAACATGACTACCTTGAGCACACTGTCATAAAAACATGTTTTTCCAATGTAAAAAAAAAAAAAAAAAAAAAATTTTTAAATAAAAATACTTAATGAAATCAAGTGAAATTTTTTTTCGGAGGACTTCAGTCCAAAACAGATATGTACAACATAACTTTTTTGGCATGATTGGAGTTTAGGTGGCGATTAACCTCTAACCCAAAACAACCCAAACCAAAAACGAAAGGGACACAAATATCGAGTCACCGGTTTGTATCCATGGAAACAGTGACCATATCGTTCAGTTTACAAATAAGCTGAACTTATTTTTCGAAATAAAACAATATAAACTGTTATAAGAAAAAAAATATACCCCCTTCTTTCTTTTATGTCATAATAAATGTATGCATTAGTCAAACAGACACCCCATTCCCAACCTCTCTCCATCCACCCACGCAAAGGAAGTCACAGACATAAAATCCCCCACTCCATCCCCATCGCCTTTCATAAAGATAGCAAACATAACAGATGTAAACCAGACAGAAACCCTAACCCACCCATCTCAGAAGGAAACCCATGGAAATAAAAACTTGAGCGGTAAATTCAGTTGAGCTGCAAACAGCCACAATGACACTTGGTAAAAATCAGGGCCCCGGAGAAAATGGGGTTGAACACCAGCGTAGAAAGACGCATAGGTGACTGAAATACAGTCCACTCAACCCGGATTGGCGGATCGCCATCGGACTAAAAAGGGAAACCAACTCAAAGCTTGGATCTACCTTGGCCGAATGTTATTCTTGGAGACGAATATCCCTCCAATGGAGAATTCTATACTAAAAATCACACGTCTGAACTTGAGGATGAATATCCTTCCAATGGAGAATTCTATACTAAAAATCACGCATCAAGAATAATGTTAAAAAAAACGGTGATGAAGGAGAGAAAAGATTTACGTTAACGGCGCACTCTCATCAGGACCGGACAATCACCAAGAAGCTAAGTATTCACCACTTTACATTCACCCCAATCAGCCCAACCCGCTCCCATGTCCCTATTCTCAAATATTCTTGTAATATATAAATTGACTTTTTGCCATGTGCAAAGAAAGAAGAAATAAGTTACTGATTCCAAATAATAACTATTACTCAATTTTCTTTTCATTAAAAAAAAAAAGAAAGAAAAGGAGGGGGGAAAGAGACAATACATCCCCATGAACAAACTTTATTATCGCCCTGCCCCCATCTTGACCCGTAATGTTGTCTGCACCCCCCATTTGCACTATTGTTGTTTTATCTTTCTTTTTGCATTCACCTGTATTACCCTTATGTAAATAAATTAATATATTTTTAGTACGTTCATACTCGATTGTGTCATCGTCGTTCTTATTGCCTAATTCTAATTATTAACCGTGAATGTCATTAAGGTGTTTCATGACGAGAATGCTGGTTCGAACCTTGGCAAGTGCCACTTGGTTGTGATATCATTACAACCGGCATGCTGCATATCTATTTTTTTTATCTTACAACGTGCGTTTGGGAGGAGAATTTCCCTTTGAAATTCTTAACTCCGGGCTACTGACGCATGGGATTTCCATCCAGGTTCCCAATACACGTCAAATCCCTGGGCTAGACCCAAAACCGTTACATGGGGGCTCGCCCAAAGAATCAGTATACACCAAGCATATAGGGGACTGCCGGAGGATCAGTTACACACCAAACAAGTGTGCCCACCCCCTTGCTTGAATAATAATCCTCATTGGAATACCCGAACATTGTACACAGATGAATAAGGCAGAATGACGGACATCAACAAGTTCATAGAAAATCCATCTCCAGATAGGTTATATAGGTTCAAGAAAGAGGAGTTAATCATAATAGGAAAAAACTAGACTTAGGGGAGCTATGAGAAAAAGTCACTTGATAAGAGTAATAGACGAACACATGGTAGATAATGACATCTTCGAGGTAGAAACGCTGGAAGAATTACCAGCGGAGAAGATGACCATGACGCCTGATCAAGTCGAATTAGAAAAAAAACGATAATGCTGGCGAAAATTGAGATAAAGAAAGGCCTAAAACCGTTACAAAACAGAAATTTTTTATCTTTTTTTAAACAATATTCTAAATTTCTTTTAACATTGACCTATTTTAATATTAATTTTTTCTTTATTAAAAACGTATCACTAAAAGGGTGTATTGCAATATATTTTTTTATTTTATTTTGAATTTAAATTCAATTTTAGTGATAAAAAACTGCTGGAAATGAAAAAAAATATATATATATTAACAGATTTTTTTTTTTTTTAAATAAAAAACGAAACAATTTTTATTTACATTATAAACATATAGAAATAGATCGTTTTATAATTTTAAAAATTTTTAAAAATACGAACAGAATTGTTCTGGTACTTTTGCAGAATTGGTGGGGGTGTTTTGCAAGTATTCTTTACTTTCACCTAACAATTTGATTTTTATTTTTTTTTTATTTATTTTTTTTTTTTACAAAAACACATTGTTCACGGGTGCATTTTATCATACAGGGAAAGACTCCCCCCTTTTCCCACATGAATTCTATCATGTGTGTCAAATGTTGGCTTTCCACTTTTCCTCACTTTTTTTTTATGGTATCTACGTATTCCTCGTATTTTTAAGATGATTATATCCAAAAATTACGAAAATCGATAAGGTTATGATAATAATTATTTGGCGGACATTGTCGAGAGTGCTTCCCCCCTCTAAATGCCACAATTTTCACTTTTTTTTTTTACTTTTTCCTGTCAATATCATCGATTACAGATTTCAGTTTCAGTTTTTTTTTTTTTAATTCATTACTTTTCACGTGGGGGTTCACTTTTCAATTATAACGTTATACTAAATTGAACAAACTTTGAAACCACGATGAAAAAAAAAATGGCAACTCTCTGATGTAACCGGAAGGTAGGGTTTAGAACGGAGGGGTTTAAAAAAAAAAAAAAAGATTTCTTAACTCACCTCTTTCCTCCTCCCACTCTCATCTATGTATCTACCCCCCTCTCTCTCTCATCTATATATGTATCTATAATCTTGTAAGTTCGTGTTCAATTTAGTACAACGAAAACTGAATTGAAAAAATTGAAAGCTGAAACCCCACGTGAAAAGTCATAAAAAAATTTTTTTCAATTTTTTTTTTTTTTTCTTATAATCTGAAAGTCTGTAATCGATATTAACAGTAAAAAAAAGGAAAATTGTTGAATTTAGAGGGGGTGGGGAACTTTCGACAAGGCTATAAATTGGTGGGTCGACCTAGACGAGAGGATCCAAAATGGCCGACCAGGACTGAGATATGACACGTGCCGTTGTTTCCTTAATAAATTATTTCAGTTAGGAAGAAATATCTCATCTATATATATAAAAGGCAAAAATCGGTGTGTATGTATGTATGTATGTATGTTTGTTTGTAACGCTAAAACTTTTGAAAGACGGAACCAGAGTTGACAAATTTGGTATCATATTGCACCTTGATCACCCGGATGACAAATATCGAAATTTCACGTCAAACGGACCAGTAGAAAGGGGTCAACTGATCGTTTTTCTCCTAGGGGGGCCCCCCAAAAAACCTGTCATTTTAACGTTATTCAATACGTGTCACGTGACGTGACGTCAGCTCAAACTTTTGACAGACACAACCAAAGTTGACAAATTATGTATCATATTGAACCTTGATCACCCGCATGACAAATATCGAAATTCCACACCAAACGGACCATTAAAAGGGGGTGAACTGATCATTTCTCTCCTAGGGGGGCCCCCCAAAAAACCTGTCATTTTAATGTTAATATTACATAATCCAAAAACGCTTAGTCATGTCACGTGACGTGACGTCAACATCCAGTAATGGCGAACAAATGTAAACAAACACTTTGTTTTACCGATACTTTTGTAATTTCTCTTCTGTTTTGTTCTAGAGATTATTAAACTCCATGACAATGTCTCCAACGTATTTAACTGGTTAAAAATAGTATTTATACAAGAGTTTTAACGAAAAATATCAGGAAAAAATGTACAGGAATAAAAAAAAATTCAGCTTTCAAAATATTCGTCGATAAAAAAACCGATCTTTATATTTACGCTAGCCATTTTGTATATTACCACGTGACCTGCTATCTCTTAAACTGGAGGGGGGGGGGGATCCACTTGAATCCAACAAAACCAGTAATTTTTTTTTTCTATTATATATACATCATTTTCTATAAAATTAAGTGTAGACTTTATAATTAAAACAAAAAATGTTATTCATACTAAAAAAAAAAAACGCTTAGTCATGTCACGTGACGTGACGTCAACATCCACTAATGGCGAACAATTGTACCTATTTACTATGCCTCCCCACGGGACAGAGTTAGACACCAGGGTCGTTTTTTAACGTGGAGAAAAGGTACAAAAATAAAAATTGTCTCAGTCGTGGAGGATTTCTCCTCCACCGAAAGAGAACAAGAAATAGAAGTGCAGCATCTGAAGAACAGATACTACACTTTGATCTTGACCAAAAGGCCAAGAATGCGAACAATTGTAAATAACAACTTTTTTCACAAAACCAACACCGTCTTTCTTTTTTTTTCTCTCTCTTTCTCTCTCTCACCCACTTACTCTTCCCTCTCTCTCACCCTCTTTCTCTTGACGTCACACCACTGTTAAACTGTGGGGGGGGGAACACATTCCCAGGCATTATCTCCTATAGATGCACATTTTATTAGAAATTCAGCTTTCAAAATATTAGACGATAATAAAAATATAAAACCAACACCCTCTTTCTCTTTTCTCTCTCTCTCACCAACTTACTCTTCTCTCTCTCTCACCCTCTTTCTCTTGACCTCCTACTACTGTTAAACTGTGTGTGTGTGGGGGGGGGGAAGAGGCAGCTTGAAAACCAACAAAAACAGTGCACAGTTTCCCAAGCATTTGGGGTGGGAAGGGGGGGGGGAAGAAGCCGAGCGCACAGTTTCGTGTGAGAGAGAGAGAACAATTCTCAACCTATATACTCAACAAATTTTTTATCTACAGATTTGAAAGTTTGTATATAGGGTATTCAGACATATGGAAATATATCTAGCATAATCTATCTATTATATCTATAAAAGTGAAAATGTGTGTGTGTGTGAGGTAGCCAGAGAGAGAGAGAGAGAGAGAGAGAGAGACAACAATTCTCAACCTATATATTCAATACATTTTTTATCTACAGATTTGAAAATTTGTATATAGGGTATTCAGACATATGGAAATATATCTAGCATAATCTATCTATTATATCTATAAAAGTGAAAATGTGTGTGTGTGTGTGTGTGTGTGTGTGTGTGTGCGTAAGAGAGAGAGAGAACAATTCTCAACCTATATACTCAACGTATTTTTATCTACGGATTTTAAACTTTGTATATAGGGTATTCAGACATATAGAAATATATCTAGCATAATCTATACATTATATCTATAAAAGTGAGAATGTGAGTGTGTGAGAGAGAGAGAACAATTCTCAACCTATATATTCAACAAATTTTTTACCTACAGATTTGAAAATTTGTATATTGGGTATTCAGACATATGGAAATATATCTAGCATAATCGATCTATTATATCTATAAAAGTCAGAATGTTTGCGTGTGGTTGTGTGTGTAAGGTTGCGAGAGAGAGAGAGAGAACAATTCTCAACCTATCTATTAAATAAATTTGTTATCTACAGATTTGACCATTTGTATATAGGGTATTCAGACATATGGAAATATATCCAGCATAATCTATTTATTATATCCATAAAAGTGAGAATGTGTGCGTGAGAGAGAGAGAGAGAGAGAGAGTAAGTACAATTCTCACCCTATATATTCAACAAATTTTTTATCTACCGATTAGAAAATTTGTATATAGGGTATTCAGACATATGGAAATATATCTAGCATAATCTATCTATTATATCTAGAAAAGTGAGAATGTGTGTGAAAGAGAGAGAGAGAAGAGAGAGAGAGAGAACAATTCTCAACCTATATATTCAACTAATTTTTATGTACAGATCTGAAAATTTGTATACAGGGTATTCAGACATATGGAAATATATCTAGCATAATCTATTATATCTATAAAAGGTAGAATGTGTGTGTGTGTGTGTGAGTGAGTGAGTGAGTGAGTGAGTGAGAGAGAGAGAGAGAGAGAGAACAATTCTCAACCTATATACTCAACAAATTTTGTATCTACAGATTTGATAATTTGTATATAGGGTATTCAGACATAAGGAAATATATCTAGCATAATCTATCTATTATATCTATAAAAGTGAGAATGTGTGTGAAAGAGAGAGAGAGAGAACAATTCTCAACCTATATATTCAACAAATTCTATCTTTACAGATTTGAAAATTTGTATATAGGGTATTCAGACATTTGGAAATATATCTAGCATAATCTATTATATCTATAAAAGTGAGAATGTGTGTGTGAGAGAGAGAGAAAGAACAATTCTCAACCTATATACTCAACAAATTTTTTATCTACAGATTTAAAAATTTGTATATAGGGTATTCAGACATATAGAAATATATCTAGCATAACCTATCTATTATATCTATAAAATGACCATGTGTGTGTGTGTGAGAGAGAGAGAGAGAGTCAGAGAGAGAGAGAGAACAATTTTCAGCTTGTGTGTGTGTGAGAAAGAGAGAGAGAGAAAGAGAGGAAGGAAAATTCTCACCCTATATATTCAACAAATTTTTTATCTACATATTAGAAAATTTGGATATAGGGTATTCAGACGTATGGAAATATATCTAGCATAATCTATCTATTATATCTATAAAAGTGAGAATGTGTGTGTGAGAGAGAGAGAAAGAGAGAGAGAGAGAACAATTCTCAACCTATATATTCAACTAATTTTTTATCTACAGATTTGAAAATGTGTATATTGGGTATTCAGACATATGTAAATATATCTGGCATAATCTATGTATTATATCTATAAAAGTGTGAATGTTAGTGATGGAAAGAGCAAAAAATTCTCAACCTATATAACCTATAAAAGTGAGAATATGTGTGAGAGAGAGAGAGAGAGAACAATTCTCAACCTATATATTCCACACATTTTTGGGCACAGATTTGGAAATTTGTATATAGGGTAGGCAGACATATAGAAATATATCTAGCATAATCTATCTATTATATCTATAAAAGTGAGAACTTGTGTGTGTGTGTGTGTGTGTGAGAGAGAGAGAGAACAATTCTTAACCTACATACTCAACAAATTTTTTACCTACAGTTTAGAAAATTTGTATATAGGGTATTCAGACATATGGAAATATATCTAGCATAATCTATCTATTATAACTACAAAAGTTAGAATGTGTGTGTGAGAGAGAGAGAACAATTCTAAACCTATATATTCAACAAATTTTTTATCTACAGATTTGAAACTTTGTATATAGGGTATTCAGACATATGGAAATATATCTAGCATAATCTATCTATTTTATCTATAAAAGTGAGAATGCGTGTGTGTGAGATAGCGAGAGAGAGAGAGAGAAAAAGAGAGAGATAAAAATTCTCAACCTATACATTCAACAAATTTTTTATCCACAGATTTGAACATTTGTATATAGGGTGTTCAGACATATAGAAATATATCTAGCATAATCTATCTATTATATGTATAAAAGTGAGAATGTGTGTGTGTGTGAGAGAGAGGACAATTGTCAACCTATGTATACAACAAATTTTTTATCTACAGATTTCAAAATGTGTATATTGGGCATTCAGACATATTTTAATATATCTGGCATAATCTGTCTATTATATCTATAAAAGTGAGAATGTGTGTGATAGAGAGAGAGAGAACAATTCTCAACCTATATACTCAACAAATTTTTTATCTACAGATTTGAAAATTTGTATATAGGGTATTCAGACATATGGAAATATATCTAGCATAATCTATTATATCTATAAAAGTGAGAATGTGTGTGTGTGTGTGAGAGAGAGAGAGAGAGAGAGAGAACAATTCTCAACCCATATACTCAACAAATTCTTTATCTACAGATTTTAAAATTTGTATATAGAGTATTCATACAAATAGAAATATATCTAGGATAATCTTTCTATTATATCTATAAAAGTGAGAATGTGTGTGTGTGTGAGCGAGAGAGAGAGAGAGAGAGAGAGAGAGAGAGAACAGTTCTCAACCTATACATTCAACAAATTTTTATATATAGGGTATTCAGAAATATCGAAATATATCTAGCATAATCTATTATATCTTTAAAAGTTAGAATGTGTGTGTGTGAGAGATAGAGAGAACAATTCTCAACCTATGCACTCTACAAATTTTTTATCTACAAATTAGAAAATTTGTATATAGGGTATTCACACATATGGAAATATATCTAGCATAATCTATCTATTATATCTATAAAAGTTAGAATGTGTGTGTGAGGTAGCCAGAGAGAGAGAGAGAGAGAGTAAGAACAATTTTCAACCTATATATTCAACAAATATTTGATCTACAGATTAGAAAATTTGTATATAGGGTATTCAGACATATGGAAATATATCTAGCATAATCTATCTATTATATCTCTAAAATTGAGAATGTGTGTGTGAGAGAGAGAGAACAATTTTCAACCTATATACTCAACAAATTTTTTTATCTACAGATTTGAAAATTTGTATATAGGGTATTCAGACATATGGAAATATATCTAGAGTAATCTATCTATTATATCTATAAAAGTGAGAATGCGTGTGTGTGTGAGAGAGAGCGACACAGAACAATTCTCAACCTATATATTCAACAAATTTTTTATGTACAGATCTGAAATATCACATTTGTATAGAAGTAGAAATCTTGATACCTACTCTGATACCTAATAAAAGAAAGGACACTCTTTAGGGCGGATTTTGATTATAACAAGTCACTAATTAGAAATTATAATAAACATTCTAATAATTTAAGAATTTTACCAAAATAAAATTGCATGGTAATCACCCAATTTCTGCCACAAAATTTTGATTGGCAGAACTCATAAACATAAAATATATATTTTCTAATTTCATCTTTTTTTTTTCGTTTTACATAATCTGGTTTGATGTTTTCCCAAATATTCAAATCACTATATTTTGCTGGTTAATATCAAATACAGCAACTGAGTTATTTTTATGCATCAAACAATTACATTTTCTCATTCATCCAAACTAATCACTGAACATCAATTTCATATTTTCTTCACTAAAATATTACTGTGCTTGATGTCATCAAGTGGAGCGGATCATTTTTTTTTCATTTGTTCACACATTTATCCAATTTATATATATTTTAAAGATTCTTAGCCTATGTCATTGCATACCAATCTGTTTATTAAAAGTTAAGGTTCACTGTAAACACATATGTTACACCATAATAAAAACGCTTCAGATAATGTCTTGATATTCAATTCAGTTTCTCACATGACATCTTATGAAGTTAGTAGAAATGTTACAGACTTTTGAATCTCAAACACTTTCAATACTGTGCACTGATATTTTCTTTTTTGCAATATAAGCACATTCATGATTTTTTTTACAAACGTTAAAAACTTTCACATTGTGTAGCAATATACTGAAACAATTATAAAAATATTTGTTTTTATTTTGAATGATGCAGGGCATCTGAAGAGAGATTTTTCTAACAAAATGAAAGTATAATTTTTAGCAATAGGTATCTAGGAAAAGGCCACTACATATGTTATAAGTTCCAAATTTCCACAACCTGGCAAATACTGGTACATGCTAGCAAATTTAGATTTGCAATTACAAAATATGATTCTAATTTTTTCCTTTGCTCTTTATTCTAACACTACACTAAGTTTACTGTGTTATTTCGCTACAGTTGATATTGTGTAGAACAATAAGAAAATCATAGTGAACAATGCATTCAACAAAATTTCACACACATTTCTAGATACCTATATCTAATAAGTTCAAAAGAAAGGACACACTTAGGGAGGTATTTTGGTGGTCAAGTCACTAAAAAGAGATTAGCTGGTTTCCCGGCATAGCCCAGGATATAATAAAGATTGACTGAAATACATGTTCTAGCTGGTTTCTAGGCGTTGCCAGGGATGTAATATAGACACATTATGTTGTATATTACCTGTTCTCTTCTCCCTAAGGTAAAACAATTTCATATACATGCTGTAAATTACCTATGCTAGGGATAAAACATGAACAATATCAGTCCTAGGGTAGATAAAACAAATAATACATAGAGATGAAAGATTCCTCTCCCCTAAGAATCAAACATATGTTCAATATCTGCTTTTGTTTTTTCATTGTTTATACGGTCCCGAGCAACGCCGGGTAGCCCTGCTAGTGTATTAATAAATGTTAAATAATAATGAAACCTTACCAAAACAAAACGAAGTAAAAAATATCTGACAATTCATCGGCTCTAGCTGAAATAATTTATTAAGGAAACAACGGCTCGAACTTATACTAATAAATAGCAACTTACACACAAATAAATGTTAAATAATAATGAAACCTTACCAAAACAAAACGAAGTAAAAAAAAAAAAAAATATCTGACAATTCATCGGCTCTAACTGAAATAATTTATTAAGGAAACAACGGCACGTGTCATATCTCAGTCCTGGTCTAGCAGTATCAGAATTTTTGTAGGAATTTTTGACACCCCTAACACGAAACTGCGAATACAATATAAAAATCTCGTAATTTCTCTGTTAAAAGTGGGTTATTTATTTTCTTTATGGATTATACTTCCAAAATAAACTATTACAGTTGTTTTAAAAGTAATAAAAATATTTTTATTTTTTTTTTAAAACAGTAATGAATTTTCCGAACTCAATATTTTTCAATTTTTAAACTCAATATTTTTAAATTTTTAAATTTTAAAAATCTATCAAAATTTTTCTATTGATTCTATTTTTACGATATTTTCAGGGTCAATGTGAAATTTTATGTTCTTTCCAATAAACCGAATATAATATTTTAGACAAACGTTTTTTTTAAATTCACGCCCCCCCATTTTCACGCCCCATCATTTTCACGCCCCCCCCCCATTTTGAAATGTCTATTAAAAAGTAAATAATTAATTTATGTTTAATAGGTTTATATATCACAAATTGAAGAGAAAAGGTCAATAAATAATATATTCAAATTTAAAACAACAAAAAAAAATCAGTTTTTTAGAAATTTACCTGTAAAGTCCGAAGTTTAAAACCTTATTTTATAAGAACACATTTTTTCTTTTTGTCTTTTTTTTTTTTTTTTTAATGAAACCTTGGTCCTTGCTCCTTTAATTGAAAAAAAAATTAGGGCTTGAATTACATTTTTCGAGGAGTTATAAGCTTAGAAAGATAGGGGGTCGAATAATTTACGCCTCTCATTTTGAAATGTCTATTAAAAAGTAAATAATTAATTTATGTTTAATAGGTTTATATATCACAAATTGAAGAGAAAAGGTCAATAAATAATATATTCAAATTTAAAACAAAAAAAAAATCAGTTTTTTTAGAAATTTACCTGTAAAGTCCGAAGTTTAAAACCTTTTTAAAAAAAAAAAACACATTGTTTTGTTTTGTTTTTTTTTTTAAATAAAACCTTGGTCCTTACTCCTTTAATTGAAAAAAAAAATTAGGGCTTGAATTACATTTTTCGAGGAGTTATAAGCTTGGAAAGATGGGGTGGAATTATTCACTATTTTCACGAAATTTCTGACACTGCTAGTCCTGGTCGGCCATTTTGGATCCTCTCGTCTAGGTCGACCAATATAATTTTGTAATTATTTTGTTGTTGTTTATTTCCCCACTTCGGTCATAGTTAGAATACTGATTTCTCTCTGATTTTAACGACAGGTGCCGAAAAAAAAAAAAATGACGTCTCGATTTTCGGCGATAAACTGTAGAAGTACTATTTATTTATTTTCCAATTTTTTTATCTGAAAGTAAAGTTTGTAATCGTAGAGATTAATCGGAAAAAAGTTTGGGTTTGTATTACTGTACACATAGATTCGAAAAAGTTGTCAAAAAACAAATATATAACAAGTAAATGTTATCAAAGGCAAGATAAGTTACTTTTCTACTTAACTGGATATGTTTTCGGTGTTTTTATTTAATTTAACATGTTTATTCAGCTCGAAAAACATACTGTGTTTACCGTTGGAAAATTCAAAATGGCACCCGACTCTCTCTTTAACACGGTAAGTTTGGGAAAAGATGCTATAAATATAAAACTAGACAAAATACTGTTAGAAACTTGCTCAATACATGTTACCGTAACATAGGTTGACATATATTCGGTGTTTTTTAATAGTATTTTGTCTAGTCTATTATTTATAACACCTTTTCCCAAACTTACCGTGTTAAAGAGAAAGTCGGGCGCCATTTTGAATCTTCCAATACATCGGTGAACACTGCATGTTTTTCGAGCTGAATAAACATGTTACATTGAATATAAACACAAAAAATATATCCAGTTAGGTAGAAAAGTAACTTATCTTGCCTTTGATAACATTTATTTGTTATATATTCATTTTTTGACAACTTTTTCGAATCTATGTGTACAGTAATACAAACCCAAAAGTTTTTTTTTTTAAAGAATGTAAAGTGTGGAATTTAGAGGGGGGCAATCTCGTAGACGTCCGCCCAATTGTTAACTGAAATTTAAACACCAATTTATAGCCTAGTCTATGGGAGAGTTTAATTTCGTCATTTTATTTTAAGTATTAACATATAACATCACACAAAAGTTAAGATTAAGTCGAAATGGGATTTAGAAACTCACCACTGTTCAGCCTTTTTCCTTTAAATGAAAAATTAAAATATTTCTTTTTGGACCTAGGTAGCAACAGTTTCGTTCAAAGTGAAGACTTAGGAACTTAACTTGCGTGCGGAAACTGACGAGTTTGTTGCGCTCAGCGATAACACGTGGGCGGTGAAGCGTAGATTTTGTTCCTTGGAATGTTATGGTGGAATGATATTTATTTTAGTTCTTTTTATTTATATTATATATATATATATATATATATATATATATATATATATATATATATATATATATATATATATATATATATACTCGGGTTTTTATTTATTCAAAAGTAATGGAATAATGAATTCAACGAGGTTATTAAATAGTGCTCAATAAAAAGAGCTGATAATACTTGTTTATTGTTATATAAACATGCTCACATCCCGCTGCTACAAATAGCCACTTGTTTCAATCAAACAACAGATATCATCAGGCAGCGACTTGACTATTCAAAAGTTCAATGAATAATGGATTTTTATTTTAGGTAGGAACTCTTTAAAAATTGGAGTTAAAAAACTTAAAACACAGAACTTTAATTATAAGCCAAATCACCACCCGTAAGAATTGTTGGAATTTTTTTGTACCAATAATGGTGCATCCCCCCTATTTACATTTATTATTGTTTATCTGGTTCTTATATATGATTTTTTTGTATTTTGTATCCTTTATGATTTTTAGTTTCGTATATTTTGGGTTTGTACGAAACTGCCTTTAATTTGGAGAAAAGGGAAATGCCAGCTCCGTGATGACGTCACGAGCCCAGCGCAAGATTCAGTCTCTTTTGAAATTCTGCTGACGTGGAGAGTGAACGTGTTCATTGCCCGGCGCTGAAAATGGAATTTTGATGAGCCTCCTTCAAAGAAGTAAACCCGGCAAGAAATTAACACCCGGCTGTTACGAGACAGATTTCTGGAAATTAACTACGTGGCTACGGTTTTGCGCATATTTTATAAGGAGTGAAATTATTTTAAAGAAAATACCTTTTACGTGACAAGGAATTTTGGAATTTTCTATCCAGACAAGCGACGAGGTCTTGCTCCTGAAATTCATGTGTGTCTCTATAGTTTGCATGCGAACATGGAGGGAAAGAAAATTCTAAAAGAACTTTAAACAAAAAAAAAGAAAAAGGCACGTGCCTGACTGGCTTTCAATTGTGAGTACGCTCCTAAAATTAATTTCATATGCGAGTGTGATTGGGAGATACCATTTTGTATTTTATTATTGTATTCGTTAATGGGTACACACAACTTCTTTATGTGTTGTTATTTTTTTCATTACGTGTTACATTTTCATAATATTTTACCTTGGCGTTTCTTAAGTTTAATGCCTGCAAAGGGAAAAATTTACAACTTATTGTAAATAAAGTTTCTTCTTCGTTTCAAATCAAGACCTTTATATTTCATTCTTTACCCCCTCCCTCTCTTTTGTTTCATGCTTTTATTTTTTAGCTTAGTTACTTTAGCGTCAAATTTATCTGGAAGCAGGATAAATTCCGACAATATATATATATATATATTTCCCCAAAACCTCTGGTCTTGATGAAGGGGAGACTAAAACTTGTTGCTATGGTTTCAAATTATGCGAAATAACAGCAAAGGGAGACTAGATTCCAAATATTTTACATGTGTTATATCTCCCCTCTTTGGTTTTTATACATGAAGTAAATTTCACAGTGTATAAGGATTATAAAATACCGTAGATATTCATAATCATACCCTATTTCCAAAAAAGGGGAGTTATAACATAGAAATATTTGGAATCAAGTCTCTCCTTACTATCATTTCAGATCATTTGAAACCATAGCAGCAAGTTTTAGTCTCCCCTCCATCAAGACCAGAGGTATGCGTATATATATATATATATATATATATATATATATATATATATATATATATATATATATATATATATACGAGCAAACAGTTAATAAAACATGTTAAAAAAAACTTTGAAATGGTAGCGCTGATATATGTATGTACTTTATTAAAAGCTCGAGGTCTGGTATTAATATTAATTTGCTGATTTGTCAGCAAATTAATATTAATATCAGACCTCGAGCTTAATTAATATTAATACCAGACCTCGAGCTTTTAATAAAGTACATACATATATCGGCGCTACTTCAACATTAATTAAGAAAAGAATATCAAACCACATTTCTTCTTTTAACAACCATAATTCTAATAATAACCAAGGAACTTCTCTAACCACTTTAATTAAAAAACTTAAATCTAACAGTACCCCCTTCTCAATCAAATGGACTATCATAAAAATAGTTAAGTCTTATACTCCAGGCTCTAAGTCATGTCGCCTCTGCATAACCAAAGCTATAACTATAATTACTTCCCCTCAAAGTAACAATATAATAAATTCTAAAAATGAACTGATCTCTTTCTGTAAACATAAGTCCAAATTTAATTATGGCAATTGTGAAATTCCATAGTTATTACTTTTACCTTTTATATAGATATAAAAAAAATTTTCTTTAACTTTATCGTTTTTCTACTTACTTCTTAATACTTTATAATTTAATAATCCTTTATTTTAATTCTTTATCTCTTCTTTGCATGGCCGGCTTTTTATCTGCATTTTGTGCTTTATTCTTTAAACTTTCCTATCTATCTAATATATCAATCTACCCACACTTTCATATCTTGTATGTATATTTACTTATATTTTACTATATGCTTTTACTTACTTTGTTTCTTGCTTTTTCCTGAATTTGCATATACCGGCCATCCTCTCCCCTTAAATAATTTTTATTTTTTATTTTTTATTCATTTATTTATTTATTGTTTATTTATTATTTATTTTCTATTTATTTATTTATTTATTTTCCATTTAGTGTCTTCTAACAACTCTTGCTGACCTTTTTTTTAGTGATGACCTGTACATTTCAGTTGACCTATATTATTTTGCCCTATATATTTTTTCGTGCCTTTAACATTTCCTGTCTGGGTCATTTTGACATTTGTTTCTCTATTTATATTTAACTCTATTACCATTATTTTCTCCTCTTTTTTTCTCCTCTTTTTCTCCCTTGATCTTTCTTATTTATATTTATATCTCGGCAGTAGATTAAAAAGCATGTCTTATTTTTCTTTTATCAATATTATTGGAATTCTTTCCTTTTTTCCCTGTACACATTTTTGTGAATTTTTCCATGGATTTCTGCCTTATTATTGTGGACCATCTTCTTCCAATTACTGGATTTTTGGATTTTACTTGTGCAAATGGAAATTCAATTAACTTTCTTGAAGTTATATACTTGGATTTTACCGTCACTGGATTATTTATCTTCCATCAGCCTATCCATTCATGTGTAATCACCTTTTTCTTCACCATATTCCCTCTGCTTCACTTTTTTTGTTTTCGAGTAAGATCTTTGACTTACTTGTTGGCTCATCAAATACTTTTGCATGCAAAATCCGATCCCGCATTTTGCTAATTCCTACCCTCTGATAAGAAGGAAAGTATTTCTTCGAAACTCTGTGGATTAAGGACTATCCACTTATCTAGTGTTTCCTTTTCAGATTAAATATGTTTTTAACTCATTTCAAAGTGTTTTTTAACATGTTTTATTAACTGTTTGCTCGTATTATAAGCTCTATCTCCTATTTGGTTTTATCAGGCTTTTACATCTGGTTGAGATAACTTTATAAATATTCATTCTGTAATATTTATAATATATTTTAATTTTACCATCTTGAATCATTTTGGTAAAGGTAATTGTAGAGCAGAGTTTATTTTATGTATTAGTAAATTCATTAATACAATTAAAATAAAAGAAAATAGTGCTCATTGTAATGTAGATATATAATAAGTTTGATAGGCATATATATCCTAGAGATATTTTAATATTGAGTAAAATAATTGATAATTTATAATTAAAATTAAAAATCGGTTTCATAAGGAAGAACAAACAAAATCAATAAATTGTATGATCTTTTCAGAAACGATCGTACAATTTATTGATTTTGTTTGTTCTTCCTTATGAAACCGATTTTTAATTTAATTATAATTTATCAATCATTTTACTCAATATATATATATATATATATATATATATATATATATATATATATATTTACTAGCATGGGTACCCCGCGCTGTCTGGGTTAACATGAAGTTCCGTTTGAAACACACCTGTATACTAATCATTTTCATCATGGGCAACGTGGATAACCCCGCAACAAAAATAAAAGAACGGATGAAAACATGCAAATGTAATCGCCCAAAAAAAGAAGAAGTATGTGGTACCCTCTCCACCAGATATTTTTGCAGAGGGGCTAGAAAGAGAAGGAACTATTCTCCAGATATTGAACACTGGAAAGAACCCCACCCCCCAACAAAAAAAAATAATTAAAAATAAATCTTTACAACTTTTGTTTCAATAAAAATAGCAGCGAATGCCCATGCGATCGCAAAAAAAAAAAAAAATATACCAAAAATTAATTCTAAAAACAAATGAAATTTTTCGTCATTTTATATTTCTAAGATAATCTAATTCTAATATTCCCCCCACCCCCGAAAAAATTGAATTTGTCATATATTGGGGTTCGTTTTGTTTATAAAATTGTTAGGTGAAAGTACAGAATGGTCTAAAAAAAAAAATTCAAATCATTGTTATTTTATGTTTCAAATGTAATTCTGCCCCTACCCCCACAAAAAAAATATTGTATTTGTCATGTTTTGCCTACCCCACCCCTCCATCGCCAAACTTGAAAAAATGCTAGAGATGACATATCTCGTTGAACTCTTTGTGGCCAAAAAGCAGGTGCTCATTTTACGTTAAATTTATATAGAAAAGTGATCCCCCACGCTAAAATGTTAATTTTTTTTTTCAAAATTTCTTATTATTTATAAAGACTGTTTAAACGTATAAGGCCACAAAAAAGTCGGTCTTAATTATTTTTTTAGGGGTTAAACGATGCTGGGTCACATCGTGAAAAGGGACCCTTTTTAAGTTAAGATATTAAATAAATTATAAAGAAAATCTGTTTCGCAGGCAATTAAACACGCTTGCTATGATATAATTATTATAATAAATCTTGGGCAACACCGGTTAAATTGTATAAACAAAAAGAAGGAGCAGATAATATATGGGATAATGGATTTTGCTTACATGGAAAATTGACCCTGTCTGTCTAACTCTGCCCTCGTGGGGATGCAAGTAAATGAGGACATTAGTTTTAATTATTTTTCTCTAACCCCAAACCCCCCTTGCCCTGGGCATTGGCGTTGAAAATAAGGAAAAATGATGTATTGCCGCTGAAGGTAATGTTTTAAAGAATAATTAAACTCTGGAATTCCATCCCAGGCCACTGCTTAGTGCTTCCCCAACTGTACTGACATGCAGAGGTTCAAGTGTAACGTGAACCGACATCTTGCTGTCCAAATCCCAACATAGTACCCCAGTAGTTGTTGCCCCTGATAGTATCCCCCTAGACCAAAGTGGCAATGCGCCTTGTTTGGGGTGAAAATGTAATAAAAAAAATAATAAATTGTCTTAAAAACGCATATAGAACCCCCCCCCCCAAAAAAAAAAAAATAAATAAAAAAAACACGGTACATAAATATTAATCTGGGTCGAAAAAATCCGAAACAGAAAGACACGCATTTATTTAAATATTTTTTATTTAAATACGTTCGTTTTGTTACTTACTTTAAAAAACTTTTTTGTAAATATATTTTTTCTTTTAAATCTTCAAAAGTTTTGTAAATATATTAAAAAAAATTCGTTGGTGAATATTCGAGCATGTTTGCTATTTGACATGTTTACAAACACCCGCCGCCATGTGCTTGTGCCAATGTCAAGGTCGAATCACTGGTGTTAGTTGAATTGTGCGCTTGTCACCGCCAGGCGGCGGCGTCTGCTACAGGGTATCTATTCTTTACTTGATCCCATCTGAGGAGCAACACCATCACAATCACAGAATCTTTAGAGGAAGTAGTTCCTCTTTTTCCCCCTAAATATTAAGTCCTCCTACTGCCCCCAGTCAAGACCGGGAGGAAATATACACATTCTCAAAATATTGTGCTTGCACGCTTCGTACCTGGATCATAAACTCATAGGCATAACATAATCTTTCCATTTCCCGATTCAAAAATAATAAATTCTCCCTTCTCAAATTCTGCCCATTTTCATTGGCTGAGAGCTGACAATTCGATTATTCTGGAATCTACATCTTAACACATAAACGAATGTTTCAGAACTTTTCAAATATGGTGGCACTCTCTATGAGAGGCAGTCATTTAAAAAAGAAAGAACAAATACAAGCATAATAATTATTCATAAACAGAAAATTAAATACTGATAACTTTACATTTACCTATGCACACATTAACAACACATCACTATCCTCCTCCCAAAAAACAACCCTGTAAAAAAAAAATATGTATGGGTACCATTGTTTATTTCTCATTTTTGGAGCCAGATTTGTACGCATGCGTGAAGAACAAATCTAACTGTATCTGACCGACACTGTCATCCCCCAATTTTTTGTTGGTTTATAGTATTTGCGGGTGGGTATCCTGATAATGATTATCAAAGTTAAATTTGGGGCAAATATTTTGGCATCCTTCCCCCACTCACAAAATGGGGTGTCTATTCCGATAGCCATTCTTTAACATGGGGAGGTTGGCGGTGTCTATTACAAAAGTTGTTCTTAACATGAGAAGGTTGAGGGTTGAGCTAAAACAACAACTGTACTTCAGTTTTTTATGAAGCGGGGGAGCATCCTTCCACCGGGCAGTGCCGATTAACGGGTCCTGCTAGTAATAAATAAAATAAATTGATAAAAATAATTGAAAGTAATTAAATACAAAAGTAAACTGGAAAAAATTATTAATTTATAAAAATCAAGTAAATAAAAACAACAATAATTATAAATTTTTTATATATTATAAAATTGATCTTCTTTGTCTGTAAAACGGTCTCTACCAAACTACCCTGTCAATTTTTGTCTACAGACTTGAAACTTGATATATGGAGTATTCAGACCTATGAAACAAAATCGATTTGGTTTTAGCTGGAAAAATAGCAACTAAGCAGTCAAAATTGAAACATGACATGAGGTTTGACATACATGTGTCATTAATTCAGATGATAGCAAATACTATTCAAGCTGATGGCACCTAAGTCATATTTAACTTTCGAAATCACTATATATTGGGTACAATATAATAATCAAAGAGAATTTGCTCTATAATAATAAATTAAATCTAAAATAAAATTTTTAGCAATCATCGTTTTAATGTGCTTTCTCAAAATGGGCAGACTAGATTAGAATCACTTTCTTCTCCTAGTTTAACCAAAGACAGAACAGATACTACACTTTGAGTTATATATATTTTATTCTGTAGAAATTGTACAAAACAAAAAATTAGGCACAAGGTCAGTCAAAAATTGGTGATGGGGGATCTATGGCATTCTCGTTACTATACCTTTGGTTGGTACATGCTAATCCTAGCGAGGGATGCCATTCATCATAATGAGGCAAACACAGAGAGGGTCGTCCTATTTAAGATTCCCAAATCTATTCGTTTTTTTTTTTTGTTTTTTGTTTTTAATAGAGTTAAATATATATATGTATTATATGTAAAAATAAAATTTTATAAAAAGAAGTCATTTATTTATTATTATTTCATGGGTGTGGTGTACGGTAAAACAGTAAAAATTAAATTAAAAATGTTAGTAGGAACCCTAACCTACCTTCTCTAGATGGCAGACTGCTCACTGTTTTCCAGCTTGATAGAGGCCAAAAAACAAGCAGGTCGATCTCTAGATGGGACTGAATTCTAGCTGGGATCAAAGAAAAGTGAGAGAGTGAGATGTTGCTCCAACATGAGATCAATTACTGGGGTGGCCAGGGGTAAAAAAGAAAGGAGTGTGGGCATCTTGCAGGTTTCCTATCGGGGATGGAGGGGAGGGCATTTATTCGGCTAGCTAAGAACCTACTCTATACATGGGACTTACCTTAAAGGGACTGGAGCCCGACAGGATCTGGAACTGTGCGCGCCATACTTAGGTGGAAAACATGAACTCCAATTTGGCACCTCTTTGTATATTATTCTGACATATGGATGTAATCTTTTCCTATCACATCTCATCTTGCTGGTGTTTGAAGAATGGGATATGATCCTGATCAGCAAAACATTCACCCCCCCCCAACACTTCTCATTCTGTCGTGACGTCCATATCACTGTGACAAGGATCACAAGAAACACCATTTATTTCTCCCTGTCTTATGGCGGCTCTGCACTGTGGATGAGGTAGGACACATCAAGCGGGTGAAGATAGTCGGGATCAATGCAAGTCATCACTTTGTTGACATATGCCCAGTATTGTCTGAGTCCACTGCATTCAAAGAACGTGTGTTTTGGCATTTCCTCGGCTGGGGTCCTGCAATGGGGACACTCGAGTGAACTCACTAGTTGGGCACTGTATTGTATGGTGTTGAGGGGCAATACATTTCGGGCCAATCGTCATGTCAAGTAAAACTCAAAGTTGTTGAGATGACACGAACCTAGCACCCAGCTCCACTGGGAGCAGATCTCTTCCTTCGACAACCCCAAACACTTGACGAGCAGGTCGTCGGCAGTCCCTGCTCACTAGTTCCTTATATAGTTTCTTTCTAATGAGCCAAAAAAGGTCACTGAACCTTGGAAGATTCCTGAGTTTAGCTCTACACTCTCTCATGAACTGTGTGTAACCCAACGGCCTGTGATGCGTCTCAACCGACCAACTGTGGGGGTTCCACACAGACTCTTTTGTCAATGTTTGGTTCAGGAAGGCCAGCCTCTCGGTGTCTCGATGACACATCAAGTTGGGCAGTCGTAAGCCTCCCTCACATGGACATTGAACACAGAACTGTCTGCAAATCCTATGCCTGCCTTTGTCCCAAAGAAGCAAGGACAGCTTGTACTGCAGCAATTTTACATAGTTTGTTGGCAGAGGAAGTACGGCCAGTCAGTAAAGGATGAGTGAGTTTTCGAGGAACTCATAGACATACAGACACACACATATACAGATACACAGGATTAGAGACAAAGTTCCTTTTATATAATAGTAGATTATTACTAAATATGATATATATATATATATATATATATTATTATTATTATTATTATATATGTATATTATAATTATTAGATCACTCTGACATACGTTAAAAACATTTAAAAATAAATGTTCAAATTTCAACTATATTTCTTGCGGTTGATGATGACCGAGTGGATTACAAACGGCATCAGAGATGGCTTTGCTGCCGGGGTCAAATCTCCTAACTGATGGTAATCGTGACACCCTGCACTGATGATTCCCGAAAGGATGAAACGCTGGTGTCTGTAAGTATTTAATAATTAATCTAGTAAATAATTATATATATATATGCACATATTTAAGGAAATTTTCCTTCGAACCCACAACCCAATTGTGGCTTCAGTCTTTGACTGTACCTCTGACCAATTCTTTTCGAGCTGGAGACCCAGTCCAAACCACATGCTGAGTATCCGAACCAGGCCGTCCATCCAGCCGAAAGGAGCCAGAAGAGAATCGGCGCCCCTCGAGGCGCCCAATCACAGATCAGTCGACTTGCTGCAGTTGATTTAGGTCCTTGTCATCGTTTTGTACCGCATGAACGCTAATCACCGTCTCAATGTCTCGGAAGCATGACACAAAGATGGTGATGTTATCGGTGAACACAGAGTCCCTGGCTCTCAATCCTCCAGGTAAAGAGATCCCATGCAGGACCGGACTTACCTCCCCCTGCCTTAGCTTGTGAAGTAGCGGCTCCAACTCAAGGATGTGAACAGTCCTGACACACAAATTGGGAGATGGCAAAAGATTTGGAGCTCTTTCCATTTACCCGTTTATCACTGCCCCATCGGCGCATGTTACTATATTGAGATCCATTTGCGGAAGCCCGGTTTGAATCCAGTATTCTCTAGAACAGATGCCAGTAAGCGATGGTCTACTCTATCAAAGGTTTTGGACTGATCTTCTGTGTCATCTTCTATCCCTCCCTCTAAGATCAGGTGCAAGTTCTTCTAAAGCGATCTCCCTGTTCATGCCATAATTTTGCTTGGGTTCAATCAAGTCACTGATAACTGCAGCTAATTCGATACTTTGATTGTAACCTTTAAATGATTGATGTCTGCTTAAACTCACTTCACAGATCCCAAAATCATACCGGCTTTCAAACCTCAAAGAGGCAATCGTCAGGTGTTGCTATTTTATCGCTTTTTAATTAATGATTCACTACTTATCAAGTATAACACCAATAATGGTTAATGACTTATATTGAAGATTTTAGCTTTAAAATGGATGCCAAATGTTTATGATTAGTTTGGTTTCACATTGCAACCAGTGTGGAGGCAAAATAATATGCGATAATTATTTTGCCGATTTTTAAAATTTTATTTTATTTTGCAAAAAAATTGCAAATTTTTTAATTTTTTTTAATTTGCAAATATAAATTTGTTTTCTGATTTTTGTAGTTTTGTCCACCATGCACATTATCCTGATGTATATCTTTAATATGTTTTTTTTTTTTTTTTTGGGGGGGGGGTGTATTAGTCTTATATTTTTACTTGTGTCTTTATACCCATGTGGTAATTAATCATGCATTTTACTTCTGAAGAAGTCGTGCTAGCCTTAAAACTTTCTTATTTTGTGTAGTATACTGTACATTTGTATGGCTGTACAAATGAAAAAAAAAATTGTATTTATAATGATTTTTTATCTTCTTTTGAGTAAGCATTAAAGATTGTGTCCAGCACAGAATGCGAGAAAAAATTCTGTATAGACATCACAAATCGTTTTATGCTGATATCAATAAATGAGGAATAATTTCGAGTTAAAATCCATTTAGTATTACGCATATTACTTGAGAAGAAGATGCTTGAAATGTGTCAACATTATGGTGAATAAGAGAAATGACATGATATCAGGTCAAATTCATTCGCCACCATGTTTTGATTTTGCTTACTTGCATAATGTACATACATTTGAAGTTTTTCTCAAGTTACCTGCATAATGCTAAGTGAATTTTAACTCAAAATTTCTCATTTAATGATATTTAACAAAAACAAAACATAAAACTATTTTTACACAATCATGTCAATGTTGAGAGACCGTCTATTCTGATGAACCAACATCACAGATTAACCCTCACGTTTTATATCTGTTCATAATTAATACACATTGTTTGAATCAAAATTCCTATGTCTACTTTCTTAGCTGCCATATGTTTTTTTTTTAATATTGTGCTTCCATTTTTAAGAAACAAATAAACTTGATATCATTATTTGTTACCATAAAAATCATAAAACAAATTATTATCTAAGAAAAAACAAAAGCAGAACAAAGTAATCCAGGCATATTATTTTGTTTGATACATGCAATGTGAAACAAAACTAACTGCAAAAATTTGGTACATATTCTAAAGCTAAAAGCTTCAATATATATTTCCAATTACTTTAACCACTGCACCATGGGTCAGGGTTTGCTTAGAGTACTTGGAAAAATCAATCAGAAGAATGATATTTTCCTGAAGGTTGAAGGTTCAATTCTCAAATTCATTGTGGGTGACCGAAAAATACAATTGCGAATTTCTTAGGACGTCTACCCAGTAATGGCTGATAGAACAAAAGCATACTACCCCCGTGAAGTAAATAAAGGGTTCTATTCGAAATTCTGTCAAAATTATCGAGTTACGTTGACCGAAACATTGTGAAAATGACACTCAAGATGAGAACAGTTGTTTGATGAATACAAATAATACGAAAATGAAGATTGATTGAAACCAAATTGCTCCAGTCAAGAAAATTCAATCAGACTAAATTACCTTAATCTCAAAGAGTTTCTCGTCTTCTACCCAAAGATAGGATAGATACTACGCTTTGATCATAACCCAAAAACTGTTGCGGTTTGTTTGGATAACTTATCACAAAAATCTCAACAGTAGGTTACATATCAAAGTTAAAAGCCAATTGAGAATGAGGATTAATGAGATGAGTGAATTGTCAGTTGAATGATGAAGAATATGATAAGAGTATTGAACATAATGAATGGAAGAAATACAATTACTTATAAGTACAGTTTATGTTTGGGTACTATTTAAATCATTTTCATGTAATTTTTACATTGAAATGATTAAGGATGCTAAAATAATTCAAATAAGAACCAAACCTCAACCGAAGTAACACTTGACGATTGTTTTTTTAGAAGCATGAAACCAAGTGTAGCGTAGTTAACATACAAGAAATCTTATATATATATATATATATATATATATATATATATATATATATATATATATATATATATATATACTAGACTACCCGTGACCCGTTGGGTCTGTATGTTATATTAGCTATGGAATTAATGTATGAGCGTGACACTTGTGGCATAAAGAAAATAGTTTTTTGTGACATAACAGAAACATTTCTATGAAAGTATATTAAAATGAAAAAAGAATATAGATAGATTTCTATGAGTCGTTCTGTTTATAAATGTTTATTTTTGAAAAAAAAACTTACGGCCATTGAATTATAAATGGTTTGCCATAATTATAGGTAAATGTGCACTGAACAGATACCATAATACTTTAAGTTAAATTCAAATTTTGATATATCTTTTTTAAACGAAATTGTTTGTTGAAAGTACAGAATAGTTAAAAACACGCTCCCCATGTTAAGAATGGCTTTTTAAATAGAAAATGAAAATAAAATGTAACTTTTTTTCATTTATTTTAAACAAACATTCATGACCTATTGGTCAAATATTTAATTTATATTTTAATAATAAGGTCAATAAAACTAATTAAGACAATGCGGAAATGAACAATGTAAAAAAAGGCAGAAAGTATTAACAATTGTTTATTTGAATAATTTAAATGCGAAAAAAAAACAATTGGGACGCTGAAAACATACAAAGTAAAACAATATGTTTTATTGTCGCGTTGATTATTTATTTGTAAAGCAAATTAAATAAAACATATTTTCATGTTTATTTATTTATGTTGGTAGTGTAGAAGAAAATGTATGAATGTTTTTAAGAAAGGTGTATTAAAAATAGAGAATAAATTTTTTAAAAAAAGGAAGGCAGTGGGTAAATCGCCGTTGTAAATTGTTCTTATGTTTGTCAACGGGTCAAAGTTGATTTATTTGTAAGAAAATTGCGACAGTATAGTTATAATACAGAATAGTTGCAAAGCATCCCCTCCCTTCCTGTGTTAAATCATAATTTCTAAATAATAACGTTAATATTTCAGTGCGCAGGTCAAATTCTGCAAAAGTAGTGATTTGTGTTTATTTTTTTACACTGTTATGGGTTAATGTTTATGTACGTATACACAACCGGAAGTTGTAAACCGGATGTTGGGTTCCAATACCCGTTACAAGGTCATTTGAGTTCCTTGACTGTCATTTGGGAAGTCGAGTTTCGATCCTGGCTTAAGGCAGTTGTCTGTCTAGCCGCACTGATGAGCTGTGAAACAGCAAAACAGTACTGTATGTGGATATATATATATATATATATATGGAGGGGGTATACATATATATCCAACTAATAATTTTTACCAAATGCATTGACATTTAATTTGTTACTAACCTTTATAATGTTAAAGTGTAAAATCTGATTTATTATCTCTGAATTTGTTATTTTGACTTAACCAAACATGAGTTAATCAAGGATGGCAATTGATTTGAGGGGGGGGGGTATGGAAATCACTCTAGACAAGGAATGAAGCCACTTGATGTAAGGCCCTAAAAATAATACTACTTCAAAGTCAAAAACTGATCAATAATAAGTATCAGATGGATAGACTCTGAGCCAGAAAATAGCAATTCTTCTTCCTTTGTTAAAAACCTCACTCAAACTAAAGGAGGAATAAGGAAAGCAAGAGTTACAAGGCTAGCAAAAATAAACCCAAGGTCCATTATCTACATTCCTTAAATAGTCGCTAAATTCAAGTTTAAAAGATAGTAAAAATAAGACTTTATGGTAATCAGATTGGCTAGTATCTCCTAACTTAGGGTTAGTGATAGGACTTCTTTTTTGGTTTTTTTTTCTGTTTTTACTATTTTTTAAGTATAGCAAGTGACTATTTGGCATTAAATTGATCCAAGATTGTCAATTATTGATTATTGATCCAAGATTGTCAATTATTGATTATTGATTCAAGATTGTCAATTATTGATTATTGATCCAATTATGTTTGTAGGAATTTTGTTGCAAAACTCAAAGGGTTGTTTCCATGTTGATCCTTATGTAATCCTCTCTCTAGATATAAAACTCAGTGTGTGTGTTTGTGTGATGTGTGTGTGTTTCCAATAGAAATAAACACTATAAAATCTATACAAAATCTGAAAGTGTATATAAAATTTACCAGGAAAGACAATAGAAGTATTCCCAAATCTCTAAGTGCATCCTAAAGGGGATATGATAGTGTAATCTTTTTAAAACTTCAAGTAGATCCTATTTTGTACGAAATTTAAATCAGATGCATAAAATTTTCTAGGAAAAGACAATGGAAGTGGTCCTGAATCTCTATGCTACATTCTATGTGCCAAATATTTATGTGCCTCCATCTCTAAGTGACTTGTGGGGACATAAACCTCTGAAAACTACAAATATATATCTGATTTTAATGAGTTTTTCAACATATCAGCTTCTTTCGACTATATCCTGGGAAAACAGAAAGAAAAGGGACAATAAAAATAAAGAAAGTAACATGGTGTTGTGATGAGTATAATGAAAAGTGCATAATAGTGATCCTCATTCAATCTCGGACAACATCAGGCTTTCCTGTTAGTTTACTTATAAAATTCATTTATATTAAAGATGGAAACTGCTCTTTGAACTGGTAGGGTCAGAGAAGCTTAACTCTGCCACAGAGGAGTGCCTTCTATGTCAGATACAACTGGTGGCAGTGAGAGAAGTCCACTGATAGAAATGAGGTAGAACAAGAGTCAATAACACATTTCTTATCAAAACAACATGACTAATATAAGCCAAATTTTATGAATTTAGAATTGAATGTCTAAATAAACTAACTTGTCGGCAGCAAGTGGACTATTCAGATGACATGGTTGACTGATGATAGCTGAACTTAGAAACAGAAAATAAAAGGAGGGTACTGGCAGATGTAGCTCTGCTTGTTACATTGGCGGCAACAGACAAGTCACTTTAATAATGCTACATACCCTCTTGCACTACCCATTGAACCAAGAACAGCACAACCAGGAGACCAAGGCTCCTTTGACCCTATGATACACCAAACATGGCAACGGATGCAGAAAGAGCTGTGAGGAGTCATTTATATTTACCAACGGTACCCCAGATAATTTTTCTGCTCACAAGCACAAGACACAGCTGATGAACATGCCTCACTTGAGTGGGATAGGGAGCAATTTCAGATGTGCGCCCCAGAGCTACCCTGTTCAGTGACAGTTGAGGCGACTATGATGCCTGAAACTCATGCAAGATTCGGACATGTACTAAGAAAAAAACAGTGACCCACCACAATTATCGCTACACTGCTTTGCAAACACAGGTGGGCCTAAAAGTCTGAGGGGTACTTCGTGTCAACTATCCATTGGATATGGGGCTTAACAGACAGACGTTTATACATCAGAAATGACTTGCTCCTATGTATAAAGATGAGAACAAAAGAAATACGACAGGGTGTATGCATGCCAGAAAACACCTCTGAGCTTTATTTATCACAAATGGAATCCCAATTTCCCAACCTTGCTATCACAGAAAAACTCGTTGAGGAACATATGTAGATGCCCATGTAGAACGTCTATTCTAAGGAAACCAGAAAACTAACATGAATAAAATAAAAAAAAATGTATAAAGGGAAAGCCTCAAACCACATTATCTCCTTTCTAATAAGCATTCTTACATTCTTAGTTGCTTACACTGCATGAGTTCTACTCACCCCCTTTATCCAGTAACAATGAAATAGCAATGTCCCTAAATCACTTTGAGGAGTGTAACTATTCAGCAGATATATAACCTCTACAAACTAACCCAGTAACATTAACTAACTACGCGGAGTCGCAGAAATACCTGGATTAGAACCCAGGCGCGGAGCAAACCCTCTCAGTGCTGATGGACCCAGTAAATCTTTCCAGATCATCCGTCTAGAAGAAGGAAAACTCTGAAACTAAACCAAAGGGGAAGGAGACCTCTTCAGTCTTGGATGACAACCTTCCTAGAGCTGGTGACTCAAACAAATTACCGGTTTGCAAACCTTAATTGCTTAAGGAGTAGATAGGTTCTGTCTATCGCCCGGCTTCCATACTCCTTCTTTGCCTATTAGTCAGGCACAGAGACACTATCACAGTGATTCGACAGAAACACCCAGTGGTAGATCTTGTTTCTTGTCTAGGGCAATGAACGCCGTTTCCCCACTCCCGATACACCGCACCCCTAAAACTGGGCACTTGAGAGTGCTTGAGTACCGTATATGCCTGAGCAATTAGATTGGGTTGACCTTCCTCTGATGGGTTGAGGGTACCGGATTGACAGTTACTGGCTGCTGTTTCCGACTGGTAGTACAGGTGCCCTAACTCTTTGGTAGCGCTTAGAGCGGCTGCTTCATCAACAGTTGTATAATATTGGGATGTTTGTAGTGCCATGTCACGCATGGAAAGAGACCCTGCACTCATCTCCGGTGGGCTTTCCTGAAGCCACAGTCCTAGTTGAAGAAAGGTCAGCTGATGGTCTACTTGTGATGTGTGTCTGATGCTCTGCATAACCTCTTGTTCAGCTCCCCCTTACCTAAACTGAAACTCTTTAAAAAAAATATGACGACAGTACAATCTAAAAACAAGCTTAAACCAGGCTTAGAGTCAAACAAATCCATCTTGCCTCCTCCCTTGAGGCTTGCATTCACAAATATCCATGGGCTTAGAACTAATTTAGCTGATGTTGAAGCATTTCTCCTAACAAATACCCCGGATATCTTAGCACTAAGTGAGGTTAACCTACACTCCTCCATCCCCTCTAACTACTTTAACATGCCTGGATATCTCCCACTCTGCCGTAAGGACTCTGACAGACACATGCACGGACTGGGAGTTTACATTCGTAATACCCTTCCCCTGACTAGAGAAACAAACCTAGAATCAGATGATCAAGCCTTTAGGTGCTTTAGACTAATCATGCAACACAACATTAGCTACTTTTAGTTTGTCTACCGCTCTCCCACGACCCAGGACTGCACCATAATAAACAAAGTCTCTGACAGCATAGACACAGCACTCTCCCTCGACACTAGCGCACAAGTACATGTATTTGGTGACTTTAATGTCCACCACAAAAACTGGCTTGGATTCTCTACTTACACAGATGCAGCGGGCAGCACAACTCATAGCTTCTCTATATCTCACTCCCTATCACAAATTTTTACATTTCCAACCCGTTTCCCTGGCCAGGAAGAACAACACGCATCACTTTTAAATCTATTTTTGACCACAGTTCCTGATGATTATATAACGAATGCTGACACCCCACTTGGGAACACTGATCATGCAGTGATAATGGTTGAAATTGCCCTAAACTCTAGAGCCAAAACTGAAGAGCCAGTGCTCAAAACAACGAGATATTATAAAAAGGCTAACTGGGAAGCCATCAGAGATCTTATCAGAGATGCCCCATGGGAAAATATTTTTTTCTCTTCCTGCGGAACAGTGCGCAAACGAGACCATTGAATGGTTCAAAACTGCAATCGAAGCACATGTTCCCATGCGGAAATTTTTTAGCAAGCGCCACTCTCCCCAACGGTTTACTTCGACTTGCGCAACTGCCATTGCTCAAAGGCAGCATGCATACTGCAGATTTAACCGACATAAGTCCAGTTCAAACAGACAGAAGTACATAAAAACTAGAAGTAACGTTAAGAAAGAAATAGCGACAGCTAGGAGAGAATTTACGGAAACCACTAAAAAACGCATCGAAGCACAAAAACTAGGAACTCGTGACTTCTGGAAAATCTACAGCAATGTAGTAAATAATGGCCAATCAACAATTCCCCCACTAACCAACAATCACGAGGTTGTTTGCTCAGCAACCGAAAAGGCTAACATGCTTGCCAGTCAGTTCACCTCAAACTCCACACTGGACCTTTCCAACCACCCCCTACCTGAATTTCCTATGTGGACAGACGCCACGCTAGACGATCTGAAAATCACCCCTGCTCAGGTGCATGCTATCATAAAAAACCTTGACACTTCAAAAGCATGTGGACCCGATCTCATCCCAGTTGTGCTATTAAAAAAGTGCTCAGCCAAAGTAGCTCCATTTCTCTCCAAACTCTACAACAAATGCCTTAATGAATCTTGCTTTCCGGGATGTTGGAAAACTGCTTCTGTGGTACCAGTATTCAAGAATTCTGGCAAAAGAACTGACCCATTAAATTATCACCTCATTAGCCTCCTCCCACTTTTTGCCAAAATATTTGAGACCTTAATTAACCATGCTCTAGTTCATCACCTTACAGATGCTAAACTTCTGACTGACCAACGATATGGATTTAGACAAGCCCGTTCCACAGCAGACATCCTTACTGTAATCTCTGAATATATATACTATTCACTGGAAAAAGCGGGGGAGGGCAGAGCGGTAGCTCTAGATATATCTAAGGCTAAAGGTCTCCTCAGGAAAATTAGATCATACGGTATCACTGGTAGAATACTTAACATAATTAAATCCTTCTTAGATAAGAGAAAAATTCAGGTTGTCCTCGACGTCATACATCTAAACAATATGATATAAATGTGGGAGTGCCCCAGGGATCTATCCTTGGACCTCTACTGTTCCTGATATTCATAAATGACCTCCCCGACAAAATTGCCTCCGAGATGGGTATATATGCTGATGACACCACACTCTATAACAGGCACGACAGGAAAACAAATGAACATATATCTAAAGAAATGGCAAAAACACTAGAGGATGACCTCCAATCAGTAGTGGAATGGGGACAAAAATGGATGGTCACATTCAATGCCACCAAGCCTAAACTAGTTTCATTCAATAATTACAAGAAACCTTCTCTACCACCTATAGCAATGGCCAACGACTCTTTATCTGAGAGTACATTTTTCAAACTCCTTGGCCCAACGTTCACAGGAAACATGAGTTGGAACAATTACATTGAAGGCATTGCCAGGGCCGCTGCAAGGAAGGTGGGATCTCTCTACCATGCTAGAAAACTACTAACACTCAAAAGTATCCTGTACCTTTATAAGACCACCATTCGCCCATGCATGGAGTATTGCTGTCATATTTGGGCTGGTGCATCGGCTACTAGTCTCTCGCTCCTTGACAAGGTTCAAAAGAGAGTTGCAAATCTGATAGGCCCTGAACTGGCATCTAAGCTTCAGCTTCTCTCCCATCGACGAAACATTGCATCCCTCTGCCTGTTCTACAAGTATTTTAATGGTGAATGCTCTAACAAACACCCTCGACAGACCCGACAGGCTGCTAAATCCCACCCCCACACTGTAGAGATCCCTAGATGTAAAAGATCTTTCTACTCCAGTAGTTTCTTCCCCAGAACCGCTAGACTTTTGAATTCCATTCCAGGTCCCTGCTTCCCCAACTGTACTGACGTGCAGAAGTTCAAGTGCAACATGAACCAACATCTTGCTGCCCAAATCCCTACATAGTATCCCAGTAGTTGTTGCCCCTGATAGTAGCCCCCTACACCAAAGTGACAATGTGACTTGTTTGGGGTGAAAATGTAATAAAAAAAAATAAAAAATAAAAAAAAATTTCATTTAAGCCAACAGAACCCAACAAGCGGGAATTGAAACAATGATTAATCGAACATTTTAAATCAAGCGCATTCAATACGTTCACATCAACCATTGCAGATAATGGAAAATAAAGATAGATAAAGTTCATCCCAACAGCAATTCACACACCAATATCTGTTCCTCATCACTGGAAGAGAAGGTAAAGCAAGACATGGACAGATAATAGAACAGGTACTAGCAGGCACACCTACTACTTGGTGTTCAAGAATATTGGGGGGGGGGGGGGAAAAGGCACATGGTGGATCTACAGAAGTTGAATGATGCTGGTATGAGAGAAACACATCACATTTCATCCTCATTCAATCAGGTTTCAATAATATCAGAACACAAGAAAAATGGTAATGAATGCATAGAATGAACACTACAGTCTACCAGTATCCCCAAACACACAGGATGCTACTACATCCATTATCAAGTGGGTTTGATATAGGTACTGTCAAGCCCCTCAAGTATTCTATGGATCCGGGAATGGATACACCCATTAATTTGATATCACCATGGATATGGCTCCTAAAACCCAATGCATTGACAACAGCCTCCTATGGTACGACTCAATAATCTTCATTGTGGCACACACATGACTACATCACTCACTATGCAAACAAGGGATTGTATTTAATCCTGACAAGTCACTTTGCCTAAATGGAGGTGGAGTTTGCAGGATTTTTGGCTACCACAAATAGTGTTAAACCCAAAAAACGAATGACAGAAACAATCCTTTACTTCTTTACTCTCATAAATATCGCTGGGGTTCTGGTTTGGACTCATGAATCAAGGAATTTATGCCTTTTCACAAGCAGAACTTATAGCGCCCTTTTGAAAACTATTAAGGACAAAGAACAGAAAGTTTTATTAGGATAAAACACTAGGGCACCTATTCCAAGAATCAAAGAGAGTAATAGTAAAGAGGATTGAGAAATGTACTCAAACGTTCAAAATGAACAGAGTGGCAGGACTATTACAGCAAAACAGGAATATTGTACCTCCTATTTAAGAAACACTGTAGATATGAGAGTGGATTGCGCATGAGTAGTGCAGATGATCACTGTAAGCTCATTTTAATCGGATCCCATTTTACAAATGATGCAGAATCACAATGTGCACTAATGAAAGAAGAAGCTTGTTTGTGGAATCCTGCCAAATGTTCATACTTGTATACCTAGATTTGCTGGTAACAATGGATTACATGCTACTAATTAAAATATTTTCAAACCAAGCCCTGGAAATATTAATTTTAATGTTAAATTTCAAAGAAAGGACACTTATGTATAGATTTCAGATAAAACATCATAGAAAACTTAATTTAGCCTCTGATTGTACTTCCTGATATCTAGTGGGTAACCCACTAAAAGAATCATGATCAAATGATTGACACTATGTGCCAGACTCCCATGCTCAGGTCAGCAACTGACCTCTAACCTCATCGGAAACTGTGGTTCATGATCGTCAACCGGGAGAGCTTCACAAATTTCTCTGTGTCTCTACATTGATTTCTGCTGGAAAGCAAAAGCAAAGCTTGCATGCACGCCAGGAAAGAAGACAGAAACTCAGGGTTCTAGCTACAAAAAGTTAATTTCACAAAAGTTACAGACGTTTTTACATATATACATCGTTTAGTTCACCAAAACATTTTAAGTCTCACAAAAATCTATTCTTCGTCCACTGGATGATGGTCAGGGTAAAGGGGGGGGGGGGGTCTCGGTTTTCTGGGAGTGTGTTTCTTTCTCGAAAATTGGCTTCAATCTGTCCCTTCCGACCAGAGTATGTGCCTTTATACTAAGGTCACAGGTTGGGGTCTGGCGATTTGTTGAACCAACCAAAATTCAACATGTCAAGAGGGAATCCTCAGCCATTTTGCGTGTGTGCAATTCAGCAAATCGTCCATAGTCTCGAAAATCTGAGACCAAAAACGAAATCCATCACACGACCCCAAGGGGTCAAAACCTGTCATTCAGAAAGCCATTGTCTGAACAGGTGTTCTTCAGGCCACCATAGGTCTGGTTTCATCTCCACATTATTCTGTCTTTTTTAAACAATAAAATTTATGTTATTCTCAAGTACAAGTATATCACTTTTGATAAGTCACCCGCCACTGTCCGGGATTCAATTAACGTTCAACAGACAATCTTAGCATATTTACCCGGCCTCCCTCAGGGTTTTTTTTTGGGGGGGGGGGTCTCAACCTCCCCTGGGGGGGGGGGGTCTCAACCTCCCCAATGGGGAACAACATCGCTCCCTCAAGACGGTGATGTCACAAGTCAAAACCGCCTTCATATCGATGTATGAAAGTGATTCTAAATTTAAGACTATTACATGGGAAAAGATTGTGGTTGCAGCAGCCACAGATGAAAAATGCAGAATCGTAAGAGATCTAATTCAAAATGGCTTCTCCCAGTCATGCAACAACCTCCCACCAAGTTTTTGGCCTATGCGTGAAGAATTATATTGTCCAGAAGGAGTTATCATCAAAGGCAACAAAATCTTGATACCTCTACAACTTCATGCAAACGTATTGGAATCACTTCATGTCATACATCAAGGCATAAATGGTATGCTTGACAACAACGATTGTTCTGGCTAGGTTTGGTTGCTAACATCAAGCAAACCAGATCATAATGCTGCACTTGGAACATGATTGCACCATCTCAGACCAGGTATCCTTTGATGTCACCAATGCACACAGAATTTCATTTCTAGCAAGTATTGGTTAACTTTGTCAATACACAGAGTAAGAACTATATGGTGTACACTGATTGATATACTTGCTAGGTAGAAGTGGTCGTAATGATGTTCAAGCCAGCTAGGAATTTTTATCCCCAGCCCCCAAAATCAAAATAGGTTAGACCATTGCTGTAATGATCTGTTCTCTGTTGACTGCTGGGTAATGCTGGTTCTTTGCAGTTCTAGGAGATCCACCCTCTCAGGTTTTGTCTTCTCTCTTTGAGAAGAGGTTAGTTTATTGCTAATCGCCTGAGGCGCCCTTATTGGGAAAAGCCGACAAGGCTACCCAGGCACTTTTTGCAGGTCAGAGTCCCTCTTCTGTTCAATTCAACTTTCCGACCCTTGTGTCACAGTTCTTGCAGTGGGAGAGAACTAAATACCCTCCTCATTCAAGACCTTAATATGTCTCCGGCTGTAATGCTATATAGTTAAGTCATTAAAGACCCCCTTTCTATCCTACAAGATAAATATCAAACACAAAAACAATGGAAAAAAAATAGATGAACTAATGGAGTTCGCAATGACCAAGGGGTATATATGAAACAAACAGTTTTACAACCAGCATTGTCATCAACTCTGGGAACTCCAAGTCGGAGACTTTGTTCAGATGCAGAAGCATATAGATGGATAAAAACAGGGAGGATCGTGGAACCAACAGTGCCAAGTGCAAGTAGATGGGAACATTCGAGTAACACTGTGCAATTATCAGTTTCTTTGGAAAGTATAACAAGTTGTGGATCATTATGCCATATGAGGAACCTTAAATCCATCCACAAACCCTGAACCCCAACAAGAACAACCCCTGAAGAAGCAATGTTGAATTATCCAGCAAACATGATAAAGAAATGGAAATTGATGATAGCACAGCAAGATGTACAAACGCGGTTAGTCCCCTACCATAAAGACAACTTTCATGTTGCAAAACAAGTGCACCAAGAAACTCATCACCACAAATGCACAGAAAATCACACAAGTTTCCTGCTAGACAAAAAAAATGACCATAATAAATTATCGTATGGTCACGAGGGGGGGGCATGTATAGGTAAAAAATAATCTGTTTATGTGAAGTTATCTCCCCTGATAATGGGAAGTTAATAGAGAGTGATCTCCCTGATTGCTATATATAAAGGAGAGATGGGGTCATTTGCTTTTGGTGTGGGTCTTAGCAAGGAGCTGGAAAGACACATTTTCCAACTTTACACTACCCTCTCGGGCTGTTTGGTCCTGGGGTTCAACAAGAAGCTTCAAAGAATCCAACATGGTTATGGTTTACACACAAACTAAATAATCTAACACACACACATGCCTACATAGCTTGACTTCCACACCTGTGTATGTAAAAACATTTTTATATATGAACTCCTTTCCTTTCTTTACAATTAGGAAATTTATTCTACCTTTCTTTTCTTACTAACAGAACATTTATTAAACAACACATGGTTTTCGTCCATACTCATAGACGTATTCCTTCACTCATACTCTTTTATAAAAATATCAGTGAAGACGGCTCAATAAAATTGCGTGAAATGTTAGAATGAAACCGTATCATTCCATTTTGCATTACAATGTGAAAGAAATAAAGAGAAATTTTGTAACTAATCTTAAAGGCAAGAAAAAAGAGGCTCATATTTTATTATACACAAGTAAATGTCAGAAATTTTTTGCTTAAAAAAACATCTCATTTAAAACCCGCAAGATTACAAATATATACTCAACATAGTCGATATGAAAAACATGAAGCAGACAAAGTTGATTGTATTTGGTATTTCGATAATAGTTGTTCCTTGTGCATGAGTGTAATCGAATGTCTTTTATTTCAAAGGCAGAAAATTGGCTGAAATTAATTAAAAAGAAATTAAATGAATAAACAAGATCGGTCATGTTTTGATAACATTAACAGACTATTGCATAAAATCAGTTTTTAAACTGAAATTAGAAAAAAAAATAACATTCATTTCATGTATTTTCTTTTATATTGTTAAAAATTAAATATTTTAGTGGAATATATGTACGACTGTGATTTTTATGAATATGTAAAGAGGCTGTTGAGGTTGAGATGCTTGATGAAGATTGGAGATAGCCATTTTGTAGAAGTGTTTGTATTCATCCAACTGGCCTTGCTTAGGATGAAGAAGAAAAGGGTCACAAGAGTTTCAGTTAAAAAGATAAACATCTTCTCTACAATTAAATCAACTTTATTTAACAGTTTCATCAAACAGGATAGAAAGCAGGAGTTTGTAACACGAGAATATAAGACATATTTTGGTTCATGCAGCATATATTAGAAAATAGGAATTGAATGTTAGTCTTGTCTTGCTCTTTGGGCTCACCTCCTGTTTAAACCACAATGAGGAGTGAGCAAAGGAAAATATATGTCTGTTTACAGTGGTATCTTGACTGGGACTGTTTATGATATTAGGTGTGAAAGAGCTGGGAAGAAATGATTGAATGGTGAACCCACACACTGTGTTTAAAATGCACACAATGTCATTGCGCAAATCTGAATATGTGCAATGTAGCTCTAATTACCTGCGTATCAATACGCGAGTTTGGACATGACTGCATTTGCCAGTCATGTACTAATCACTATGTATGATAGATTGCATGTAATTACAAAACAAAGCAGATTTCAATCATATAACTGCTACATTATCTCCTGCTTAAGTTTTTTGCGTGATAAAAACAAGTAAAATAAAAAAACTTGTTAGGCATGTGTGGAAGTGAAGCTTCGTAGGCATGTTGTTGTGTACATGAGAATAAAATTAAACATACAAATTACAACAGAAGGTTAAACTTAGTAGGTGATGTCTTTTCTTCTCCCTACAACCTCTTTCCTACAGAAGAGACATTGCAAGCCTGTCTCTGCTCTATCACTATTTTCATGGAAAGTGCTCGTCTGAGCTTCAATCTATGCCCTCCCCCCTGTCAAACTTCCACAAAAGCACTCATCTAACTACAACCACTATGAATAATTTTTCCCCACTCTCTATTTGTGCTTAAATCTCAATGCAAAGTCTATGAACAAAGTTTCTTTCCTAGAACTGCCCTCATGCGGAACTCTGTTCAGCGGTCTGCTTCCCGGCTAACTACAATATGGTTGTCTTTGTCCAATGTAAACAAGTTCTTTTTGAGCTGTCCCCTTGAATAATCTACCCAGTTTCTATTGCTAACAATCACTATGCTGTTGTCTCAGTGACCACCATTCACTCATTATCCTTGAGTGGCCTTCAGGCCTTGATAAATGGGGACTCATTTGTAAAAAAAAAATGAATAAATAATTGTTCATTTTGATCTGAAATAAATGTTCTTTGTTTAAAAGAGATTTCTGACTGCCAGTGTTCAAAAAATGCGTGTTTCAATCTATGAACCAACACAGTCTCTTTGGTATGCCCAATATCCAGAATGAAAACTGTATAATTCATGTGAGCACACCTGAATTGGAATAAGGTGGTGCAAGTGGTGTTTTCACAGAGTCTTTCCTTATAAACATGTGCATCCATGATGCAATGTCCTTAGGAATAGCTGATTTAATGCTTTGATGCTGAGAGTTCATTGGCAGTAGACTGTTAAAATAACGTAATAGATGTATGGAAACTAAAGTCATTTTCAGGACTGCCAGCAACCATTGTAAGAAAGTAATAAAGAACGCAAGAGGGTTGTATGCTCAGTCCATCAAGTCCAAAGTAGCTGAGCAGTGGCTTGGTTCTCACCAGTTTTAGCAAATAGCAAACAGAATCCTGAACAGAAGCGTATGCTCTATTCCAACTATCATCAATGGACCTGAGGTAATCTCATCAGCATCAGACAAAGCCAAACTTTTTGCAGCTAATTCTACACTTTGCGACCAAGGCCGCCAACCCCCAATATTTCCTCCTGTATCAGAAAACACACTGTGATATACAAATATCTGTACGTGATGTTGCCAAGCTAATCAAAAACCTTGATTCCAGTAAAGCAACCGGCCCTGACAGTATTCCAATTATAGTACTCAAAAAATTTCAATCAGAACTAGCACCCATACTTACAAAACTGTTTGAACGTTGTCTTAAGGAAAATTGCTTCCCATTACCCTGAAAACTCTCATCAATATGCCCTGTATTTAAGAATTCAGGTGATCGCTCATCCCCCTCTCAGTACAGGCCAATAAGTCTCCTGTGCGTCATGAGTAAGTTGCTGGAATCTGTGTTAAATAGAGAAGTAATCAACGATCTCAGCAAAAATAACCTTCTTAGTGACACACAATATGGTTTCCGTTCTGCTAGATCTACAGCAGATGTGCTTACAGTTATATCTCATAGGATTAGCGAATCTCTCGACAGAGGCAACCTTTCTAGGGCAATTGCTCTTGACTTATCAAAAGCCTTTGATAGAGTATGGTATAAAGGTTTACTTCACAAGATCTCCAGCTATGGTATAGCTGGAAATGTCTTCTCAATTATTAAATCATTTCTCTCTGATAGGTTCATAAGAGTAGTAGTTAATGGGCAAACATCAGAAGCTCACAGTATTAATGCTGGAGTCCCTCAGGAGTCCATCCTGGCCAAACTCTTTTCCTGATCTACATTAATGATCTTCCAAATCACATTCTTACATCATTTATAGACATTTTTGCTGATGACACTACCATCTATGGTAGCACATCTAAGATAGTAAACGACCAAGTTCTCTCCGATTCTCTCTCCTCTGATCTTGATCACGTTGTACAATGGGGAAAGGAGTGGTTGGTTACTTTTAATGAATCTAAAACCAAGCTTCTATCTTTACACCATCAACGTTCTGATCCCCATTTGGCATCAATTAAAATAAATGACTCTCATCTTGGGGAGGCCTCCAGTTTTGACAAGCATCTGGGCTTGACCTTTACTCCTGATCTTAAATGGAATACGTACAAGGCCGCTGGAAAAATGGTCAGATCCTTCTATCGATCCAGTAAATATCTCACTGCTGATACAATTCTCTATCTATACGAGAGCCAGGTATGTCCAAAGATGGAATACTGTTGCCACATCTGGGCAGGAGTTGCTAGAAAGGACTTGTCCTGCCTTGACAGAGTTAAAAATAGACTTCATAGCCTCGTAGGAGATGTCCTTTTCTCTTCGCTGCAACCTTTATCTCACAGAAGAGATTTTGCAAGTTTGTCTCTGCTTTATCATTATTTTCATGGAAAGTGCTTGACTGAGCTTCAATCTATGGTTTCCCCTCGCCAAACTTTCACAAGAAACACTATCAATAATTCCCCCCATTATTTATCTATGCCTAAACCTAAACGTAGATTCCATGAACAAAGCTACTTTCTGAGAACTGCACGGCTGTGGAATTGTCTTCCGTTTTCCTGCTTTCCAACTGACTACAATATGGTTGTCTTCAAGTTCAAAGTAAACAAGTTTCTTATGAGCCGTTCCACTTAAGTTAACAAATTTACCGAATTTCCATTACTATCAATTACTATATTGTCCTTTGGACTACTCTGCACTCTTTAACCCTTATCCTTGAGTGGCCTCTCGGCCTTGATAAGTGGTGATGCCTAGTAAAAAAAAAAAAAAAAAAAAAAAAAGGAAAAACATCTGAGTCCGTGAATGAAGTGTTCAATATCAACTACAGGGAATCGGAGGAGATGAACATATGATCAGCTAATGCCAATAGGGTTCCATAAATCAGTTCACTAGGCGAATATCTCAAGTCTTTCTTCATAGCAGTGCAGCAACCAACAAGAACAATGGATGCATACTTAATCCAACATTGAAAATCAGGAGTTGTATGCCAAGCAGCTTTTAATTGTCAATGAAAGCACTCAATCATTCCAATAGAAGTTGCATCATAATTAGTAGTCTTAGTACTCAGAATTCTGGACAATTTTTGGAATAGGTAGAATTTAAACTGTCTACCATATTCACAGTGGTAATTGTTGCAGGGATAGTACCATGTGAAATATCGTCCACGTACTAGTTTCAGCAGAAATATCATTTGGTGTGACACTTACAGGCTGTAGCAACAAAGTTTACCCTTTAATATCTAAAATACTTAAAATTGTTTCTGGGCACATATCTTTGTGAATACATTCGCCTGAATTAATTAAATCAAAACATTTTGAGCCAATTAAATGCATTTTTCAGATGTTATCAAATTTGCTAAGTTGATCAACTTATGAGCACAAAAAGCCTGATTTTTCCTTCAATAAACAGTTTAAACAAAAATCCATGACAGAGCTAAATACAGTCATGTCCAAACTTGTGTAGTGATACATTTCGACAGCTTCCCTTGCCCCTCTGTTATTATTATTAAATGATATAGACACACTATAGAGATGACAAGTACCTCACTCTATCATTTTAGAACAACTCCTTTGGATTATCTTCATTGGTATATTTGGATAGAGAAAGGGTTAGTATTGGGAAAAGTTCCTGTGTTGATGAAAGATTAGACAGACTTGTTGAAAGAGAAAAGAGTTCATGTGTGAGTGTTGAAGTTATGGTCCGTAGCCATGATGGATTATTTATCTCTTTGAAGTTAGTAGAAGTGTATGTCACGAAAGATTAGAGACAGCTCTGTAGGAAGATAAAATTTATACACTGATTGATTGTATTGAAGTTTGGTTGCCATACTGGATTATTTATATTCATGTCTTAGTTGAACTGTAGGCCTGAAGGCCCAGGTGAATTTTGTTGAGTCTCAAGAGAGAAGCTGGGGACAAGTTCGTGTCATGTAGAGTTGTTGTCAATTAAAGATCCAGAAAGAAAAAGAGAAAGAGAGTTGCTGTTGTTTAACTTTTATGCACTTCGTCACGTGGTCAGCTAGCCACAGAGATGGTGTCTGATTGGGCAAGCTAGAAAGGAAGTCAACTGCTGCAATCAATCAGCAATGCTTTATAAAATAAACATATTCAAAGTCTTAAGCCATGAGTATATCCTGCTCCTGCTGCTGCAAGGCTTTCATGTTATCTGAGAAGAAAATAACCATTTATCTGAAAGAATAACATTTGGTTTGTATAGCTGTTTATGGAGCAGAAGTTAAAAACAGCAATCTATAACCCAAACAATTATTTAGAAATATCTTTAAAAAATTGATTTAAAACTTACAGAAGTCACCTTTGGTTGACTTTATGCCCATTAACCTTATAATAACCATTTTGCTAGAATAATTGAGGAACTAACACCAATTCTTAATTTCCCATTTGAGATGCACAGCCATGATGAAGTGGATAGTTTCTATTTTACAAATCGGTTCTCTTTATCACTCTAAGCATTTTCTCACACCTGAGGGTATGGAATACTGTTGTCATATTTGGGTTGGTAAATCTGTTCCATTTGCAGGTTTTTTATAAAGTGCAGTAATATATCTGTAATTTGATTGGCCCCCCCTCTCTCTCTCTCTCTCTCACTGGCATGATGTTACTTGTCTCAGTATTTTTTAGAAATACTATTTTATAGCATGTGTTCTTCAAAATTGTCTGACCTATTCCTTTGTTTCAACTCATTTGACTTGTTGGTTTAGTAACCTCCATCAATTTGCTGTAATACAACTTCCTATTCCATTAGTTTTTTTTTTTTTTTTCCAAGAACTGCAAGTGGAACTCACTTTTTGCTTACCGTTTTCCTCCTGACTATGACTTTGGTCTTTTTAATAGGCATCTCTTGCTTTGTTATAATCACCTTTCGTTATAGTTAGATCCTTACATCAAGTGGCTACACCTTGTCATGAGCGATTCCCCCTCCCTTCAAAAACGTTTATTAGTTTGTTATATTAACAAAATAGAATATAAAGTAAGAAAACAAGTAACGGGTAAGATTTTTGTTAGAAAAGAGTACCAAAAAAAAGCCAAGTCGCGCAAGGGAAACAACTCCATCGAATTTTTTCCCCCTTGATCACCGTTCATTTCTCCATGTCTACCTGCCCCTCCCCCATCTCATTCAATTTTCTGTCTACTACTTATTTCGTATTTGTTTTTATTCACGGTCGGGATATATCACCTTTCTACTGGCGGTACCCATTGATGTATTGTACGGACTTAACTGTCACTAATAAATAGACGGCCGCCGCCAAACTTTTTTTTTTTTTTGCATATTTAAAATTAATTTATCATGGCTGGTCGTCCTCCTGCGCGTAGTACGATTGTCGATGAACTTCTCGACAGCCATTTCATCAAAAATGAGAGTATGACATATGCAAAATTAATAATTGAAACGAGAGATAACCTGTCGGTTGTTCGGTGGCTTGCCAAACACCATCTGATATTAAACAACATGAACTGTCCGAAATGTGGCAAAGCAATGACACTGAATCGCTATAAACGCGGTATCGATGGTTGGCAATGGCGATGCAACACAGACTCAACCACACGCTCCATTCGCTGGAAATCCTTCTTTTCCAATAGTCATCTCAGTCTACACATTCTCTTGTGGATGGTTTACATGTGGGCATTCGATTTCTCACAAACAACTATTGCTCGGGAGGCCTCCGTCAACAAGAATACAGTACTTGACTGGTGCAATTTCTTACGGGAAGTGTGTGCGAAATTTTTACAGGACAGTGGCGTGGACGTATGCAAGGCGATGATGGAGAACCCTTGGATGCGCTACAAAAAAGAGGAGGTCCTCCGTCAGGGCGAGGAGGGCTTTTTTAAGAACTATATAAGTGAATACGTGTGGCGACAGTATACCGGACCCAATAAATTTGGCGAGATTATATGTGCTATGTATGACTCTTACTCTAAAAATAAACCTTAATATATATAATGTTCCAGCTCAGACGAAATTATAAAAACCCTTTGAAATTTTAAAAAGAAAATTCATAAATATTTAAAGAGAAAAATGTTAAAATAAACGACCATGAATTGTATTGGAGCATTGTATTTTTTGCAATTTTAAAGAATCCCTCACGTTTCCATGTTTTTTTTTTGGGTAGTTATTTACTCTGACTTGGACTTAGGAACTCCCGTGTTTGTGACGTATGAGAGTCCACTAAGATCTTTTCTAAAGTACTTTCTAAGTACGTTGCGAACTAATTCGCACAAGGCCGTATTGGTTTTAAAAATACTGAAAGGTTTGCTAAGCAAACATTTCAATCCCCAACGTGATATATTTTTTTTATTTAGGAAATGCGATATGTATTAGCTAAGAAATATACACACACACACACACACACACACACACACACGAAATTTGCAAATTTCGTATTTATTATTAAAAAATAAACAAGATTTAAAAAAAAAAAAAAAGATTAAAGCGGTCCGTTTTAATCTTTTTTTTTTTTTTTTTTTTTTTTAAACGCCAGTACAATCGAAAGAATAAAATTCAACAATCGTTATTTTTATTTATTTATTTTTTAAGATTTTTGGCTTTGTTTTACTTTGGCATCCCATTGTTCTGTGAGACTGTGAACACATGGCGGTGTATGCGAAAAAATTCGTCCCCGGCAATGTTTTAAGTCAAACGTCATTTACATTACAAACTTTATTTGAACTTTTGGTACTTGTACAGTTAAATCAAAACATTAAAAAAAGAAAAAAATGAAAATATCGAAAAAAAAAAAAAAAAAAAAAGTCTAAATTGTACATATCTGTTATGGAATGAAGTTCTCCGGAAAAAAAATTTCACTTAATTTCATTGAGTAGTTTTTGTTTTACAGCGAAAAAACAATTTATGATACCGAGTAAAAGGTTTGATTTTTAGGAAGAAAAGCTAGTAATAAAGATGGGGATGAAGTGTCGGCGTTTTAACTGGAGTTATCTCCCCGTGACGTTTCTAAACTCCAAACAAAAATTTTTTTTTAATCCAGGATGTTCTGCCTTCAACGCGCTCTCATAAAAACCTGTTTTTCAGCTGTAAAAAAAACTACTCCATCAAATTAAGTGAATTTTTTTTTTTCGGATATTTTCAGTTCAAAACGGGGTACTCCTTGGGCGTTGAGTTCCATGGCGGCCAAAAAAAAATTAATGGTCGCTTCCTTAGTCCCCCCCCCAGCAGTCAGCACGTAACATTTTTTTATTTACTGACGTTGCCGTAGTAACTAAACGATTATTTGTCACATTTACAAACATTTATTTATTTTTGAAAAAAAAGTTTTACTCTTTATGAATATTAAAAGAAAAAAGTTACTAAACAGTTATTAATAATTTCTCACTTTTACAAACATTTGCTTTTAAATTTCTTTTTAAATGACGACTTTTATCGACTTTTTTTTTTTTAATGGTGTTTGCAGATGGGTATGCTGACAACAAATATCAGTTAAATTTTAAATTATTTTTTCACCCCCCTCCCCCTAAAATGGTGTTTATTCCGAAATCCGTTGTTAACATGGAGAGGTCGAGGGTGTTTATTCTGAAAGCCGTTCTTAACATTTGTGGAGGTGGACTTAATGTAAAAAAAAAAAAATAACTAAACCATTTACTGATAATTTCTCACTTTTACAAATATTTTTAATTTACATGCACGGATGAACAACATTGTTGAATGGTGCGAAAACAAAGCGCTTTTGTAATGAACTTAGGGTTTGCAAAATTTAACTGATATTTGTTGTCAGCATACCCATCTGCAAATACTATTAAAAAAAAGTTGATAAAAGTCATTTAAAAAGAAATTTAAAAACAAATGTTTGTAAAAGTGAGAAATTATTAATAAATGTTTAGTAACATTTTTCTTTTAATTAGTCCTTGCGCGAAAGAGCAGAACACAAAATGTTTTAAATAATAATAGAATAACAAAGATTTTCGCTGGCAAGGACTACTATTGACCATAACCAGTTATACAATCCTTTTGAAATTTTCATCTCTATTTTTCTCGTTATGTACTGAATATTTGTTAATGAAACCTATATGAAATATGTTCCTTATTAAATTTTAAAGATTTTCTATTCTGAAAGAAGTTTAAAAACATTTAATCTAAAAAAGTTATTTTAAAGTTTTTGTTAAAAAAAAATTAAGATTTTCTCATTATTCAGACCTGTATTACAAAGAGGGAGTTGCAAAAAATGAGTTGTAGTGTGAGGAGAAATACAAACTGAAATAGAGAGAATGAGAGTTTTAAAATATAATCTTAAAAAGATAAGATACAAGTTAGAAAAGCATTTCATCCAAGGCATGAAAATTGTTAAACAAAATGTTTTTACTATAGGCTTTAAAAATAAAGGTACAGGATTCAATTTGAAATTTATTTATTTTCAAGTGCACTTTTATAAATTTTACAAAGTAAGGTATAAAAATTTAATTTAAATTGAATCAAAAAATTACCTTGGATTTATTTTATGTAATGTACATTTCGTTGCAATTTAAAAACATTATCTTACATCTAGCAATTAATGATATAGATATAAAATTTTCAATGATTTTTTTTAAAAAACGCAACAGGATATAAAATAAATCCAAGGTAATTTGCACTTTGAAGATAAATAAATTTCAAATTGAATCTTGTACCTTCATTTTTAAAGCCTATAGTAAAAACATTTTATTTAACAATTTTCATGCCTTGGATGAAATGCTTTTCTAACTTGTATTCATAAAAGGTAAAACTTTTTTTCAAAATAAATAAATAAATGTTTGTAAAAGTGACAAATAATCGTTTAGTTACTACAGCAACATCAGTAAATAAAAAATGTTACGTGCGCATGCGTCAGCCTTGAATGGGGGGCGGGGCTAAGAGAGCGACCATTATTTTTTCTGCTGGTCGCCATGGAACTCAGCACCCAAGGAGTGCCCAAAACGGATGCGTACAATATAAACTTTTTTTTTTCAATATTTTTATTTTTAATGTCTTTATTAAACTGTACAAGTACCAAACTTTTTAACCAACTTTTACATTAGACATCTCCAACACACGCCACAATTTTAACCCCCCTCCTATGTAATACGATATAACTGTAATTTAATATTATCACCCTATTTTTTATTTTACCATTTAAAAGAAAAAGCTTCAAATGAACTAATATATTTTAATTTTTCACAGCATACAAAAGTAATAAAAACGCGAGGTTATTATCGTGTTTATATTATCAACGCTTTAAAACAACGTTTCTATGTAGTGACGTTTTTGAATGCGTAAATATACCCATGTTTAAAACAAAAATCAAATAAGTTATATTTTCCTGAAATTTGTTAGACACCTTAGTTCCTTCACTGAGTAAGCAACTGGAATAGTCTCTGTTGATCAGAGACTTCTTCTGTTAACCTCTTGTGATTAAGTTATGTCTTGGAAGAGGCCCACCTGTGCTTCTACACACAAAGCATCTGCAACAAAAGAGAGAATTAGAGACACTTTAACAATCTGGCCTCTCTCTCTCTCTCTCTCTCTCTCTCTCTCTGTTTGCTACCTATCAGATTGGTTCGTTCCCAAAGGCTCTCAAGAGTAACACACATTACCCCTCACTCATATCACCTGCCTACATCTTTCCCGAAACAAATAGTTATCAGTAAAACTAAAAAATTAAATCATCCTACACACCGATCACTTTGTAGAGTACCTCTATCACCAAACAAAAACTTAGTTTACTAAAACTTAAACATAGTAACCTTTCCTTTATATTGACTCCTTTTTCTTTTTTTTTTTTTTTTTTTTTCACAAGCTTGCTTAAGTGATTGATTAATATAGCTCGTTAGAAATATCCTTTTTGGAGCACTTCACATAACTTGGAGCTATTGGCTCCAAATTTTGTTAACACATTACTTAGTTGGTTTTCACCCTCAATCCACTCAACATCAATTTCTTGTTTGTCTATGGATTCTCATATGCTTGAGATTTCGAATTGAAGACGTATATCCTCGAGATGGTTGCATGAATGAGCAGTATCGTATAAAGATTTGTTATCCGTTAAGCAAGTGATGGGTAGAGAGAAATCCTTTTTGCCAAATATGATTTCGGCAATTAGTTTGGACCATAAATATGATCAGAACCTTCAGCTGCTAGTGCAGGTTTTACTACTCTTTTTGTTTTTGAAGAACTCCAGACAATGGGTCATGATAATTCACCATTTGTTAAAAATAAAATGGATGCAGCCTGACTACCACCGCCTTTCGTACTGTTAAAGCTTGCATCTGAATATACCTTCAGCGTCAAATTTGACAGAGTTTCAAACCTTGGAAATAATATTGAGGAAGGTCTTGACTTAATTTCTCTTACTGATTTATTTAGGTTTTTTATGTTTTCAATAGTTGATGCTTTTTGAGAAATACTTGCTTGGTGTACACTGAAATTTAGATCAGGTTTTGATGTGTTTGCAAGCCAATTAATTTTACCTATTGTGGATCTGAGTATTTTGATCTCTTCAGTATTTAATGGGGAACATTTATCTGCAGATCTGTCTTTTACTATAGCAATTTCAGATAAACTTTGGACATACTTATTCTGATTGATACAGATTGACTTATTCCAACATACATAAAGGCACTAGTGTTTTCAACACCCACAACAAACAACGACCTCAGCTTTTCAATAACTTCCTTTTCAAATTGCTGTGTACCACCCCACAGCTGATCATCTACATAAGTGATTAATATTCCTTCCAGATTGTCATTATTATGCCAGAAGAACACACCAGGATCAACCGAACTCTTCCTACATCCAACGTCAAGAACAGCTCTTCTTAAGGTAAGGTACCACTCGCGAGGTGCATCTTGAAGACCATACACGGACTTGTTCAAGTGCCAAACTTTTGATGTTTTTGCTTCTTTATGTGGTTGAACAAAGATCTTTCTTTCAAGCTTTTGATTCTGAAGGAAGGCAGTTTTGTAATCAAGGGAATACAATTTCCAACCCTTAGAAGAAATGATACATAACGCAACTCTTACACTCCCCTTTAGGCAGGTAGGGCTGTCTGTTCTAAAGGTGGCATTTTCTTCTCTAGGGTTATAATCAGGATTCGGTTCTGGGGTTCGGGAAGGAGTGAGTCACTCTCTCGACAACAGCACGTTTCTGCCCTCTTCTTTTCCAATCAACCACACCTGGCCTCTCGCCACCAATGTCACACCACACAATCCGAACGTCAGCAATAGAAGATGTTCACGACTCTTTTCTCTCTGCCCCTCCAGACAATTTTTCCTTGCTTTTATATCCTCCTATCTAGAAAAAAAAGGAAAAGACAGGAAAAAAAATAGCTTCTCCCATCATGCTCTGCCTTCCCAAGATGCCCTTCGCATATACAAATGCGCTGGCCATCCTTTCCTGCTTCTTTCCCAAAGAGCGATGCAGATACGCCCGGTATGTTTCTTTTTTTTTTTTCTTCTTTTCTAACCATATACCCAACACGCCCCCCTGATCTTTGACACTTCATTATCCTTCATCCAAGCAGGCCTCCTCCTCTCACGTTGAGGCCTCTGGGGGACAACTTCTTGGGGGTTGACATTTTCAGGTTCACTACAGACATTCTCGTCCAGTTGTAAAGAACCACAATGTGGGGCTAAGTCGAATTGAGATGCATCGTTAGCTTCTTGGTGGATATCAACTTCCTCCTCTTCACTGGCATCACTGCGCACCGGCAGGGTTACACGACGCAGGTCTAGGATATGCCGGGGAACGCCATTCACCATTACTTTGTTCTTTGACTGCGTTCCTGTTACGAGCCCCCTCCCCCAGCGAGTAGTACATTTTGCACTGAGGGGGCTTTACCCACACCTCCTCGCCCACTTTAATGGTAGCTTCTTCACTCTCAATTCCTACCATTTTGTTGCACAGATGCCGCCACTTATATGCAAAGATGGCTCTATGAGGCACAGTTGTCTCATCTTGTCTGGTTATCGGTGAGATGTTGTACCAAAACACCGCCTTCATGGGTGAAATGTTGCTTTTTTCCCGCAGCAGCCTTGATGGTGCGATGATTTCTCTCCACTATCCCATTGCCACTCAGCCGATATGCTGCCCTAAAAAATTGCCTTACTCCCCACCTATCACACACCTCTTTAAAGGCTTCTGATCGGAAAGCGGGGCCATTGTCTATTAACAGTTCCTCAACCGGCCCTCTTTTCAAAAATATTTCTTCGATGACCCCTCCGATCACCCATGCAGCTTCTGCCCTGATCTCTCTCCATATGGCAAACTTCCCCGGTCCACAGTCGACCATCGACAGATACAGCTTATGGCGATAATGGGTCACATCAATGGCCAATCGCTTTCAGTCCTCTGCAATGTATAACTCTCCTGCCTCATGTCTGGATGGTCCGGGGTCTATCGATTGGCACTCCTGACAGTGCTCCACTACCTCCCTGACCTCCTTCTCGGTGGTTTCTGGGTAAACCTCTCTTGTCAGGAATAACGTCCGTTCTCGACCAAAGTGGTGCATTTTGTGTAATTTTTTAACTTCCTCTCCTACACAGCATACCGAGGAAACTTCCTTTCTCTCTTGCAGCCAGGCCTTCTTTACCCGTGTCATCGAATCCGCCTTGTTCTTTTCTGATGGGATCAGCACTACAGATACCTTCAACTGGAATTCCGCAATCAAATCTGCAAGTGCTCCAAGCCTGCATTTGATCAGCATTTCTGCAGCACCTCTGGTCCTAACTCTCTTATCGCCAGTCACTGCTGACCTGATCCATAAAACTACTGTTGCCAAATCAGATTTGGTTTCAATCGTTTTCAATCCCCACTTCAGGGCCAGATTGATTCCTTTCATAGCGGCCTCCAGTTCGGCTACGTTGATATGAGAATAGTCGTTTTTCTTCCTTAACCACGCCTTATCTTCCACAGTTATGCCTCCCATCTCTAATATGACGCCAGACTGTTAGCATCACACCAAATCACTCCCGCGTCTCCGCCGCTGACGTACCATTCCCCCTTTACTGGGTCTTCTTTTGTCACTCTCGCGATGATTTCCTGTAGCATGTTCATGACCTCCTTCGTCACACGGCCCTCCCAGCCATCAGTGCCCGTTTGTCGTTTAATAAAGCTGCACGCTATCCTGAGCCAGCCGGCAATTGGATAGTGTCCCACCAGTCTCCCGCAGACCGAGAACAGTTCTCGTTTTGTCAGGTCGGTTCCGATTTTGGGTATTGCATTCTCTCGTCTAAAGACAAAGCTTCCTTTGCCATCTCAACATAGTTTCAATCCCAATGTTGCTCCTCCATCCAGGGACTCCGCCGGTTTTGCAGTCAACCCATACCTCGCGACATGGCCTCTCACCTTCTCTGCTGTCACCTCTGCTTCCTCCACAAGAATGTTGTCAATGTACGAACTAGTGGCCTTGTCCACTGTACAGTCTTTACTCAGCACCGTCTTCAGCACGGCAGTCATAATTTTGGGGGCTGAGCTCAGCCGAAAGCGTAACCTCGTCAGGCAATACAACTTCCCCTTGTACCAGACCAATTGATGTTTCCAGAGTTTTTCATCTACATGGATCTGGAGATAAGCCGACTTCAGGTCGACAATCTTAGTGGCCTGCTTCATTCTCCTCCACTTCCTCATCACCTCTTCGCATATATCAATCCCCTTTCCAGTGTGGCAGGCTACGTATCTGTTTAATTCTCTGAAATCCAGTATCGATCTAACTTTATTCTTTGTGGGTCGAACAACCGCCAGTAATGGTAGCACTCCTTTTTCTTCTCCTGTCCACGGTTTCAGAATTCCCTCCTCTATCCACCTCTCCACTTCTTCCTCGAATCCTTTTCTTATTTCTCCTCGCAGTTTTTTCTCATAGCAGCTTACTTTGTTTTGTAGTTCCTGAGGCCCGGAGATCCATTTCCATTCCACTGTCCACCTCTCACCATCGAACCTTGCCAGGAAATCCTCGTCCTCGATGCAGCAAGCCTCTGGTTTTTGTGTTCTGATATTTCTATCACCTTCCACTCCTGCCATTCCTACTGTACTGAGGCGTCCAAAAGTTACTTGGCCCCCTCTCAACATAGCGCCCCCCCCCAATTGGTTGATCGCACTTACACCTAAAACCACATCAACATCACCAACCAGACGATCCAACACCAGGGCTCGTAGTCCAATAGGCACACCTTGCACCAGTACTTCCGCTGTTGTCTCTCCCAGGCATTTCACCTCCCTGCCATCCACAGTCTTAATACTCCTGATTCCGCTCCATGATCTAGTGACATTCTTCGTTACCAACGTCGTGGTGCAGCCTGAGTCAACAGGGGCCATGGCTCTCTTCCTATTGACCACTACCGGTAACTGAGACAACGCTTCATTATGCGCCATTTCCACATAGAAAGGGGAACCACTGGCGCAATGGATCCCCTTCACTCGTTTCCCTGGTCCTGTGCAGCAACACAATAGCGGCTAATGTGCCCCACTCGTCCACATCGGTAGCAGATGACCCCCGGTCTCGGCTCTTTGCAGTCCTTGAGCAAGTGAGGACCCTGGCACCGGAAGCACTTGATAGCAGGTCTCCCTTCCTGTCGCCTCGTCATTTAAGTGGGGCCTCATGCACTTATTTCCACTCATAGCTGCAGCCACGATTTGGCCCTTGACATTCTTGACTAGGACTCTGGTGTGAACCAAGAGATCGTCCACTTCCATCGAATTGATCTCAGTGATTCTCTGCATGTTCGCAGAGATTTCTTCTGGGAAGCGATTCACTAGGTATAGCTTTACCATCATCTCCAGACTCCTCCCCACATAACCAGCCAATCCTGCCAGTCTTCTGATCTCTGCAGCAAAGACGTCAACAGACTCCCCTGCCCACCTCAAACTTGCAAGCTTGCTGAGTGCTTCAAATGGACTCTTGGCAAAAGCCAATTTCAGTCTTTGCCCCACTGAGGCAAGGTCTCCCTTATCTTCATCGCGCATCTGCTGGTAAATAGTGAGGGTTTCTCCCTCTAAGTAGAGCGGCAGCAGGGTGACCACGTCTTCGATTTTTTGCAACCTTGCCACCATCTTTAATTTTTCCAGCCATTTAATTAGGTCACCCTCCCCAGTGAAGGGTCTCAACATCTGAGTTGAGAGTCTCCAGTCAGCCATGTTAACCTGCTTGACTCGCTGAAATAGCTTCTAGGGTTATAATCAGGATTCGGTTCTGGGGTTGGGGAAGGAGTGAGTCACTCTCTCGACAACAGTATGTTTCTGCCCTCTTCTTTTCCAATCGACCACACCTGGCCTCTCGCCACCAATGTCACACCGCACAATCCAAACGTCAAGCAATACAAAATTCTTTTCAAGAGAAGATGTTCACGACTCTTTTCTCTCTGCTGCCCCAGGGAATTTTTTCCCTGCTTTTATATCCTCCTATCTAGGAAAAAAAAGGAAGAGACAAAAAAAATAATAGCTTCTCCCATCATGCTTTGCCTTCCTAAGATGCCCTTCGCATATACAAATGCGCTGGCCATCCTTTCCTTCTCTCCCAAAGAGCGATGTAGATACGCCTGGTACGTTTCTTTTTTTTTTTTTCTTTCTTCTTTTCTAACCATATACCCCACATCTTCAAAGCCCCTAGTGACTAACCGTGCTTTAACAAGGTGTTTGCCATTTATAATTTTTGTTTATCAAAGTCAATAACCGAAGTCTAACCATCCTTGTTTATAGCATTCCACACATTTCCATATTTTCCACTTACTTTTCCAGATCGTGATACTAATTTTATAGCTTCCCACGACTCAGAATTATTCTTTTTGATGTTTAATTCCATATTCTTCTTAAGTGGTGGAGAGGTGGTAGTCATTGTTTTGTTCACAGCACCTTTTAATGATCTATCTTGGAGTTGTAGATTATTGCCAGAGCTTCCATTTTTGTTGATGCTTGCTGCTGGAGCAGTATTATTATTGACACACTGTTTACTTTCTTCACTATTGCTGTCACTCAGTGAATCATCGTCTGATATATCTTCAAATGATGTTTTATTTTCTGTTACCTGAAAATGAGAATCTTTAGATTGTTCATCTGTAGTAGATTCATGTTTCAAAGTTGCCGAGTTCACTCTGCTTATCACCGATTTTGTGGGCTTTTCTAGTCGAAGGCGAGAAGGATGTACTCTGACATATGTGCTACCATGTTTCACCAAAATTTGCTGACCATCTTGACCCAAAACAGTAGTCGGCCCCCTCCACCTCCTTCTGTCCAAACGTTTATAATATACAATGTCACTAGTGAAGTACTTGATGTCTCCTGAAGTTCTAACATTGTGTCTAAGCGCTCTCTTCAGTTTTTCTGAATTTTCCGTAGCAATAAATGCTTTCCGAGCTGAATGCAATACATTTAAATTCTCTCTAATGATATCACTAGAAACCTCTGGGTTCAGTGCAGGGAGTTTATTTGTTAATACAGATGGTAGTGTAGGATTCCGAGAAAAAACAAGCTGGAATGGGTTGAAACCATGAACATTTCTCAGACTGTTCTTTGCACAGAGACACCACATAACAGCAAATTTAAGTGAACAGCCAGAATCAGCAACTGTTTTCCCATGATACGATTGTGTCTTTCTACTAAGCCATTTGACCAGGCAGATTCAGCCGCTGTTGTTTTTACGTTAATATTCAGTTGTTTGCAGAACTTTAAAACTTCTGCATTTGCAAATTCCCCTCCATTGTCAGTAAGTAAACTACATGGAGTACCATAAATTGAAATCCAAACTTTGAAGAGCTCTCTGACAACTGTATATGGAGATTTATTTCTTATTACTGTTCCTCCAGAAAGTCTGGTAGTATGGTCAACCAGATGCAACAGATAAACCTTCCCAAATTGTTTGAGGTCCACAGCTACACACTCCTTGAACCTAGTTGCCATGGGTAAGCCAACAATTGGCCTTGGAGGGGCTCTTTGATATTCTTTGCAGATCTTACAATTCTTCGATATCTTATAGACTTCATTAATAATTTCTTGATTATCATTTCCCTCACAATGTAGCAGTTCAATGATTTTCCTCGGAGGACAGTGAGAAAACTAACGATGCACTTTCAGGGCAGCATCCTTTGGAGACATATGCTTATTACAAAGTGTAACCTGACCTTTGGATTCCTACTTGCTTGAACAAGAATTTGCTTTTGTTTAGACAAAGGAAGACAGTAGTGACGACTACTAGCTAAAGATAGCAAAGGTTTTTGTCCCATAATTATAGCGGTATCATCTTCACCATCAATTTTTGCTTTTGTAGATTTCAACTCATCTTGAGCCAGCAAAAGGGGAATGTCTGCATCTATAATATCAGTGATGATAGAAGTTTCAATCTTGCTAATAGTGACCGGTATACAGGCAGTCTTCGAAGCAGGAATCCAGTTGCCATCACCAAACTTGAATTTGTTATGGATATCTTTATATTGTACACTTTTTCTATCATTTTCTGATAAGGAATCTAAATAACATGAGAACCACACTTGTCCACAAACTGTTTTTGTGGCACCACAGTTAAGAACAGCACTATTCATAGCTTCACCAACCAGACCCTTCATATCTTCAGAGCTGGAAAATAAATCCTGAAACAAGGTTATTTCATGATAAGTGTCCACACTAGGATGATCTTGATAATCACAATCATCAACAACTGATGTTTCTGTTGTGTATGACGTATTTCTGACACTTGAGATTTTATCTGGACAGTTTTGTCCCCAGTGATTCTTTGATTCACAATTGAGACATCTAGTGGCCTGATCATATTGATCTAGGGGATTTTTTAAATGTTTTATCTGTTACTTTATGATGACGACCAACAGAGAAAGAAGAGTTACTTTTAAAATTCTGTGGAGGCCATCTGCCTCTTCCACGTTGGCCTCTACTTCTGCTTTGAAAGTTTCTACCAAAAATTGTACCATGTACAGTGGGTTCTTCTATGAAATCAGTTTCTACTTTGATATTGAACTTTGAGTCTTGAGGGGCAGTTCCAAACATTTTTTTCATTTGTTCACACATCTTATCATAATTTAATTCAGTGACTGTGGCTCTCACTAGTTGTTCTTGATGTTGAGGTAAGTTTGCTGATTTCAGCAAACGATAAGCAAGTATATCTGTTGACATAGTCATGCCATGTGTTTTTGCTTTATTCCATCTAAGTTCAAATTCTGTTATATAATTTGGAATAGTAAGAGACTGTGGTCTTTTGTAGAGTTCAAAATTTTCATGCGCTTCAAAAGCGTTGATAGTCTTGTTGTTTTCAAAGAGTTTAGACAATTCTAAAATAACTTTATCTGAACCTGTATCTGTAGTAATATCAGTATTTCCTAGTGCTTCTAAGACTTTATCTTGAGTCGCTTCATCTAGGCGTAAAATCAGCAATCCACCATGTTTCTTTTTGTCGACATCTGTAATTGATTTCCAAATATTAAATTCCTTCAACCATTTTTGGTAATCATCCTTCTCTTTATCAAAAGGTGGAGGCGCCTTATCAGTGAATACATGTGCTTGGGCCTTTGTTTTTTTTTTTGATCGCTGCTCTGCTACCACTGTTAGACACCTTAGTTCCTTCACTGAGTAAGCAACTGGAATAGTCTCTGTTGCTCAGAGACTTCTTCTGTTAACCTCTTGTGATTAAGTTATGTCTTGGAAGAGGCTCACCTGTGCTTCTACACACAAAGCATCTGCAACAAAAGAGAGAATTAGAGACACTTTAACAATTTATTAATAATTAAATACATAGGTACGGGCAAAATGAATGCCGATGCTCAGAATGTATAAGCATTTTGATCTCTCCCATCACTTAAAACTTGTAAAAGTAAACTTTATTCAATTTTATTCTTTAGAAAAAATAATTCATGAGTACGCCAAACACAATTTTATCAAACCAAGTCACTTTCGTTTAAGGAAAAAAAAGGAAGTAAACTTCATACCGATGTATAATTTGAATTTTTTAAAAATAATAAACGCGGTTTTTCCTATATAATTTTATGCTTATTTGTTAGGTAAATGTCTGAACATTCTTGTAAAAATAAACTTTATTCAATTTTATTCTTTAAAAAAGATAATTCATGAGTACGCCAAAAAGAGATTTATCAAAAAAATTAGTTTTGTTTTAAAATCGGAATTATTGACTTCAACTCCATTGTTGGATATTAAAAATAATAAATGCGGGTTTCAATATATAAATATATAATTTGATGTTTATTCGCGAGATAAAAGTGTAACAACAAGTTGTTTTTTTTCTGTATAGAGTTGTTTTTTATGACGGAATGAAATTTGTCCCGTGGCGTACTTTTTGGCATCCTGGCGTCCCAGAAAAGAATCACCCGCCCGTGGCATACTTTTTGGTGAGCTGGTGTCCTGGCGTCACAGAAAAGAATCACCCCAATTTTATCAAACAAAGTCACTTTCGTTTAAGAAAAAAAAAGGAAGTCAACTTTATACTCGATGTATAATTTGGATTTTTTAAAAATAATAAACGCGGTTTCCCCTATATATTTTATGCTTATTTGCTAGGTAAATGTCTGAACATTCTTGTAAAAACAAACTTTATTCAATTTTATTCTTTAAAAAAGATAATTTATGAGTACGCCAAAAAGAGATTTATCAAAAAAATTAGTTTTGTTTTAAAATCGGAATTATTGACTTCAACTCCGTTGTTGGATATTAAAAATAATAAGCACGGTTTTCAATATATAATTTGATGTTTATTCGCGAGATAAAAGTGTAAAAACAAGTTGGTTTTTTTTCTGTATAAAGTTGTTTTCATGACAGAATAAAATTTGTCCCATGGCATATTTTTGGCAAGCTGGCGTCCTGGCCTCCTGCCGTCCAAGAAAAGAATCACCCCTTTTTTAGGACGCCAGGATTATTACTATATATTGAATGCAATATATTTAAATAATTACTATATACTGAATCCAATATATTTACATAATTACTATATATTGAATGCAATATAATTAAATTATTACTATATATTGAATGCAATATATTTAAATTATTACTATATATTGAATCCAATATATTTACATTATTACTATATATTGAATGCAATATATTTACATTATTACTATATATTGAATCCAATATATTTAAATTATTACTATATATTGAATGCAAATATTTAAATTATTACTATATATTGAATCAATATATTTAAATTACCGTATATTGAATGCAATATATTTAAATTATTAATATATATTTAATCCAATATATTTCAATCATTACTATATATTGAATGCAATGTATTTAAATTATTACTATATATTGAACGCAATGTATTTAAATTATTACTATATATTGAATGCAATATATTTAAATTATTACTATATATTGAATCCAATACATTTAAATTATTACAATATATTGAATGCAGTATATTTAAATTATTACTATATATTGAATGCAAAATATTTAAATTATTACTATATATTGAACGCAATGTATTTAAATTATTACTATATATTGAATGCAATATATTTAAATTATTACTATATATTGAATGCAATATAATTAAATTTTTACTATATATTGAATGCAGTATATTTAAATTATTACTATATATAATGCAAAATATTTAAATTATTACTATATATTGAATGCAATGTATTTAAATTATTATTATATATTGAATACAATATATTTAAATTATTACTATATATTAAATGCAATGTGTTTAAATTATTACTATATATTGAATGCAAAATATTTAAATTATTACTATATATTAAATCCATATATTTAAATTACCGTATATTGAAGGAAAAATATTTAAATTATTACTATATACTGAATCCAATGTTTAAATTATTACTATATATTGAATCCATATATTTAAAATTCCGTATATTGAATGCAAAATATTTAAATTATTACTATATACTGAATCGAATGTTTAAATTATTACTATATATTGAATGCAATATATTAAAATTATTACTATATATTGAATCCATATTTTTAAATTACCATATATTGAATGCAAAATATTAAAATTAATAGTATATACTGAATCCAATGTTTAAATTATTACTATATATTGAATGCAATATATTTAAATTATTACTATATATTGAATCCATATATTTAAATTACCGTATATTGAATGCAATATATTTAAATTATTGCGATATATTTAATCCAACATATTTAAATTTTCCTATATATTTTAAGCTTATTTGCTAGGTAAATGTCTGACCATTTTTGTAAAAATAAACTTTATTCAACTTTTATTCTTTAAAAAAAGTAATTCATGAATACGCCAAATACAATTTTATAAAACAAAGTCACTTTCGTTTAAGAAAAAAGGGAAGTCAACTTCATACCCGATGTATAATTTGGATTTTTAAAAAATAATAAATGCGTATTTTCCTATATTATTTTATTCTTATTTTTCTAGGTAAATGTCTGAACATTCTTGTAAAAAAAAACTTTATTCAATTTTAGTCTTTAAAAAAGATAATTAATGAGTATGCCAAACAGAAATTTATTTTTTTTCAATTATTACTATATATCTAAATTATTACTATATATATTAAATGGTTACTTTATATTGACTGCAATATATTTAAATTAATACTATATATTGAATGCAATATATTTAAATTATTACTATATATTGAATGCAATGTATTTAAATTATTACTATATATTGAATGCAAAATATTTAAATTATTACTATATATCGAATCCAAATATTTAAATTATTACTATATATTGAATCCATGTATTAAATTTACCGTATATTGATTGCAATATATAAAAATTATTACTATATATTGAATCCAATATATTTAAATTATTACTATATATTGAATGCAAAATATTTAAATTATTACTATGTATTGAATAGAAAATATTTAAATTATTACTATATAGTGAATGCAATATATTTAAATTATTACTATATATTGTATGCAATATATTTAAATTATTACTATATACTGAATCCAATGTTTAAATTATTACTATATATTGAATCCAATATATTTAAATTATTACTATATATTGAATCCATATATTAAAATTACTGTATATTGAATGCAATATATTTAAATTATTACTATATATTGAATGCAATATATTTAAATTATTACTATATATTGAATGCAAAATATTTAAATTATTACTATATATTGAACGCAATGTATTTAAATTATTACTATATATTGAATGCAATATATTTAAATTATTACTATATATTGAATGCAATATAATTAAATTTTTACTATATATTGAATGCAGTATATTTAAATTATTACTATATATAATGCAAAATATTTAAATTATTACTATATATTGAATGCAATGTATTTAAATTATTACTATATATTGAATACAATATATTTAAATTATTACTATATATTAAATGCAATGTGTTTAAATTATTACTATATATTGAATGCAAAATATTTAAATTATTACTATATATTAAATCCATATATTTAAATTACCGTATATTGAAGGAAAAATATTTAAATTATTACTATATACTGAATCCAATGTTTAAATTATTACTATATATTGAATCCATATATTTAAAATTCCGTATATTGAATGCAAAATATTTAAATTATTACTATATACTGAATCGAATGTTTAAATTATTACTATATATTAAATGCAATATATTAAAATTATTACTATATATTGAATCCATATTTTTAAAATTCCGTATATTGAATGCAAAATATTAAAATTAATAGTATATACTGAATCCAATGTTTAAATTATTACTATATATTGAATGCAATATATTTAAATTATTACTATATATTGAATGCAATATATTTAAATTATTACTATATATTGAATCCATATATTTAAATTACCGTATATTGAATGCAATATATTTAAATTATTACGATATATTTAATCCAACATATTTAAATTTTCCTATATATTTTAAGCTTATTTGCTAGGTAAATGTCTGACCATTTTTGTAAAAATAAACTTTATTCAACTTTTATTCTTTAAAAAAAGTAATTCATGAATACGCCAAACACAATTTTATAAAACAAAGTCACTTTCGTTTAAGAAAAAAGGGAAGTCAACTTCATACCCGATGTATAATTTGGATTTTTAAAAAATAATAAATGCGTATTTTCCTATATTATTTTATTCTTATTTTTCTAGGTAAATGTCTGAACATTCTTGTAAAAAGAAAACTTTATTCAATTTTAGTCTTTAAAAAAGATAATTAATGAGTATGCCAAACAGAAATTTATTTTTTTTCAATTATTACTATATATCTAAATTATTACTATATATATTAAATGGTTACTTTATATTGACTGCAATATATTTAAATTAATACTATATATTGAATGCAATATATTTAAATTATTACTATATATTGAATGCAATGTATTTAAATTATTACTATATATTGAATGCAAAATATTTAAATTATTACTATATATCGAATGCAAAATATTTAAATTATTACTATATATTGAATCCATGTATTAAATTTACCGTATATTGATTGCAATATATTAAAATTATTACTATATATTGAATCCAATATATTTAAATTATTACTATATATTGAATGCAAAATATTTAAATCATTACTATGTATTGAATAGAAAATATTTAAATTATTACTATATAGTGAATGCAATATATTTAAATTATTACTATATATTGTATGCAATATATTTAAATTATTACTATATACTGAATCCAATGTTTAAATTATTACTATATATTGAATCCAATATATTTAAATTATTACTATATATTGAATCCATATATTAAAATTACTGTATATTGAATGGAATATATTTAAATTATTGCTATATATTGAATGCAATATATTTAAATTATTACTATATATTGAATCCAATATGTTTAAATTATTACTATATATTGAATGCAATATATTTAAATTATTACTATATATTGAATCCAATATATTTAAATTATTACTATATATTGAATGCAATATATTTAAATTATTACTATATATTGAATCCAATATATTTAAATTATTACTATATATTGAATGCAATATATTTAAATTATTACTATATATTAAATGCAATGTGTTTAAATTATTACTATATATTGAATGCAAAATTTTTAAATTATTACTATATATTGAATCCAATATATTTAAATTATTACTATATATTGAATGCAAAATATTTAAATTATTACTATATATTGAATGCAATATATTTAAATTATTACTATATATTGACTGAAATATATTTAAATTATTACTATATATTGAATGCAATATATTAAAATTATTACTATATATTGAATCGAATATATTTAAATTATTACTATATATTGAATGCAATATATTAAAATTATTACTATCTTTGAACGCAATATATTAAAATTATTACTATCTTTGAATCCAATATATTTAAATTATTACTATATATTGAATGCAATATATTTAAATTATTACTATATATTGAATGCAATATATTAAAATTATTACTATATATTGACTCCAATATATTTAAATTACTGCATATTGAATGCAATGTATTTAAATTATTACTATATATTTAATGCAATATATTTAAATTATTACTATATACTGAATGCAATGTATTTAAATTATTACTATATATTGAATGCAAAATATTTAAATTATTACTATATAGTGAATGCAATATATTTAAATTATTAATATATATTGTATGCAATATATTTAAATTATTACTATATACTGATTCCAATGTTTAAATTATTACTATATATTGAATCCAATATATTTTCATTATTACTGTTGTGGTTGCAAGGTTGAACAATATTTAGTAAGGAGATACAATGAAGACGCAAACAAGATAACGCAATAATAAGTGTCTTAAAGAAAAGGTATATTTACAATATGTACAAATGACGGTGTCGAGTCAGAGAGTCTTGGTGAGAGGACATGTACGCTCTTCGGCGTCACCTCCGGTGGCATTTGAGTAAGACACACCAAGGCCAACCTAGGCTTGCCATTTATAGTGTTATGTTATTCGCATATGCAAATAAGTGGTTGCCACCACAACACCCCCCTCCCAAGATTTGAAGTCACACAGATTTCAATATCTTTTTCTTTTTGGGTTTACCATTAATGATTCATTCACTTTTCTTTTCCTACCTGATCTTCGGGGTTCAGGTGCATTTTGAGGCGGTTCCAAATTAAAAGATTCGTATATGATATCTATGGTGTCCTCCTCTTCGACTGTTGTCGTATCATCATCATCTTGGATATGACGTTTTTTTATCTGATTTAGGTGCCTTTTATGCATATTCTGTGGACCTTTAATCATGTATGTACAATCACCAATGCGTTTATCCACTACTCCACATTCCCAGTAAGATGTGTTATTTCTGTAGCACTTAAAATATACTCGATCTCCCGAGTTATATTTCTTTCTTCTCGTGTGTGTAATGTTTCGGATAATTGCCTGCCTTGGCAATAGTTTGTCAAACGCTGATTTTACCTTTCTGGCAAACATTAGATCAGCTGGTGATATGTTTGATGGTGTACTAGGATGTGGTGTAATCCTATATACTTGCAAGAATTGTTGCAAAGCTTTTTCTGTTGGTGTTCCAATGGATTTCTTTAACGCGAGGCCGTTCGACCTTGGATGATACAGCGGAGTCGTGATGTGCTTCACTCGGAACGTGTCACAAAATTCCTTAAACTCTGCGGATGTGAACTGCGTTCCGTTGTCAGTGACCAGTGTGTCTGGTACACCGAATCTTGCAAACAATTCGTGTAGGAACCCTATTGAGTTGTTCGTTGTTGGATTCCTGCAACGCATTACCTCCGGCTATTTTGTGAAACTATCCACTACAATTAAATAATAGTTTTCACCTACTGGACCAGCGAAGTCCATGTGGATTCTCGACCATGGTTGGTCGGTTTTCGGCCAAGGTTTGTGTACTATAGGTGGAGATTTTGCCGCTAACTGGCATCCTTTACATTTATCAATTGTTGTCGCTATGTCAGTGTCCATGTTACGCCAGTACACGTAGCTTCTCATTAACGACTTCATTCGCTTTGTCCTGTGTGGAAATCTCTTAACATCCTATTCTGCAATGTTTTGGTTATTACCACTCTCTCGCTGTACAGTAACACATCGTCACATATGGAGAAAACTTCCTGCACCTTTGTGTCCGTTATAATTTTCTCTTTTATGTCCTTTATATATTCGTCTTTCTCGGCTTCCCTTTTAATGTCCGACAAAGTTACGGGTAGTTCCTTAATGATGTTTGCTACCATATTTTTTACTTCAACATTTGTCCGAATTGCTGCAATGACTGATTCTTCCAGATTGTGTTTCTGTGGTATCAGTCTTGACAGTCCATCCGCATGGCAAATCTTTTTTGATGCTAGATGTTGTAACTGGAAATCGTAATTAAGTAGTATTGTACCCCAGCACAGCAATCTATTTGCGGTGTATACCGGCAATCCTTTTTCTGATCCAGAGATCGTGACTAACGGTTTATGGTCGGTTTCAAGTATGAATTGTCTACCATATAAATATCGGTGAAATTTAGTCACGGCAAAGATTATGCTCAACGCTTCTTTTTCGATTTATGAATATGCCCTTTCGGCTGGTATCAGCGTTCTCGAAGCGTGCGCTATTGGTTTTCTAGACCCATCCGGCATAATATGTTGAATGCATGCTCCTAAGCCGTAGGAGCTAGCGTCACTAGCGACGACTATTTTTAAGTTTGTGTCAAAGTGCGTTAAGAATAATTCGGATGTTAGTGCGCTCTTTATTTTGTCAAAAGCGGTTTGACATTCTTGCGTCCAGTATCACGGTGTATCCTTTTTAAGCAGATTATTTAAGGGGGCTCGCAAGTTATGCATTCCTTCAATAAAAGATTGGTAATAATTTGCGAGTCCTAAGAAACTCTGCAAGGTTGTTACATTATTGGGTGCTGGCATATTTTTTATTGCCGCAGATCTGTCTGGGTCTGGACGTCGTCCATGTTTGTTTATTATGTGTCCAAGATACTTAATCTCGCTCATACAAAGTCACATTTACTTTCTTTTACTTTAAAGCCGAATTCTTGTATTCGAGTAGATACTTATTTCAAATGTTCCTTATGTTCTTCTAGGGATTTGCTCCTGACAACAATGTCGTCCAGGTATGCACATGCGCACTCAATACCACTTAGCATGGTGTCCATTGCTTGCTGAAAGATGGCAGGCGCTACTTTGATGCCAAAAGGCAATCGGTTGTATTTGTATAATCCCTTATGCGTATTGATGCATAGTATTTTTGAGCAATTCTCCTTGACCGGTATTTGCAAATACGCGTCGCTCAAGTCTATCTTGGAGAAGATATTACCCCCATTCAACTTCGTGAATATTTCCTCTGGGCTTGGTAGGGGGTAATGGTGATCTTTTAATAGGGAGTTGACCCCGGTCGAAAAGTCTGCGCACACTCTAACTTCGTCATTCTTTTTCTTTATGTATACGGTGGGGGCTGCCCACTCGCTGTGTTCTATTTTTGATAGAATTCCCGTCTGTTCCAATCTATTTAATTCTTTATCAATCTTTTCCAACCCAGTGAACGGAACATTTTGCTTTTTTCTAAAAATTGGGCTGGCGTTTTCTTTAAGTTCAAACGAGGCCTTGCAGCGACCTAAGTTAGTCGTGAATGCCTCAGGAAATAATTCTTTTAAATCGTCTTTTATATTTACTGTTGTTGGAGAAGAACATTCTAATTTTTTACAGAATGTATTGATTGGCTTATCCCATAGTCCGAATTTCTCAATTAAATCTATTCCAAACAGATTTTCACTATTTTTTAGTACGAATATTTTTAATTTCTTCGAAATCCCTTTCAATTTTATCGGGAGGACAACTTCTCCTTCAAATTTTATACCACCACCAGTTACTGTCCGGGCTGCTTTACTAGTTTTCATCATGGCCGGTTTTCCCAACTTTTTCCACGTATTCAGGTTTATTATAGAAACATCGGAGCCGGAGTCGAGTTGTAACTTTATTGATGTTTTAAATATTTCCACTTTTACGTATTTTCGCCGATCTTTGTCTAATTTTGTATTTGATTTTGTTTGCTGTACTCTCTTTCTGGTGTAATCTTTATATCTGCAGCAATCGCTTTTGTGTCCCACCTTCTTACAAATGTAGCATTTTTTCTTCTTATAAGGACAATCTGATTCCCAATGCTTTTCTGCACATCTCTTACAGTTATATCGAAGAGGCTTGTTATATTCTGTACTATATTTATGGTTATTATCTTTGGAATATCCCGTTCCATTGCTTTTCTTTGTAAAGTTCTTGGTTGGTGCGTATGGTTTTCTAACTTTTCTTACATATGCCACTCCGGATTCTTCTATATTTTTTTAATCCTTTTTTAGTGTAATGGCCCTTTCACAGTCCTCTGCTAGTTTCTGGAGGGTTAAATCTTGCTCAGATTCCAGCTTAGACAACACTCGTCTGCGTATTTCTGCATTTTTCGTGGAAACTAACCCATGAACGAAGATTAGACATTTAAAATCTTCTACCGTTAGTTCTGCAAGCTTAAAATTATTGCAGTTTTTATTGACAACTGATGCGTATGTCAAATAATCTTGGTTGTCCATCTTTCTTAGATTCATGCACAGCCATCTTTTATGAAAAAGAGATATATTTGGATTAAATAATTCTTTTAGTAATTTTACAGCTTCCATGAACTCTAATTCCGCAGTTTTTTTAGGTAATATGTAATCTACGAATTTGCTGTGTTCTGATGTACCCAATTTTCTGAGTAAGAGGCTCACTTTCTGACTATTTGGCCAATTTTTACAGTCCAGTTGAAAAACATCCTCGTATCTTGTGTAGTATGCTTCAAAATTCTTCTCTTCCTCAGGCACATAATGAAATGTGTCCATGCTATTAAAAATAGTTGTATGGGAGAAATTAACACTATCGACATTTTCTCGATTACTCTTTAGTAGTTCCAGTATTTTAGCAAAACGTTCATCTTGTCTTTCTTCATATTCCAATTGTAGTTTCTTATGCCTTTCTTCCTGTTCCAATTGCAGTTTTTTCTGCTTTAATTGTGCCATTTTCTGCTTTTCTTCTTGTTCCTGCTGCCATTTCAATAATCTGTCCTCTCTATTTTCCTCGCGGTCAGCCTGTGCCTGTATTTGTGTTTGCAAAAGCTCGTTTTGTGTAGCCTGTGCTTGTAAAAATTGCATGAACATTTTTGATAAGTCTTCCATGTTTTTTTTTTGTTTTTTTTTTAGTGTGTAGTTAAACAAAATATTGTACCATGTACAATATACACCGGTTTGGGTTACAGCAAAAAAGCAAATTGCTGTAAGCTCCTGTTTTCAATAATAATATCGCTGCTTGCAATAATATATTCTTTTTGCGAGTCACGCTGCAAAAAAAAAAATAAAACAGGTTTATCTGGAATCATGAAATGGAATTGACTTTCCGTTTTTAGGCACTTACTAATAAGTAACTCTTTCCACAAAGTAAAAGTTTTTTTTTTTTTTTAATCGAGTCACAATTGAATAAATGTATGCAGTACATTTAGTTCTTTGAGTTTTTTTTTTCTCTAGTATTTTAGTAATTAAAATACCTCTTAAATTGAGATTACCTTTTTTTTTTGTGACGTTTTACTGTATTATCCGTTATTCAGTGACAACTTCAAGAAAAAAAATCCTTTCCTTGAATTTTAGTTTTAGCTGTGGTATTTCCTTTTAGTACCGACGTCAACCAAAACATTAATTAAAAAGTCATTTAGTTGTTGCTTTGTTTACGGAGAACAGTAATTAGAATCCACTGGTGAACTTTTTTCATAGGTTACTTCCTTGCTTTTCGTAATACCGGTCTGACCTGTCGTTTTTGCAACAGAACAAAGTTCACTTTTCGTTTGCAAGTTGGTCCTTTAGTAAGATTTGTCGTGTAGCGACAAAACAAAAATTCACTTTTACATTCGTTTGCAAGTCGGATTCCCAGAAAACGGCGTAAATTGTTGCTTTTGCCACGTTAGAGTTTTTTTTTTTCACTTGAGTTGAAACTTCTCTTTAGCGTAAAATCCGTTTGCTCGTCAACACTTTGCATTCCTTAAAAAAAATGGTCAACCTTTGCGTTGTACTTTTTTTTTTTTTTTTAAATAGTTCTTCGTCAAACTGTTATATTTAACGCTTCATATCTCGTCGCCAACTGTTGTGGTTGCAAGGTTGAACAATAATTAGTAAGGAAATACAATGAAGACGCAAACAACAAGATAACGCAATAATAAGTGTATTAAAGAAAAGGTATATTTACAATATGTACAAATGACGGTGTCGAGTCAGAGAGTCTTGGTGGGAGGACATGTACGCTCTTCGGCGTCACTTCCGGTGGCATTTGAGTAAGACACACCAAGGCCAACCTAGGCTTGCCATTTATAGTGTTATGTTATTCGCATATGCAAATAAGTGGTTGCCACCACAACAATTACTATATATTGAATGCAATATATTTAAATTATTACTATATATTGAATGCAGTATATTTAAATTATTACTATATATTGAATGCAATATATTTAGATTATTACTTTATATTGAATGCAAAATATTTAAATTATTACTATATATTGAATGCAATATATTTAAATTATTACTATATATTGAATCCATATATTTAAATTACGGTATATTGAATGCAATATATTTAAATTATTACTATATATTGAATGCAATATATTTAAATTATTACTATATATTGAATCCAATATATTTCAATTATTATTATATATTGAATCCAATATATTTAAATTATTACTATATATTGAATCCAATATATTTAAATTATGACCATATATTGAATGCAATGTATTTAAATTATTACTATATGTTGAATGCATATATTTAAATTATTACTATATATTGAATCCATATATTTAAATTACCATATATTGAATCCAATATATTTAAATTACCATATATTGAATGCAATATATTTAAATTATTACTATATATTGAATGCAATCTATTTACATTATTATTATATATTGAATGGAAAATATTTAAATTATTACTATATATTGAATGCAATTTCTTTAAATTATTACTATATATTGAATCCAATGTTTAAATTATTACTATATATTGAATCCAATATATTTAAATTATTACTATATATTGAATGCAATATATTTAAATTATTACTATATACTGAATGCAAAATGTTTAAATTATTCAATATATAGTAATTATTTAAATATATTGCATTCAATATATAATAATAATTTAACTATTTTGCATTCAATATATAGTAATAATTGAAATATATTGGATTCAATATATAGTAATAATTTAAATATATTGGATTCAATATATAGTAATAATTTAAATATTTTGCATTCAATATATGGTAATTTAAATATATGGATTCAATATATAGTAATAATTGAAATATATTGCATTCAATATATAGTAATAATTTAAATATTTTGCATTCAATATATAGTAATAATTTAAATATTTTGCATTAAATATATTGTAATAATTTAAATATATTGGATTCAATATATAGTAATAATTTAAATATATTGCATTCAATATATAGTAATAATTTAAATATATTGCATTCAACATATTGTAATAATTTAAATATATTGCATTCAATATATAGTAATAATTTAAATATTTTGCATTAAATATATTGTAATAATTTAAATATATTGGATTCAATATATAGTAATAATTTAAATATATTGCATTCAATATATAGTAATAATTTAAATATATTGCATTCAATATACGGTAATTAAATATATGGATTCAATATATTGTAATAATTTAAAAAAAAACAAAAAAAATCATGACTCGTACGCCACCACCGAAAATTGGGACCAAAACGTTTAGCTTACGATTTAGCTTCTTTCTTTGATGTTAATGCCTGAGTTATGAAGACATGTTTGCTGCAAAAAATTAAAAACTTAACCAATCACTATTATGTTACGCATGCATATTCGTAATACCATCACCTGGCAAATTCCATTTTTTTCATTTTCACACTTTTGCACCGATTTTCCCCAGCTAAAACCCAAATATAAAATGTTGCATGGATTCGAATCCTATTTATCAAGTTTCATGTCTGCAGATCAAAGAGGTGTTTGGTAGGCAAAATTTTTTAAACAAATATATATATGCATACATAAATATACATAGAAAGAGGTTTGTGTTTGCTATAACCTTTTTATGCAAATATTACACAAGTATAAATCATGTAGAATATCTGCATGAATATAATTACACGTAATAGTCAACTAAAGATGATCATCCCATGAGAAAAACGAAAAAAAAAACTAACAGGGAATTAATTAAAATGAATGTTTAAAAGAATATGCAAATTAGCTAGATCTTTTGCAGATGAATACATAACAAAGTTGTATTTTCTTTTGAAATAAGCAGAAACAAGGTTCTCCTTTTTTTTACTTGGCCTTCGGACCAAGATCGTTTTTCTGTTATCAAAGTGTAGCATCTGTTTTGGCAGATGCTACAATCAAAGTTATATGTGGGGTTGCTCCCACATATAAGACCATTGCTCTTGAGCAATCAGTTTTGGTCAGTGTAGGAGAAACCCTTCATACCAATTGTCACTATCCAGTTCCCTCTCGGAGGAGCTGGTCCCCCTCCCCTCACTCTCCACATTAAAAAACGGCCTTGTGCCTAATTTGCTCAGTGGGAAAGCAAATAAATAACTAAATAAATGGAAAAAAGGGATTTTAATATGAATATCAATACACAAAAAATACAAATTTATAAGAGTATATATATATATATATGTACTTAGTTATATTTTGGAAAAAAAGGATTCTAGCAAAGTGCTCTATTATAAAGAAAAAATTCCAAAAATAAGAGTGTATTATTTATGTTTTTATTTACAGAAGGTTAGATGAGAAGTTATCGGTACCGTCAGTTTCAAACCTGATAATGGGGAACCATTTTAGATCCCCATATCAAGCTCTCTTTAGCTGATACTCATTTCTCTCTATATATTGGCATGCTGTATCAATTTAATAGTACGAAATGCGAAAAAACTTTTTAGATAATTAGACCAATATATTTGCATGTTTTGCTACTCGATATAAAAATTGGAATGGAAGGTAAAGTATGTCTGGCGAAACGAAGTAAAGTATTTCTATTAAAATGTTTGGCAAACCAGAAGAGTATCCAACTCAAAGGTATCAGATGTTCCTGATATTTAAAACTTCCTGATTTGGGTTGCTCACTCTTCTGGTTTGACAAGTTTTGTACTAATTTTTATTTATTTACTAGCGATATCACATATTTACTTATCCAAATGAGTTCCGGTTTTGAAAGTCCATGAAAGTAAACGGTATTATAGGTATGTCCAACACGCGCCACAGATTTACCACCCCTCATATGTAACACAATTTAACTGTGATTTAATTTAATATTATCATCCTAACTTTTATACCATTTAAAAGTAGCTTCAAATAAACTGCTAATATTTTTAAAAATGTTTGCAGCATATGAAAATATGAGATTAAAATCATGTTTACATTATCGATGCCTTAAAACGTTTCTATGTAGTGATTATTTTGAAGCGGTAAACATACCTATGTTTAAAAAATCTGGCAACAATCAACTAATGGTAAGATTTCATGAAATGTTTGATACTTACTCATTTTTAATTTTATTTATTAAAAGTAATTTTCGTTAAATATATGAGGGAAAATATATTTTTAGGTGTTTTAAATTCCCCTCTATATTTTATGTTACGAAAACTAAACAAAATAAATTTAGATCCATAAAAATTGTGACATTTTATAAAGTCAAAGTGTTTTAATAGTGAAAAAATATTTATTTTATACTACAAAATTTACTTATTTTGAAGTTGTAAATTAAAAATGCATATAAAATCAATGTTATTATGTTTTTAAAAAATCAACTTAATCCATAAAAAGTACACACAATTACACATAGACACAAAATGATGATGTGGCTGATAGTGTGTAAAATGTTGATTTTACACAAAAATTTGTACAGTATTAATTAAAAAGTTAATTTCTTACTCATATGTGATACTAGATTGATTTTATCACCAATATGTTCAGCAAATTTGTTGGCCATTTTGAGAAGCACATTGGCTTGGCTAAGTAAAAGTGGCAAAAACAAATGCATTGCTAACAAATCTTACAATCAGTAAAAATGTGTTAGAATTATACAGATAAATAGAAAAGTAAATTGTCTTGCGTTTTGTAGCAGTTCTTAATTTTTTATTAACTATATTGCACAATCACCACTAATTCTTCACTGTCCTCAAAAAGTTTCTCTTTGAAAGAGAGCATCTTCTCCGAATTGTGACTCTTACACTTAAAGAAAAAAAGATGAACATCTTATAAAAATAACCTTCAAATTATTTTGATATGTGAAATTTCAATAATGTTTTTTTTTTTTTATATATCAAGCTCGTTTGCCAAATGTTACATTTTGTATAAAATGTACTTCTGAGCTATTTACAACATAAAAAAACACACACCAGCTGATCTGGTAGTTTGTAAAGTAATGATCTAATGATTGGACGGAAATTATTTACAGTGTTTCTTGCTCTAAAACAACTTTTTTTTTTACTTAAATATCAAGTTTTGTTTTAAAAATAAATAATAGTCAATGTGAAATTTATTTTTGATGATACTTAACAATTTAATGTAAAGTTAACGTTCCTCATTACAATTTATAGTTGAACTTTTAACTTTAAGATGGTTGTTATTGAAAGAACATTATCTTAACCAATTTAGTTCTAGTTTTATATTAATTTGGTTTAATTAATAATTTAATAACCAAACAATTTCATTCCCGTGTTATTTGGTTATTAAATTATTAATTGAAGCAACTAGTTATAGAACTAAAACTCATTTGGTTAAGATAATGTTGTTTCAATGGCAGCCATCTTAAAGCTGAAAAGTTCACAATAACTAAATTGATTGTAAAAAGTATTGATGTTGGACAATTTACAATATAGTAATATGCAATAATATTGTGTGAGAATTAACAAAATTTTGATTATGGTTCACCTATTGGTGAGGATTACAGCATGGTTTGTAATTGTATTATAAGCAAACCACATAGAGTCATGAATAGTAGTGTTAGGAATAATAAATTGTTGAATGAAGCAAAAAAAGAAACTTAAAACACTCTTTTCCTTAAGACTAATTTTGAGTAGAAATACGAAAAAGAATTTGGGACCTGTATGTATGTAGTGAATATAATAGGACTTTTAAATATCAGTTTATAATGTACGGAATCATTAAAAGTCAATTTCACCAAATATTCATAAGTTATATCAAGTTGCATAATCTACACAAATCTTTATTTGCGTAATATGTAATACAAAACTTAGTGCAAAGCCAAAAATGGAGGAGTGGGAAAAAAGCTGGTCATATGTTAGATACTCGGAAAAGAAAAAGCGCCAACAACATTCTTGTTCAATGGTTTATGTTCTTCTGGTAATTCTGTAGAATACAGACCATGCTGAAATAATGTCATTATTTAAAAATCCATTCTTAACATGGAGAGGGAAGGGCATTTTGTAACTAATCTGTACTTTCATTTAACAAAAGATACCATAAAATTTGAATTTAACTTGGAAATTCTATCTAAAAAAATAGCATGTGAACTGCATAAGTATTATTTTTTCGTGTTTTATTCCTTTACAGCATTATGTGAGTTTTTTCTCACCAGTGATAATGAAAACTGAGACGCAGAAAACGTCTGAACACAGTCAGCCCACAGACTGAAAGCAGCAGAGGTTTCTCTCTTTGCCACATCTCATTTTGGACTTCCTATCAATGATGTCATATACTGACATGTACTACTAACCTGTAACTCGACTTCTGATGCAATTTTCCATGAAAAATATCGTTTTCAACTTAATTTCTACACACCCACATATTATCTTGCAAGCAGACTAGAGCAGAAAACAAACATGGCTGTCATTAAGAGGACACTTCCAAATTACTTGCAAATTACTTGCAAATTAATTGCAAATTACTTGCAAATTACTTGCAAATTAATTGCAAATTACTTCCAAATTACTTGCAAATTAATTGCAAATTAATTGCAGATTAATTGCAAATTACTTCCAAATTACTTGCAAATTAATTGCAAATTAATTCCAAATTACTTGCAAATTACTTCCAAATTACTTGCAGATTAATTGCAAATTACTTCCAAATTACTTGCAAATTAATTGCAAATTACTTCCAAATTACTTGCAGATTAATTGCAATTTACTTCCAAATTACTTGCAAATTAATTGCAAATTACTTCCAAATTACTTGCAGATTAATTGCAAATTACTTTCAAATTACTTGCAAATAAATTGCAAATTACTTCCAAATTACTTGCAAATTAATTGCAAATTACTTCCAAATTACTTGCAAATTAATTGCAAATTACTTCCAAATTACTTGCAAATTAATTGCAAATTACTTCCAAATTACTTGCAAATTAATTGCAAATTACTTCCAAATTACTTGCAAATTAATTGCAAATTACTTCCAAATTACTTGCAAATTAATTGCAAATTACTTCCAAATTACTTGCAGATTAATTGCAAATTACTTCCAAATTACTTGCAAATTAATTGCAAATTACTTCCAAATTACTTGCAAATTAATTGCAAATTACTTCCAAATTACTTGCAAATTAATTGCAAATTACTTCCAAATTACTTGCAGATTAATTGCAAATTACTTCCAAATTACTTGCAAATTAATTGCAAATTACTTCCAAATTACTTGCAAATTAATTGCAAATTACTTCCAAATTACTTGCAAATTAATTGCAAATTACTTCCAAATTACTTGCAAATTAATTGCAAATTACTTCCAAATTACTTGCAAATTAATTGCAAATTACTTGCAAATTACTTGCAAATTAATTGCAAATTACTTCCAAATTACTTGCAAATTAATTGCAAATTAATTGCAGATTAATTGCAAATTACTTCCAAATTACTTGCAAATTAATTCCAAATTACTTGCAAATTAATTGCAAATTACTTCCAAATTACTTGCAAATTAATTGCAAATTACTTCCAAATTACTTGCAGATTAATTGCAAATTACTTCCAAATTACTTGCAAATTAATTGCAAATTACTTCCAAATTACTTGCAAATTAATTGCAAATTACTTCCAAATTACTTGCAAATTAATTGCAAATTACTTCCAAATTACTTGCAGATTAATTGCAAATTACTTCCAAATTACTTGCAAATTAATTGCAAATTACTTCCAAATTACTTGCAAATTAATTGCAAATTACTTCCAAATTACTTGCAAATTAATTGCAAATTTCTTCCAAATTACTTGCAGATTAATTGCAAATTACTTCCAAATTACTTGCAAATTAATTGCAAATTACTTCCAAATTACTTGCAAATTAATTGCAAATTACTTCCAAATTACTTGCAGATTAATTGCAAATTACTTCCAAATTACTTGCAAATTAATTGCAAATTACTTCCAAATTACTTGCAGATTAATTGCAAATTACTTCCAAATTACTTGCAAATTAATTGCAAATTACTTCCAAATTACTTGCAGATTAATTGCAAATTACTTCCAAATTACTTGCAAATTAATTGCAAATTACTTCCAAATTACTTGCAAATTAATTGCAAATTACTTCCAAATTACTTGCAAATTAATTGCAAATTACTTCCAAATTACTTGCAAATTAATTGCAAATTACTTGCAAATTACTTGCAAATTAATTGCAAATTACTTCCAAATTACTTGCAAATTAATTGCAAATTAATTGCAGATTAATTGCAAATTACTTCCAAATTACTTGCAAATTAATTCCAAATTACTTGCAAATTAATTGCAAATAAATTCCAAATTACTTGCAGATTAATTGCAAATTACTTCCAAATTACTTGCAAATTAATTGCAAATTACTTCCAAATTACTTGCAGATTAATTGCAAATTACTTCCAAATTACTTGCAAATTAATTGCAAATTACTTCCAAATTACTTGCAGATTAATTGCAAATTACTTCCAAATTACTTGCAAATTAATTGCAAATTACTTCCAAATTACTTGCAGATTAATTGCAAATTACTTCCAAATTACTTGCAAATTACTTCCAAATTACTTGCAGATTAATTGCAAATTACTTCCAAATTACTTGCAAATTAATTGCAAATTACTTCCAAATTACTTGCAAATTAATTGCAAATTACTTCCAAATTACTTGCAAATTAATTGCAAATTACTTCCAAATTACTTGCAAATTAATTGCAAATTACTTGCAAATTACTTGCAAATTAATTGCAAATTACTTCCAAATTACTTGCAAATTAATTGCAAATTAATTGCAGATTAATTGCAAATTACTTCCAAATTACTTGCAAATTAATTCCAAATTACTTGCAAATTAATTGCAAATAAATTCCAAATTACTTGCAGATTAATTGCAAATTACTTCCAAATTACTTGCAAATTAATTGCAAATTACTTCCAAATTACTTGCAGATTAATTGCAAATTACTTCCAAATTACTTGCAAATTAATTGCAAATTACTTCCAAATTACTTGCAGATTAATTGCAAATTACTTCCAAATTACTTGCAAATTAATTGCAAATTACTTCCAAATTACTTGCAGATTAATTGCAAATTACTTCCAAATTACTTGCAAATTACTTCCAAATTACTTGCAGATTAATTGCAAATTACTTCCAAATTACTTGCAAATTAATTGCAAATTAATTGCAGATTAATTGCAAATTACTTCCAAATTACTTGCAAATTAATTCCAAATTACTTGCAAATTAATTGCAAATAAATTCCAAATTACTTGCAGATTAATTGCAAATTACTTCCAAATTACTTGCAAATTAATTGCAAATTACTTCCAAATTACTTGCAGATTAATTGCAAATTACTTCCAAATTACTTGCAAATTAATTGCAAATTACTTCCAAATTACTTGCAAATTAATTGCAAATTACTTCCAAATTACTTGCAAATTAATTGCAAATTTCTTCCAAATTACTTGCAGATTGATTGCAAATTACTTCCAAATTACTTGCAAATTAATTGCAAATTACTTCCAAATTACTTGCAAATTAATTGCAAATTACTTCCAAATTACTTGTAGATTAATTGCAAATTACTTCCAAATTACTTGCAAATTAATTGCAAATTACTTCCAAATTACTTGCAGATTAATTGCAAATTACTTCCAAATTACTTGCAAATTAATTGCAAATTACTTCCAAATTACTTGCAGATTAATTGCAAATTACTTCCAAATTACTTGCAAATTAATTGCAAATTACTTCCAAATTACTTGCAGATTAATTGCAAATTACTTCCAAATTACTTGCAAATTAATTGCAAATTAATTCCAAATTACTTGCAGATTAATTGCAAATTACTTCCAAATTACTTGCAAATTAATTGCAAATTACTTCCAAATTACTTGCAGATTAATTGCAAATTACTTCCAAATTACTTGCAAATTAATTGCAAATTACTTCCAAATTACTTGCAGATTAATTGCAAATTACTTCCAAATTACTTGCAAATTAATTGCAAATTACTTCCAAATTACTTGCAAATTAATTGCAAATTACTTCCAAATTACTTGCAGATTAATTGCAAATTACTTCCAAATTACTTGCAAATTAATTGCAAATTACTTCCAAATTACTTGCAAATTAATTGCAAATTACTTCCAAATTACTTGCAAATTAATTGCAAATTTCTTCCAAATTACTTGCAGATTAATTGCAAATTACTTCCAAATTACTTGCAAATTAATTGCAAATTACTTCCAAATTACTTGCAGATTAATTGCAAATTACTTCCAAATTACTTGCAAATTAATTGCAAATTACTTCCAAATTACTTGCAAATTAATTGCAAATTACTTCCAAATTACTTGCAAATTAATTGCAAATTACTTCCAAATTACTTGCAGATTAATTGCAAATTACTTCCAAATTACTTGCAAATTAATTGCAAATTACTTCCAAATTACTTGCAAATTAATTGCAAATTACTTCCAAATTACTTGCAAATTAATTGCAAATTACTTCCAAATTACTTGCAAATTAATTGCAAATTACTTGCAAATTAATTGCAGATTAATTGCAAATTACTTCCAAATTACTTGCAAATTAATTCCAAATTACTTGCAAATTAATTGCAAATAAATTCCAAATTACTTGCAGATTAATTGCAAATTACTTCCAAATTACTTGCAAATTAATTGCAAATTACTTCCAAATTACTTGCAGATTAATTGCAAATTACTTCCAAATTACTTCCAAATTAATTGCAAATTACTTCTAAATTACTTGCAGATTAATTGCAAATTACTTCCAAATTACTTGCAGATTAATTGCAAATTACTTCCAAATTACTTGCAGATTAATTGCAAATTACTTCCAAATTACTTGCAAATTAATTGCAAATTACTTCCAAATTACTTGCAGATTAATTGCAAATTACTTCCAAATTACTTGCAAATTAATTGCAAATTACTTCCAAATTACTTGCAAATTAATTGCAAATTACTTCCAAATTACTTGCAAATTAATTGCAAATTACTTCCAAATTACTTGCAAATTAATTGCAAATTACTTCCAAATTACTTGCAAATTACTTCCAAATTATTTGCAGATTAACATGAAATCTGAGTTCATCACTTCGAATCAGAATCAAAGGAACACTGAAAAAACTGTAGTTCTTCAATCCTGAAAGAAGTTCAAGTAGGAAATGAGTATGTTCGTGAGGTGATTGTTTCTGTTTTTAAAGAATTCTAAAAGAATAATCATCAAATATAGGAAACACTTATGGAATTCGTGTTTGATAAACATTAAAAAAAAGCATCTCTGAATTAAATAAGAATTAAAATGTAAAAATATTATATCAGTCAATCAGAGTCTGGAAAAATACACACTTAAGAGAAATTTCAGTTTATTTTCGTTTACTTGCTGGGAGATGATTGGAGTTATACTTCAACAATTTGTTAGAAAATCAGACTCAGTTTCTTCCAACAAGCTGAACAAAATTTGTTGCGACATGTTCACTGTTGCATTCATTTGTAAATAAAATTTCATCAAAAACATTGGCGATATTTTAAGTAGGCTCAAGTATATAGAGTGAGTACAGTATTTGAGTGAAAGAATCCAAAGTTTTGTGGTCAAAAAGAATGACACCCAACCCCACCCCCAAATCAAATAGGGTGTAATGGACTAAATAAATTGACAGAACGCAAGCATGTATATGCATTCTTTCTTATAGATTAATTCAGTTTTCTTCCTTCTACAAAGAACAATTTTACCGTCTGAATATTCCAACACAAATGAACAAATTCATCTCACAAACTTTCACATTTCGTAAATTTTGTGTGTATATATATATATGTTGCCTTCTATTAATGTTGTTTTTCACTTCTCTTCATTTCTTCCTTTCAGTAAAATATCCAACTTTTAATATCAATTGTTAGTGTGAATTATGGCTCATCCAAAGGTGAAAGCCTGTCATATCTTATTCACAACAATACTCACACTACACACTATTGAAGTTAAATTATTGCATTAAAAGCAAAAGAACCGAAGGAGATAATCAAGTTGAAACATGGAGAAAATCTGAGGAGATGTGTTCTCTTGCTCTAAGATAACACATTCATTATTGTTGTTGTTACAACGGATTCACCCTGATTGGGTTAAGTCAGCTTTTTCCTGTAAATTATGCTCCAAACCATGGCAGCCCTGAACAAGTCCACACAAGAGATAACAATCATCAAAGACTTGCCACCTAACAGTCAGTCATGGTTCTTCCCAGAAAGTGCTGCTGCAATCGCACACAGAAATCACTTTTTCCATTGCTACCAGCATAATAGATGTACTGAGACTAAAGCTGCTTTCAGGACTGCCAGCAACCACTGTAAAAGAGTAATAAAAAATGCAAGAGAGCTATATGCTCAGTCCATTAAATCCAAAGTAGCTGAGCAGTGGCTTGGTTCCTACCAGTTTTGGCAAATAGCAAATAGGATCCTGAACAGAAACGTGCGCTCTATTCCAACCATCATCAATGGACTTAAGGTCATCTCGTCAGCATCAGACAAGGCCAAACTATTTGCAAAGAAGTTTGCAGCTAATTCTACCCTATGCGACAAAGGCCATCAACTCCCTGTATTTCCTATAACGGACAACACACTATGCAACACACAAATATCTATGCATGAGATCACCAAGCTAATCAAGAACCTTGATTCCAGTAAAGCAATTGGCCCTGACAGCATTCCAATTATAGTGTTGAAAAAGCTTCAATCAGAACTTGTCCCCATACTTACAAAACTGTTTAAGTGTTGCCTTAAGGAGAAGTGCTTCCCAACACCCTGGAAAACCTCATCAGTATGCCCTGTATTTAAGAACTCAGGTGATAAGTCATCTCCCTCTCAGTACAGAATAATAAGTCTCCTGTCTGTCATGAGTAAGCTGCTGGAATCCATATTAAATAAAGAAGTAGTCAACCACCTCAGCAGAAATAACCTTCTTAGTGACATGCAATATGGTTTCCGTCCTGCCAGATCTACCGCAGATGTGCTTACAGTTATATCTCATAGGATTAGTGAATTTCTTGACAAAGGCTTCCTTTCTAGGGCAATTGCTCATATCAAAGGCCTTCGATAAGGTATGGCATAAGGGCCTACTTCACAAGATCTCCAGCTACGGTATAACTGGAAATGTTTTCTCAATTATTAAATCATTTCTCTCTGATAGGCTCATAAGAGTAGTGGTTGATGGGCAGAAATCAGAGGTCTGCAGTATTAATGCTGGAGTCCCTTAGGGGTCCATCCTTGGCCAAACTCTCTTCCTGATCTACATCAATGATCTCCCAAATCACATACTTAAATCATTCGTTGACATCTATGCTGATGACACGACCATCTATGGCAACACATCAAAGGCCGTAAATGACAAAGCTCTCTCTGATTCTCTTTCCTCTGATCTTGAGCGCGTGGTACAGTGGGGGAAGAGGTGGCTGGTTACTTTTAATGCATCTAAAACCAAGCTCCTATCTTTACATCATCAACGCTCTGATCCCCATCTGGCATCAATTGAAATGGATGGCTCTCGTCTAGGGGAGGCTCAATGTTTTGATAAGCTTTTGGGATTGACTTTTACTCCTGACCTGAAATGGAACACGTACATCAAGTCTGTTGCCAAGGTCGCTGGAAAAATTGTAGGATCCTTCTACTGCTCGAGAAGATATCTCACTGCTGATGCAATTCTCTATTTACATAAAAGCCAAGTATGTCCAAGGATGGAGTAATGCTACCACGTTTGGGCAGGAGCTGCTAAAAACAGTCTATCCTGCCTTGACAGAGTACAAAATAGACTTTGTGGCTTAGTGGGGGATGCCCTTTTCTCTTCCCTGCAATCTCTCTCTCACAGAAGAGATGTTGCGAGCCTGTTTTTGTTTTATCATTATTTCCATGGCAAGTGCTCGTCTGAGCTCCAATCTCTTGTCCCCCCTCGCCAATCTTTCACAAAAACCACCAGTCTAGCTGAAACCACTGTCAATAATTTTTCCCATTCTTTATCTGTGCCTAAATCAAAACATAGATGCCATGAACAAAGCTTCTTTCTTAGCCTGTGGAACTCTCTTCCGTTTGCCTGTTTCCCACCTGACTACAACTTGGATGTCTTCAAGTCCAACAAAAACAAATTCCTGATAAACCGCCCCCTTAAGTAAAACACTTTATCAAATCTCCATTACTAACTATTACTACGATATTATCCCATTGATTACTGCACATGCAATAACCCTTATCCCTGAGTGGCTTCTGGGCCTTGATGAATGGTGACTTCCATGTAAAAAACAAAACAAAAAAACATATAGACATGAGACTTCCCTGATAATTGTCATCCAAATTCACAGTTGCCTGTCAATACATTTTCGCCAAACAGATTGAGAAATAGAGAAGATTACGTCACTAATTAATTCACTCTCTGTGTTGTGTTTCGGGGTCTGTATGACATGGACACGCCAGAACGAATGTGTAATAATCATTGAGGGGTGTATATATTATTCACGTGTGTCTAACTCGTGTAATGTCTAGTGCTATAAAAATTACGACAACAAATATATTTTAACAAGATACATTTTTAACAACAAATACATTATAACAACAAATACATTTTAACAACAAATATACTTTTAACAACGATACATTTTAACAACAAATACATTTTAATAATAGATACATTTTTAACAACAAATAGATTTTAACAACAGATACATTTTTAACAACAGATACATTTTAACAACAGATACATTTTGACAACAAATATACTTTTTACAACAAATACATTTTAATAACAAATACATTTTAACAACAAATACATTTTAACAACAAATACATTTTTAATAACAGATACATTTAAACAACAGATACATTTAAACAACAAATACATTTGTAACAACAGATACATTTTAACAACAAATACATTTTAACAACAAATACATTTTAACAACAAATACATCTTAACAACAAATACATTTTAACAACAAATACATTTTTAACAACAAATACATTTAAACAACAGATACATTTAAACAACAAATACATTTGTAACAAAAGATACATTTTAACAACAAATACATTATAACAACAAATACATTTTAACAACAGATACATATTTAATGACAGATACATTTTAACAACAAATACATTTTAACAACAAATACATTTTAACAACGAATAAATTTTTAACGACAGATACATTTTAACAACAAATACGTTTTTAACGACAGATACATTTTAACAACAAATACATTTTTAACAACAATTACATTTTAACAATTACATTTTTAACAGCAGATAAATTTTAACAACAAATACATTTTAACAACACATACATTTTTAACAACAGATACATTTTAGCAACAAATACATTTTAATAACAAATACATTTTAACAACAAATATACTTTTAACAACAAATACATTTCAACAACAAATACATTTTAACAACAAATACATTTTTAACAACAAATACATTTTAACAACAAATACATTTTTAACAACAAATACATTTTTAACAACAAATACATTTTAACAACAGATACATTTTAACAACAAATACATTTTAACAACAAATATACTTTTAACAACAAATACATTTTAACAACAAATATATTTTTAACAACAAATATACTTTTAACAACAAATACATTTTTAACAACAAATATATTTTTAACAACAAATACATTTTAACAACAAATACATTTTAACAACAAATACATTTTTAACAACAAATATATTCTTAACAACAAATACATTTTTAACAACAAATATACTTTTAACAACAAATACATTTTAACAACAAATATACTTTTAACAACAAATACATTTTAACAACAAATACATTTTAACAACAAATACATGTTAACAACAAATACATTTTTAACAACAAATATATTCTTAACAACAAATACATTTTTAACAACAAATATACTTTTAACAACAAATACATTTTAACAACAAATATACTTTTAACAACAAGTACATTTTAACAACAAATACATTTTTAACAACAAATACATTTTAACAACAAATACATTTTAACAACAAATACGTTTTAACGACAGATGCATTTTAACAACAAATACATTTTAACAACAGATACATTTTGTAACGACAAATACATTTTAACAACAAATACATTTTTAACAACAATTACATTTTAACAATTACATTTTTAACAGCAGATAAATTTTAACAACAAATACATTTTAACAACACATACATTTTTAACAACAGATACATTTTAATAACAAATACATTTTAACAACAAATACATTTTAATAACAAATACATTTTAACAACAAATATACTTTTAACAACAAATACATTTTAACAACAGATACATTTTAACAACAAATACATTTTTAACAACAAATACATTTTAACAACAAATACATTTTTAACAACAAATACATTTTAACAACAGATACATTTTAACAACAAAGACATTTTAACAACAGATACATTTTAACAACAAATACATTTTAACAACAAATACATTTTAACAACAAATATACTTTTAACAACAAATACATTTTAACAACAAATACATTTTAACAACAAATATATTTTTAACAACAAATATATTTTTAACAGCAAATACATTTTAACAACAAATACATTTTAACAACAAATACATTTTAACAACAAATTCATTTTTAACAACAAATATATTCTTAACAACAAATACATTTTTAACAACAAATATACTTTTAACAACAAATACATTTTAACAACAAATATACTTTTAACAACAAATACATTTTAACAACAAATACATTTTTAACAACAAATATATTCTTAACAAATACATTTTTAACAACAAATATATTCTTAACAAATACATTTTTAACAACAAATATACTTTTAACAACAAATACATTTTAACAACAAATATACTTTTAACAACAAGTACATTTTAACAACAAATACATTTTAACAACAAATACATTTTTAACAACAAATACATTTTAACAACAAATACATTTTTAACAACAAATACATTTTTAACAACGGACATGTAATAAAAGGGACAACTAACAGTTCTCTGAGATTGTAACATTGGTCCAATTGGAAAAACATACCTGATCGATCCCTGATCTTGTTTGATGGATCCTTGGGAACAGCTGCAAAGAGGGTTCAATCCCAATGAATCAACAAATTTTGGGTTTTCTTTTCTGCAACTTTTATTTCCGATGTTTTCCCCATTGGAAACCTTCCGCTGGTCCTAGACTAACTCATTCTGATCCCTTTTACTGGGAGCCATCACCGTCTGACTTGATCTGCTCTCTCTCACTCTCGATCCTTCTGTGTCTGCTCTCTCTCACTTCCAATCTGACTCATTAAATCATTGTATCTTTTCCAAAAACTCTTAGTAAAGCCCATGTCACTTGACAATGACCTCTACATTAGATACATCAGACTCTAGAGGTCAATCTATTTTAAATTGTTGTTTGCGTTCTACATTCCCTAATTTGCTAAACATCTATGCATAAACTATTTTCTCTGTAAATATTTATTTCACTAGGATAACATTCTATTTTTACAAATATTACAACGATCATAATAATCAACTATTATAATTTCATAATAATCGACAATTTTAATAGTTTCCGTTGGTTTCCAGTAGACTAGCAACATAACATCTGAGCAATGAGCTGTAGCCGTCTAAGACGTCATTGCGACAACATCAACAACAGACAGATGAATGCATTCATTCATACAGCTCATGTTGCAGTATTTGAAGCAGCCAACTGTGACTTTGTACTTCTACTGTGACCAAATGACCACTTTTGTGATCGTGCTACAACATAACAACACATGACTAATATTTGCTTGATAAGCTCTGTGTGTGTGTGTGTGTGTGTGTGTGTGTGTGTGTGTGTGTGCGTGTGTGCATGTAATATAAAAGAAACCCTGAATGTTTGTTGCTAACTGTTTAGTCGCATTGATCCTTAGCAATTTTTTTCTCGGCTCAATTTACTCTTACCTGGCTTCAACTCCAATCTTTCTGCTCTCTCTCTTGGGAAACCTTTGAGCTACCAACAGTCTTCAACTTGCGCAAATTCAAGGCCGTAAATGATCCCTAACTATTGTAAATACTGCTACTCCTAAAAGTGTCTGTTAACTAACTCTAAATATATCAACCTGTATGTCCGATATTTTATTCCAGTTATCTGTTATACCTTGGTTAACAATTCTATTTCAGCTGCCTTTGTATGTCTTGATGAACAAATTCCATTGTTTTTCTACTAACCTCATTTCCTATATCTTTTATTTTGTTGATCATCATATTTCCTTTTTTTTCTCTTCTCTAACTTGGAGGGAGGGACTTGATAATATTACACTACCTCACCCACTACTTGTTTTTTTTTTCTGTTTCATAAGCATGAATCTTATTCTGGAAACTATGATGATATCATACATGCTGTGGAGGAGTATGTGACTAATCAGGATGCCACCTTATTTTGTGATGAACCTGAGATGCTTGACCATCGTTGGTTCAAGTGTATTCATGTCAAGGAAAGCTATATTGAAAAATTGTGAAATTATGTTTCTTGGATTTGTTAAAAGTAAAGCTTAGAACTTTTTGAACAAACCTTGTATATGATGTTTCAGAAATTCTTTTAATGAGGTTTGATAATTTGGATTATTTGCACATTATTATCGCGTTTCAGCTGATATAACCTTCAAGTGCATCTTGTCAAACTCTGGAATTTGGTCAGAATTTTGAATGGGACCATTTATTTAATCCATGGGGGTAGCTTGCTCTCGTTCCAGCAACCATGACCTGATAGAAGTCTCAGTGCAGGCGATTCTAGCAATACAATTATGAATAGCTTAAAACTTCTCCTCGGTCATGGCTGACTGAATAAGAGCAAGTTACTCCCATGGATTAAATAAAGTAATTCTTAATTGTGTTCTTAGTATCACCTGCACCAAGGATTGAACCTCCAACATCCAGAAGATTGTCACTTAGAACTGATTATTACTTAACATTTATATACATTATACCACAGATTCTTGCCCAAATTGCAGTCTGACAGAAAGATTTCTAAGTTCAAAACAATGCACCCAAAGAAAGTTAGATGGTACATCAGCTAAAATGTGGAAATAACATCCAAGATGAGAACAGGAGTCTAAATAAACCAACTTATATTAACTTTGTATGTATAGCATAGCATGGGCTTTTTTGATCCCCAATGGGTGTTCCGGTTTTGTCTGACAAAAACAGTTTTTCATCTGACACATAAGTAGTTGGCTCATTGAATGATAACGTCTATTTTTAAGGATGGTCATAATGATGATGTAGAAGCCATAAAGACGTTGAACTCTTCTTTTTACTTCTGCTGGCAGGAATAATAGAAGCAATTAAAAAATTAACAATTGACTTCATTATTTACTCTGAAATTGGATCTTACACTAAAGAACTGCATCTTCCTCTTCCAATCCTTGAAAGATGTCAGAAGACTGAAAAACATGTTTGATGCCCCATTCTTTCCAATTATCTGTATTCTTCTAATTTTATTATCATTGCTTTCCGTGGATTTAATTGTGTTTAATATCAAAGCAGTCTGAACTAAGATCTATCAGCATATTGGTCGTCAACTGAAGTATGAGAAGTACATAAAAAAAATAAAACAGACAAGCATCGATAACTTGAACAAATATTCTTTAATATATAATTAATATTAGACTTTAAAGGATAGACAGTGGCTAAAGTTTTGCAATAAACCAACTGAAAATAGTTTTTCTCCTCCAGGCAGAGGAAAGTAATTCTCTCAAGGTGGCAACACAGCAGTTTTTCTCTATGAAATTCAAACACTAAAACTCCAATCTTTTCAAACGAACTTTTTAAATTTGTGATTATATTACATGGCAAGATAACTTGGCGTTGTTTGGCTAACTCAGCAAGCAATTTCATTGATCACTCATTGGCATCTTCAATAATTGCATTGGAATGCAATTTAGATAATGAGGCTTCATATCAGTGAGGAGGGGGGAAAATATATGGAAAAGTCATCAAAATGAAAGCCTGAAATGGTGAGTATTCTCTCCTGATGACCTGGCATTATTTGGAGACTAGAATGAAATACTCTGCAAGTGAAACAGCCAATAAACACAATTATATACAAGTCCACAAGGAAGATGTTTCTTCCAAACCAGAATATCTTCCATTGGCAGCTCATTTCATAGTGAGTTTCTGCTACTATTTTGCTAGCTTACGATTCATTGCTTACTCATACATTGGAATCCTCATCTCAGGTGGATTTTTTCATGTCAATCATTTCTCAAACTCTGAATCAATTTGTATTCTTCTTGATTAGATTATGTTTGCATAGCTCTCACCTTGAGTATCTGGCATGTCACCTCTCAAATATTGACAGTTATCTATCGGGGTCAGTTTCTGACCTTCCCATTATCCACTGTAGTCATCAAAAACGGAAAAAAAAACTTTGTAAACCACATTTGACCCATTTACTTTAGAACCTGATTCTTTTTCTCATTTTACCTATGCAGAATTTATTCTTCAGCAGCAAAGCCAACAGAGATTGCTGAGATGACTTCTCCCCGTTAGATGAGGTATGGCTTTGGTCCTGTGCAGTTGTAGGAGGTCCACCCTCGCAGACTTTACCTTTAGGCTCGTCTGAACTACAATCTCTGGTTCCCCCCTCGCTAATCTTTTACAAAAACACCTTTTGAGTAGGGATTTTTAATCACCTGAGGTTCCCCATCTAGGGAACACCAATGAGGCTATCTAGGCATCTTTGGCACGTCAAATGAAATGTAATAAGTCCCCAGACGTACCCCTCCACCGTACTGTATATCGATACTCCATGGCTGACTGGGATAGCTTCCGTACATATATATCTGATCTACCTCTACATTCCAGGTTTAAAAAGGAAGTGTCCTCTATAGTATCAGACCCGACCGAATGGTTAATTGTAGGCATAGACCAATTCATACCATCTAAAAAATTCCAACAAAAACCTAACAGCCAGCCATGGTTCTCCCCAGAATGTGCTGCTGCCATCGCACACAGAAATCACTTTTTCCATAGCTACCAACGTAATAGATGTACTGAGACTAAAGCTGCTTTCAGGACTGCCAGCAACCACTGTAAAAGAGTAATAAAAAATGCAAGAGATCTATATGCCTAGTCTGTTAAATCCAAAGTAGCTGATCAGCAGCTTGGTTCCCACCAGTTTTGGCAAATAACAAATAGGATTCTGAACAGAAGTGTGCATTCTATCCCAACCATTATCAACGGAACAGAGGTCATCTCCTCAGCTTCAGACAAGGCCAAACTATTTGCCAAGAACTTTGCAGCTAATTCTACCCTATGAGACGAAAGCCATCAACTCCCCATATTTCCTCCTATAACACAGAACACGCTAGGTAACATACAAATATCTGTACATGAGGTCGCCAAGCTAATCAAGAACCTTGATTACAGTAAAGCTACTGGCCCTGATGGCATCCCAATTATAGTGTTAAAAAAGCTTCAACCAGAACTTGCTCCCATACTTACGAAACTGTTTAAACGTTTCCTTAAGGAGAAGTGCTTTCCAACACCCTGGAAAATCTCATCAGTATATCCTGTATTTAAGAACTCAGGTGATAAGTCATCTCCCTCTCAGTACAGACCTGTGTGTCATGAGTAAGCTGCTGGAATCCATATTAAATAGAGAAATAGTCAACCACCTCAGCAAAAATAACCTTCTTAGTGACACGCAATATGGTTTCCGTTCTGCAAGATCTACCGCAGATGTGCTAACGTTTATATCTCATAGGATTAGTGATGCTCTTGACAAAGGCTTCCTTTCCAGGGCAATTGCTCTTGACATATCAAAGGCCTTCGACAAGGTATGGCATAAAGGCTTACTTCACAATATCTCCAGCTACAGTATAACTGGAAATATTCTCTCTATTATTAAATCATTTCTCTCTGATAGGCTCATAAGAGTAGTGGTTGGTGGACAAAAATCAGAGGCCTGCAGTATTAATGCTGGAGTCCCTCAAGGGTCAATCCTGGGCCCAACTCTCTTCCTGATCTACATCAATGACCTCCCAAAACACATACTTAAATCATTCGTTGACATCTATGCTGATGACACGACCATCTACGGCAACACATCAAAGGCTGTAAATGACAAAGTTCTCTCTGATTCTCTCTCCTCTGATCTCGAGCGCGTGGTTCAGTGGGGGAAGACGTGGCTGGTTACCTTTAATGCATCTAAAACCAAACTCCTATCTTTACATCATCAACGCTCTGATCCTCATCTGGCATCAATTGAAATGGATGGCTCTCGTCTAGGAAAAGCTCCATGTTTTGACAAGCTTCTGGGCTTGATCTTTACTCCTGATCTGAAATGGAACACGTACATCAAGTCTGTTGCCAAGGTCGCTGGAAAGATGGTGGGATCCTTCTACCGATCCAGAAGATATCTCACTACTGATGCAATTCTCTATCTATATAAAAGCCAAGTACGTCCAAGGATGGAGTACTGCTGCCATATCTGCTAATGGCAGGAGCTGCTAAAAATAGCCTATTCTGCCCTGACAGAGTACAAAATAGATTTTGTGGCTTAGTGGGGGATGCCCTTTTCTCTACCCTGCAACCTCTCTTCCACAGAAGAGACGTTGCAAGCCTATCTTTGTTTTATCGTTATTTCCATGGCAGGTGCTCGTCTGAACTCCAATCTCTGGTTCCCCCTTCGCCAATCTTTTACAAAAAACACCCATCTAGCTGAATCCACTGTCAAAAACTTTCCCCATTCTTTATCTATGCCTAAATCAAAACTTAGATACCATGAACAAAGCTTCTTTCTTAGAACTGCACGCATGTGGAACTCTGTTCCGTCTGCCTGCTTCCTTCCTGACTACAACTTGGATGTCTTCAAGTCCAACGTAAACAAATTCCTGATGAACCGCCCCCTTTAGTAGACACTCTAAATATTCACACTAACGTACTGTACTTACAATAACCCTTATCCCTGAGTGGCTTCCGGGCCTTGATAAATGGTGACCACCATGTAAAAAAAAAAAGAAAAAAAAAAGGGGCATCGGCTTTTCAAATCCCACTTCCCAATTGTTGTATCATATCATCCCGTCATTGGCAGGACATGAACATTTAGAACAATTGTTTGAATAATCCAATACTCAAAAATTGAGAAACATAATAAAGATTTTGCCTGCGTAATGAATTAAAATCTTATTCATGTTTTAGATTTTTATAAATATTTTATAAATAATAATTATTATATAAGCAGAAACTGCAATTATTCCAATGAAAGCAGAATTAGAGACAGGGGCAGTTTTTAATATGGGGAGGGGGATTACCTCCTACAGAATAATAGTACAAAAATAAAAGTTGCTTCAGTCTAGAAAAACCTCTTCCAGAACAGATATTACACCCTGATCCGAAGAATTTACTATTGTGATGTCAATAGGCATCAAATGTTTTAAATGACAAACAACAGAAAAAATAAATTTTGTCAAGACATGTTTATTATACACAATAAATTTCCGTATCATGAACACAACTAAAAAGATTTTTTACATCAATTCATTTAGTGTTTGTGGTGTTATATTTTCACTTACTGGTGCGGGTACAAACCGTTAGATACCCGTGACCTCATCTTAAACACCACAAATCAATTTGTGCTTAGTATAACCTTTCACTGAGCAAACTCTAGAAGTGTAAGCCATGTTTAGTTTCATAAAAGTTTCAGATGGTTCGTTGTTTTAAACAAGCCTTGAGAGGTGACTGGTTTGCAGTAGACAGTTCCACAGAGCAAAATATTCTTATCGTGTCGAGACGGGGGGAAAAAAAAAAAAAACATGTGAAATTGCTCCAGAAAAGGTTTAATATTTATGAAGCAATTCTGGTTTATGATTGGTTGGTAGCAGAACATGAATTAATTCGATTCGTCAGTTCCTAGCAGCATCATTTATAAATAGAATCGTCCGACTGTGTGGGATCATACCCCATTACTGCGTCTGTCTGTGAGGTACGTTATTTTCTCTGCGCTCCTGTTACTATTGTTGTTGTTATTGCTGCTGTTGTTGTTTTTGTTGCTGTTATTGCTGTTGTTGTTATACAATCGGACTTCTTTTTGGACTATTGCCTGTTTTTCTTAACAGCTCGGCTATGGCTGCCACTGCTAGTCAGATGCATGAGGACCCCACAAAGTCAACTGTGAACACGGAAGAGGCTGCTCCAAACAATTGGAGTAAATGGCCGAAAATTGAAATTAATGTTGATGAGTTCATCGAAAAAGCTAAACAATGTCTCCATTTAGTAACTGAGAAGGGCCTAATTGTAGACCTGCCAAAAGTGGAAGAAATTCGGAAGCGTTTTTTAACCTTTTTTGTTGTAGACAAGAAAACCAGAAAAGTTATTAGAGCTTCAGCTGACATCATTAATACGCTCTTAGCTACCATTGGATACAGACCGCAAAGACTAATCAAGTGTAAAGGGTATAACACCTGGATCGCCCTTTTCAACTCGGATCAAGACTGCATTACAATTTCGCAGCAAGAAATTATCACTACAAACTACATTCTGAGATTGGAATATATGGGCAAACGTCGGACAACAGTTTCCATATTTCATGTCCCGCATTACGTAAATGGTAAACACTTAGGCACTTTCCTACTAAAATACGGCAAAATAGTATCTGTATATTGATGAATTCAATGGAACGTGGTCATTAGACATTCTTTTAGATAAAGAAAACCTCGCCAACTTTTTTGGAAGTTGGCGAGAAGAAATTACCAATCATCATAGCAGGAAGGCGGCCAACATGTTGGCGCTGCGGAGAAATAGGCCACTTAATTTCGGAATACCAACTTAAAAAGCCTACATCTAACCCCAAAACCAGAGTGGGGCAGCATTTGGGGGTCAACATTGACACAAAAGATCCCCTCCCCCTTCCGGAAGAACAACCTAAAGAACGAGAACCCTGGCAGATAGTAACTGGTAAAAAAAACTCCTGGTCGACTATCCCTGGAATAAAGCAGAGAGGAAGCCATGCTTAAAAAAGATCCTGGCAGAGACAAATATGTCGAAATTGTTAATCTGAAGAAAAGACTTGATGCTCAAAAAAAAACCCAAATCTCCCCTCAAATCTCAGAACCCTTCGCCTAAATTGGACCTTAAAACAAACCTCAACCCTATCACGAAGTCCTCCATGAAAGTTAAAACCAGCTCACCTTCTATAATGCCTCCTCCTATTTCATCTCCTCCCGCTGTCAAAATGCCCAGACTTATCCCTCTCAGTCCTATTAAGTCTTCCACTCATGTCTCCCCTATTTCTTCCACGTCAGCCACCCCTCATTCCACCCCTCTCGCATCCCCCGTAAAACACCCCTCCCCTGCTCCTACTCCCATGGATACGGAAAGGAGCCCCTCCCTGGAGAGAAAAAGGGTACATTACCTACCTGGTAGGGATATTTGTAAACTTAGCGACCCCCAAATTAACAACACCGTCTACTTCAAGGGGGTCGATTTAACAAAATTAAGAGACTTCAGGGAGGTGGCAGGTAAGCCCCTTAATTTCCCCCAAGCAAAAAGAGTGCTTACTGTCATCCGGAAAAAGGAGGAGGCAAAAGACCTATGGGCAATGCTAGATGAAGCCAATAAAGCGTTTAATCTAGCATTGCCCTTAGCAATATATAAGGACTCAGATATTAGAAACCTGCAGAAATGTTGTATTGGGAGGGTCCCTGTCAAACTGTACCCTTCCCTCTATAGGATAGCCAAATTAACTTACTCTTCGTATGTCAGTGGTATTTCTCGTGACGGACTCATCGACATTCAGATGGGTTCTTATTCCCTCACGAGAGCCATCGGCACGCTCACGACCGCGATGTTTGTTTCTGGTTCCCAACCCTAAGGTACAATCATGGATCTCAAGCTTACTAGTGTGAATGTCCGAGGGCTAAGGGCCGACTTGCGAAAATGGCGCTTGAGTTTGGACCTGCAGCATCTCGGAGTGGATATTTGCTGTGTGCAGGAAACCCATTTTATTCCTAGCAACCATTTACGTGCGCTGTCTAAGACCTTTAGGGATTACTCAGCGTACTTTAAGAGGGGTTTCCTGGCTAGTTAAAAGGTCCCTAGATGTGTCGTGTGACCCATGCTACATGGATCTCGAGGGAAGACTATGTGTTTTGGATGTTACCATAAAGGGTAGGGCATTTCATCTCATTGGGGTTTATGCGCCTAATAGCCACGTTGAGCTGGCTGCCTTCTTTCGGCAAATCGAGCAGTTCATGGATACTTCTCAAACGGTTATCTTAGCGGGAGACTGGAACGCGGTCCTGGATCCCGATTTAAATCGATTTGGGTTACCTTCTGGGGGAACTAACAGAGATCGGGATGCTGTTTTATTTTGTGAATTTGTGGATAAGTTTGATCTTATTGACAAATTCCGAAATGAAAAGCCCCGTAACTTAGTGTGGACTTGGACAGGTAGACGCGGCTCCGGTCCAATACAGCTCTTGAGCTATATTGACCGGTTCTTAGTTAGGAGAGTCGATGTAGGAGTATTGAATTGTCCAAGTTTCCACAATATAGTTTACTCAGATCACAGACTTGTCCGTGTACGGGAAAACTTAGATAGACCTAAGCCTAGATTAGCCGGTTACTTGAAGCTCAACACGTCGTTATTCGATGTGAAGGGCTTCCGTGAAGGGCTATTACTAACCCTACCACGGGAATTGACGGGGGCAATTATTGGGAATAAGTGGTGGGTAAAAATTAAGGAAGCCATTAGGTCCTTTTCTGCCAACTTTAGCAAAGGACTCAACCTAGATTCTAGGACAGCTAAAGCGACACTAGAGTCTAGATTAGATTGGGCGGTGGGGGAGGAGGATAGTGCTAGTGTTAATTTAATTAAGACTCAGCTTGCCTCCCTCACTGAAAAGGAGCACCAAGCTTTAGTGATTAGGGCTAGGTTAAAAAGAATGCCCCAGGAAGCAACAAACATGGCCGCTGAACTGCATGCAGAGGAGCTTAGGCAAGCGGCTGATAGGCACCTCGCTCGTGTCACATTGCCGGACGGGCGTACCGTAACCACAAGCCAGGGTGTGCTGGAGGCGTTTAAATCTCATTTCCAGGAGCTTTTTTCCATGGAACCCGGTCTATCATTAGAACGTTTCGACAACTATTTGGCTGACTTTTCTCGTCTTTCGACGACTGAGGCGGCTAGGTGCGAAGGTGGCATAACGGAGGATGAAGTCATTGAAGCTTTAAAGCGGATCGGCCTTAATAGGTCACCGGGGATCGATGGTCTGCCCTACGAAGTGTATTTGAGGTTGTCGCACATCTTTGTTCCTTTGCTGACGGTTTTATTTAACTCATGGTTTAGGAACGGCTCAATCCCCAAGTACTTTACCATGGGTGTGATAAAACTTATTCATAAAAGCAAAGATGGTGGGGATGGGTTAGGTAATTTCAGGCCCTTAACGATGCTTAACGTGGAGTTAAAGATTTTGGCCAAGATTCTCGCAAATCGTCTGCAGCTTGTTCTGGCTCGTCTTATTAGCCCCGAGCAAACATGTGCCGTGAAGGGCAGGACAATCCAGGATAACTTGCACACGATACACCTGATGATCAATTTAGATCAGTCCAAAGCCTTCGATAGGGTTGACCATCAGTACTTGGGGGCTGTTTTGTCGGCGGCCGGTTTTGGCCCGTAATTTCGCTCGTGGGTTCATCTTCTCTATGCTAACCTCACGGTGATGGTAGAAGTGAATGGGAAGAGGTCGAGACCCTTCAGTTTGTCACGTTCAATTTGTCAAGGGTGCCCGTTATACGTGCTTGCGATAGAACCATTTTTGCGCAGGCTAAGGGTGAATCCGGTCCTACGCGGAATCACTTTGCAGATGCGGATGCCCAGGTAAAGTACTCCGCCTATGCCGACGATGTAACTGTGCTTGTAACAAGCAGTGCTGAGATTAGTGTCATCGGTGTAGAAATCAGATTGTATGAAACGGTAACAGGGGCCAAAATTAACTGCGACAAGTCTTGGGGGAGGCACACAGGTTGCCCCGAGGTGAATGCCCCTTCTACCGCGAGTGCTGGCGTGCCCTGAAGTTCCTCTTAAGAGTTAAGGAAAGCCTCTCCAACGCTCTGCTGTTGTCCCGAAAGGCATTATATCGGGTGTTAGTGAGGGGATCCGTAAGGGATGTTATTGGTGAGGGGCTCCCTTTGACGAAGGGGCAGCTCCGCTCAATCTGGTCTTGGGCGCCTGGGTCGGGATGCCTCACTAATGACGAGGCATCCTTGACCTGGCTGATAATTCAGGATGCTCTCTGGGTCGGTAAGAGACTTCACTCAGCTGGCTTGGCGGTTTTGCCTGTTTGTAAGCGGTGCGGCGATGAGGTTGAGACTTTATGTCACGCCTTCGTCTATTGTCGCTGATTGAGTTTATTACAGGTCTCATGGTCCGCATACTGAACATATTGTCGTTAACTTTGGTTCCTATCAATGTATGTAGCAATTGGGCTCTGACAATGGATAGGATTAGAAAATAATTTTGTTTGACCTTGCTAGCAGTGATGAGAGGTGTTATTTGGAACTCTCGTATGAGAGTGGTCTACGGATCTGAGGACTTCGCTCCCCTCGACCTAATACGAATCTTCCGTTATCATTTGAAGAGTCGTATCAAGGCCGAGAGAGTTACTCTTCGTCAGACTTTGTTGAAAGGTGGGTGTCAGTTGCACGTGTGTCGGGTGAGAGAAGCAAGTCTTGACTGGTTCTTGGATGTCCCTTAGGAAAAGAATTTTGAGTAGCAGAAACGAACGTCAGCCCTGACTCGTTTAAAGTCCAGAGTAGGTCATGATTTAGGCAAGAGTAGGACCATTTTCTAGGCTCCTGTGTTCATAACCTAACTAGTGTATGATAGAGATCATTAGGCCCTTTTTAAGTTTGTCCAGTTTTTTTTTTTTTTTTTTTTTTTTTTTTAGCCCCATTCCCCTCCCCAAATTAGGTGACAGATCGCTTGATTCACCAGAGATGCGGGTTTCCTTTCGAAGTTTTCGCAAGAGGTGTTTAAATAAAGCATTCGGACCCACATCACGTTTTCGACTGGCGAATCCGCGCACCTGCCACAGTTTAGCAACAGGGGGGTCTTTTGTTACTAACATTGTAAATACTTCATTTTATCTTTGTATTATAAAATTTTTATATTCCAAACCCCCATTTTTTCTTATGGGTTTTAATTAGTTTATCATGGTATGATGTTCTTATGGTGACTGACGAAGGATTTATATGCTGATGGATGTATAGTATGAATGTGGTATTGTGGTGAAAGTAGAGCGACAGTAGGAACTAGTTAGGTTAGATTAGTTAGCTTTAGACAGAGAAGACCGCCCTTTCCCCTCCCCCATGTTCGGCCTTGTGCCAAATTTTTCTAAAAATATTTTTATTGTATTTTTTGAAAATAAACATTTACCCCATTACAAGTCCAAAATATTGCAACAAGTAGTATTTTCTGACCATCTAATAATGGATTTGTCATTGCGCTATGTTCAGATGAGGACTTACATTCACATCCGTATAACATGATGCGTGACACTTAGCTGTTATAGAACTTACCTGCTGTACGTAGAGAAGGACATCTTGTGATGCTTATTAGAGGCAACCGCTCACAAACTTTGACTTATGCTGTGTTCACCCTTGCAATTGTACCAAGTTTACATCCACCACTTGCAAAGAGAAGCAGAGTGCAACAAGCCATGTAAAAAGATGGGCGTCTACATCTATATACAGTCTATATGTTTGTCAAAGAAACTTGAAATCTGGATAGAGTAGGTATTGCCACTAGCTTCCCTGGTAGGTTGTTCCGCAGAGAAAAAACACACACAGAATTCTGCATTTTTTTTTTATCAAGACAAACATGCATATGGTACATATTTTGTGGGGTCTTGTGGAGATCACAATTTGGTGCTGGAGTTAAAAACCTGAACCTTAAGTTTCTGTTGATGATGGTGTAGATGCTAGAATTAGCCCCCCCCCCCTCATCCTTCGCTGCTCAAGTGAGGTATAATCATTGCTGACGTTTTTCTGTGACTGTTCTTCTCTTTAAAATAAACTCTTTTATAAACATCAGTGCCTGAGTGGGTTTGCCAATAGATGAATAGAATCAGAGTTCACAACAATGACACGGGTTGATATTTGAGCGGGTCAGTTCTTTCATCAAAATTCTTGAATACTGGTACCACAAAGATAATTTTTCAGCTAATAGGAAAGCAAGATTCGCTAAGGCATTTGTTGAAGAGTTTGAAGAGAACAAGGGCCAGCTCAGCAGGGTATTCAATTATTAGTATAGCAGGGATATCAGGTTCACACACCTTGAAATTGTCAAGGTTTTTTATGACATCACACACATTGGAAGGATTATTAGATCATTGAGTGTGGCTTCTGTCCACAAATTAAAAATTTGGGAGTGATTTGTAGTGTTTAAGATTGAATTAGAGGTGAATTGCCAGGCAAGCAGTTCAGTTTTCTTGGTTGCTGTGCAGGCAACACCATGGTTTTTGAATAATGGAAGAATTGTTGATCGTCTATAACTATATGAATTTTCGAGAAATTGTAAATTCATAGTTTCTGATCATTTTGCTATATCTTAAGATACAGCTAGTAAAATATATAAAAACATTCAGATCAAATTCTTCTCTTAAATATTTCAGTAGATAGAAAAAAAAAAAAAATCAGTATAAATTCATTTTTTTATTGACAATAAAACACCAAACAAACATTAATTACAAGTAAAATTTATTTCAGATTCCGTCACGTTACACAAAATAAGCAGAAACAAGACAGAAAAATAAAAATACAATTTTCCCCAAATTAAATAAACTATTATCTTTATCCTGATTGTTTTTATTATTACTATCACGGTTCTTAGAAATTCCATGGCGAATTAAAAAAATTTTTTTTTTTTTATTTTGAACTCATGTTGAGGAGTTTTAAATAAACATAAAAACATTTTGCTTTCTCATTCCTATATGTACATCAACATTGGAATTATTTTTCATTTTCTTCTCTTGGTTGTGTGCATCTCGGTACATATACTACCTCCTGTCCTGCATGCAAATTTGCAGGCAGGTAATTGCTGCTAGATGCCAAGCGTGACCATTATATTTTGTCTGCGTACATGCAGACAAATGATAAGTATTAAATATATAGATGGTAGAAATTATATATACATAATTTCTTTAAGAAAAAGTCAATGGTGTAAGAGAGTTAACAACAGAGAAATTGAATACAAGCAAAACATTCAATTAACTTTTACCAAATACAAGATAATTTAATTTTCTATTGGCTTGAAGATTTCTGAAACATTTTGTAAGTTTTTGTTTTTTTCTATTTAACTTTTTATTGAAACATCAAAGGTTTATTAAAAAACTAAGAAACTATTTGACCATTTTAGGATTTTGGATTCGGCAACTTATTTGAAAGTAAAGAAAAACTTTAAAACAGTTTTAGTAAATTAAAAATATACAGATCAGTCAAAAATTAAATTTTAATTTGCCTGGTGATAGTTATTAGTTGCCAATTTTTTTAAACTATATTTCTCTGTTGTTTTCTATGAGACACAGTAACTAAAGCTCACATTTGATGGCAGCCATATTGGATTGCTATGCATTAAAAAATTTTTTGCTTGTTTTTGATTTCTCAGCTGTTAACATCTTCACAATATATATATATATATATATATATATATATATATATATGCAGATTAAATTTGATCAGCTCAATTTAATCAAAGTACAAATATCTATTGTAAATTCGTTTTCAATACTTCCTTCCATTAAAACATATATATATATATATATATAAAAATTAATACAACCGGATTTATACTTTTACTAGAAATAAATTTATATACTAAGAAAAAACAACATATATTGTTCCTTTATTTATCATCGATAAATTAACTTGCATATTTCTTTTATTTTTATACATTCTGACCTTTACTTGCCAATGAAGAAAGAAAAAGATCATTTTGGAATAAACATAAGTATTTGTACACTGTATATTAAATCCCTCACAAAAAAAAAAAAAAAATAAAATAAAATTACAGAGAAATAAATTTGTATATCTCTTATTAAAATGGGACAAAACCTTATTTTTGTGCTTCAAATTTTTCGAACAATAAAAATTACCTATGTATATTTTTTTTTTAAATAAATATTTTTTGTAAAAAGTAAATATAAATGGATTCGAATCATATCATCTTTTCCCAACCAATGCAGGCCAACACCAACAATAAATCACTGTACCCTGAGGATGGTTTATAACAAAAAAACACTGAGAATATCATATTCCCGGTGTTAACATTGATCAATTTTCAATATAAACACAGTACCCTGAATTTAGAACCAATCATAAGGGAGATAATTATTTTTTAAACTTAACACAAAGTTTTTTTTTTGTTTTTTAATTTACTGTTCAACTTAATAGTGAAACTATCTACCCCATCCCTTTGTTTCCAATGTTTATTTAGTAATAAGAATCAATTTATAATAAATATTATATTTAGTTATAATCTAATAAAAATTTTATTGATTAAAATTAATATGAATAAACATCTTGATGCTAAACTTCCAACTCGCAGTAGCTGCCTATGTTTCGGTGGCAATTAAACTTGTTCAGGGTGAACAACAGTTAACACAATTTTTATTACAATTAAAAGTGAAAACAAGTTGATGCACAGAAGAAGGCAATTTGAGAAACCTAGCACAGAAAAGTATTTCAGCTAGTATATATATATAATTAAAACTACAAAGATAAATATGATGTTTATATCAGAAACTATCGCAATATTAGAAAACTCAATACACTAGACTGAGCATTTAAATAAACAGAAAACTTGACGATAGAAATTGAATAAATTACAATATTTATTAATCCATCAAAAATTCAAAGGAATCATAATAAAGAAAATCTAACCTATAGATTTTTAAAGAAAGACTCTTCGTCAAAGTAAAAAGTGTATCATTGATTAGCATACATTTGAAAATATATAAAAATCCACAGGTTAAAGATTTTTCTTTATTATAATTCCTTATTTGAATTTTTCATGGATTAATAAGTATTGCAATTTATTCAATTACTATTTTCACACACACACATATATATATATATAGTCAAACCTTCAGTATTTAATTTATAACTCAGGGCATTTATAAATAGGCAACAGAAAAAAACAGATTCCAATAATTATATCTTTATTTTCAAGTAAAGAAATTACTTTTTTTACTTACAGTAGTTTCTTGATTTATCCAAATAATCAAGGTTTTCAAAAATAACTAGAATTTTCTAGGACAATAACTAATCAGAAAAAGCTAGAGAAATATGGAAAAAAAATTACAACTTTCCTGGCTTTTTTCTTACAACTCATTTCCTCGAAGATTCAAAAGATTGTAGATTATCTGAACAAATGTATAAATGGCCCTAAAAGTGAATATCTTTAGTTGAAAATAAAGATATAGTTGATGGAATCTGCTTTTTTTCTCTTTCTATATATATATTATTTTTCATGTATCTACATTAAATTTTATAAGGAGATATATTCTATGCATCAATTTTAGTATTTACTTCAACAGTGCTCAATATGTGAGTATAGCTAGGTAGTACGTTATGGAAATCTATTTATGGCAATTAAGCTACACAAAAGCTCAGTGAACATGAAATCAACTCCTCAAAATCCAAACAACTAAATCTCGATAGCAGATTTTGCACATACAAAGATTTCAGTATCTTTCAAAAGAGCTTTAAAGTTTTATAAAAATAAATATGATTTACCTTAACACTTAACTGCAGTTCAAGCAATCATCTTTTTAAAATTGTATACAACCTCATTAAAATTCGTACCGTCAGTTTGGAGCCCTCATTTTGCTTAAAACATTGATCATATGGAAACCGTTCAAAGCAAGCAAATACTCTCTATCAGACACTATACATACAAGTTGAACGTCTTACCTTTGTGGGCTTGGATTCAAAGTTCTAATATTCATCACGTGACTTGGTAAACATTAACAAAATTTTCATGACAATTCAGAGCACGTTTTTGATCAGTTCAGCATTTGACTAACCTAGAAAGTCAGCTTGCATGACTTTTGGAAACATTTTTTCATGCTCAGAATTCATGAAGTATAGAACAAACTGCTAGTAATAGTTCATGGCTACTGAGACAGTGGGTCTTTTAAAATACTGTTTCACTAAATCTGGCAAATTACAGCCAATGTACTACTTATCCCATCATGCACATACATTTTTGAGGAGTTGTAACGCATCTGAACATTGTATAGCTCGGACCGAAAGTTTTGTAATACCATGAAAAGAAATCTGAATACCGATAACAAACCACAATTATTTTTATGCTATCATATTAAAATAATTAAAACCATTTTCACCTTAAAAAAAAAAAAAATTTAGATTTGGATTCTTATAGATTTAATATTTAATTAATACTTTTAACCAGTAAAGGGTAGATGACTTTTTAGGGTATTCAAGGGATGATTAACATCTGGTGCGGCTTTTTATGACAGGCAAGCAAGTAGTCAAGAATTACTGATGGAGTGGTCCAGCAGTGATTTGAAAGCGTCAGATTATACAGTACACCAGTGGTTGTTGACGAAAATACTGATGTTAAAGAGGCTGCAAGAAAGTTAATTTTGACAAAAAAAATATTCAAGATCAATTAAATTGCTGACGGATACATAAAGGATATGCTGTGAAAAAAAGTGATTTTCACTGATGAATCAATTTTTTGCTGCTTTGGGTTAATTTGTGTCCAAAGACTTGTCAGAGAAAGATTCCCTCCCAGCTGCATAGTGTCCACAATCAAGCATCTGGATCTTGACATATTAGCAAGTGCTTCTCCTTTCATCAGAGAATTAGCGATTGTACCCAAAAGTACATCAATGAACAAGGAATAGTAATTGAATACCCTAAAACATCACCTAGCATCAACTGGTTAAAAGAATTAATTAGAACAATGTCAAAAAGAATAAAACTTATACTGAAGTATAAAGAAAGGCACATTAAGTATTAAATTGATAAAAATCTAAATACAAGCAATTTTTTTTTTACTTGAAAATGGTTTAATCATTTTAATATGGTAGAGCAAAAATAATTGTGGCTTGTTATTGATAGTCAGATTTTTATGGTGTTGTAAAACTTTTGGCCAGAGTAATACAGAATGATTTTGTTACTATAGTGTGGTCACTAGAAAAGTGTGAAATTTGAGGTTGTAAATTTTATTGCGTTTGATTTTGATTTTGATGCCATTCTATGGACGGAGGCAGCAGAAAACAACCTTCAGACTTTCGAAAAGCAGGTGATTACTCTTTTCCAAAGTGAAAATCCAAATTGGAAACGGACAAAGTGTTTATTTGATAATGTACTTGCAACTTTGAAATAAGGAAGTCCTGAAGCTGCTGCTAGTTGCCCAAAAAAATGAGTCTAAGAAAAACAAAAATAAATAAAACGACTTTCTTACTTTTGTAAAAATAAATTATCGGTCGACAAATTTCCTGTTTTTCTAGCAATCACAATATATTATTTAATCATTAGAACTTCTGAATGTTATTAATACATTTTAATACAAGAGTTTATTAATGCATTTCCAATTATTAGATAATCCTTGAAACTGCAGTAAAGTTTAATGAGCATTTATTATTGTTATCTATTATTATACTAAAGCAAGTTTTTATTCCTTCTGTATTTTTCTTGTATATTTTAATCACAAGATAATATGCGAAAATATTCCTCAATTTGATGATTGAGGTGGGTATTTATCTCTCTCTCTCTCTCTCATGGCAGAAAATGTGACACGAGTTGGAAAGTGGGATTGAAAATCCAGCTCCCCAGAGGAGGAGGACTCTGGTCCACAAAAAATGCATAGACAGTCTTGTTGACATTCTCTCGTGGGGTGGGAGCGGAGAATTAGCAATAAACTAAACCCTTTTCAAAGAGAGATGGTAAAAATGGAGAGGGTGGACTTTGTAGAATTGCGCAGGAATAGTACAGTCATCAGGAAAAAGCAATTCAAGAAATAGCATAGACTGTTATTTTTGTACCAAGGGAAAAAATCCTCCACTTAAACAATTTGAGGTTTGAGTTATGTTCAAAAAAAAATTTCCATTTTAATTGTTCTAATTAGCCAAAATTTAAAACTCAGAAAGAAACCTTTCTCTTATTCAGTTTCTATATGTCACCGAAATCTTTTGTTATTATATTGTTTAACATCACAGTTCTTATTTTCTATACTATCACTCTTGTTTCTTCTACTCTCTCTCTCTCTCTGTTTTAATAAACAAACAACAGTAATAAAAAAATAAATAAAAAGATTGGAACAGTCCATTATAAGGTAATATACATAGATGTAGTAATATTATTTAACATGTATATGTAGAGAGGGACATGTATCAAGCAGGAAGACATTAATTTGGGATTTTTTTTGCAAAATCACTTTTTCCTAATTCAAATAAGCTAATGGATGATTCTACAGGCTACATTTTATTCTGGTATGAATGTTCAATTTTTGTCTCCAGATCCTACCAAAATATTTTTATTCAGCTTTAATGATATGTTTGCGTTCTTATTTTTACTAGCAGGTTGCCATATTTCCATAAATTTGATATTTTGTTTGAAATTTCATTTCATATTTACATGTACATGTTGATATACTTGGATGTACAACATTCACTCTTATCAACTAATTAATCAATCATTATAAATTTTGGAACACAGCTGCTAGTAGTATGGGGTAATATGAACTATATTTAGTTTAAATTTACTTTTATGCAACGGGAGTAAGAGACGGGTGGAAGCCCTTTTTGCAAATTCCAACACCTCAAATTCTTGTAAAAATTTAACAATAGGTATAAGATGTAAATTAATATCTCCTCAAATTTCAGTTTCTTTAAGCAGCATAATTTACTATTTAAACATTTGCATTGAATTTAATGCATATTGATTTGGCACTAATTAAAGCAAAATTCCCTAAATTTCAATTTCTTTTTAAGATCCTTTAAGCATTACATTTTAGACATTTTCTAGAATGAAAGTTCTTATTTACTTGCTTCCCCACGAGCAGAGTTAGACACAACGTTGGTTTTTAATGTTAGGAAAATTCAGCATCCTCAACAGAGACACTCTGGAAAGGGGGGGGGGGGAGAATAAAAAATTGCCTCAGTCTAGAAGGATTTCTTTTTTACTGATGGAAGTAAAAAAATATGTGTAACAGAATAGATACTACACTTTGCTTCTAGTCAAAATCGAAATTATGTAATGGATTTTGATGATAATTGGAATAAGGATTCTAGACATACAGTTTAGTATCATTATATCTTGACTTTAATTTTTTTCTGAATTTTTGAAATAAGGACTGATAATTTGTATTTTTTTTTTTTTTATTACTGTTAACTCTCACAAGGTTTGGAGCAATACAATCTCCAACTTTCTTCACGTGTATCTTGTCAAACTCAGGAATCTTTATATTCAAAGATTCTAGAGTTCAACAAATATACCTGAAGAAGGTCAGAGGTTATATTGACCAAAATGTTGTAAGAATAATATTCAAGATGAGAACAGTTGTCCAAATAAGTGAAGCAATACAAATTATATCTTTATTTTAATATTTATAATGGGATATAAAAGTGATACAAAACTGCTCTCGTAGGAGAATTAATTTTACCCATTATGGGACAATTATTATTCTTGTGCATGTGTGTGTGTAATATATATATATATATATATATATATATGCATATTAGCTGGATGCCCGGCATTACTCGGTTGTGCAATACACTTAAACATGATATTTTAATGTATGCAGATTGTGTATGTATTATTATAGAATCAATCCTCTCCATTAAATATTATGAGGAATTTGCCCAGTGTATTAATTAAACAAAACAAAAAAATATATAGAAAAATAATAATGATAACGTCGTTCATCAAATTCCATCTGTGTTTGTTTACAATATCACGTCAGCTGATATTTGGTCTTCATGATGAAAGCTCTAGAAACTCACTTCTGATTAATGTTTAGTTTTAAAATATGCAAACAAAATGATTTGCAGCAATTTTAAATGGTACCTCTTTTATTGTAAATTGAATTAATAAGTAAAAATTAAAATAAAATAGTGAGATACATGTGGGCTTGAGCACAGGATCATTCGATCTATAGTCGAATGCTCTACGCTGAACCATATTTCCAGATGTCAACACACCTGGGTTTTTTTCTAAGAAGAAATTATTTGTTGACATTTTATTATCTCCCTTGCAGGTAATCTAAAAAATTCCCATGTAAACATTCTTTTTTTATCTATAAGAAAAAAAGACTATTTTTATAATCAGATTTTTTCGATTTTCGATACTTATCAGATGAATTTCTATACAAGACATATCAAAGAATACTGCCAGACATAAATGATCTTTGTGTGAAATTTGCAAAAGATAGGTTCAGACGTTTCGAAACCTATGGGGAAGGAATTCACACACACAAACACAAAGTGACTTATATCATAGTAGATATATATTTTTATATTGAAGTTGATGAAATGAATAAAAAACTCCCAAATATTTTTTAATATAGTGAATTAAATGATACTTTCAACACAGTCTATAACACTGTGCATAAAAATTATGCAAAGTTATTTTGTAATATTTTAAAAGTCAAACAGGAATCCCTTTAACACATCCATACTTAATTTGAACTAGCATTATTTTTTATATCATTGGCATGAATATATTTTATTTTACTACAGTTTTTTACTGCAAATACTTATTCTGGCAATAAGAACTTTTAGAATGGAAACATTTTCCTTTACTCACCAAAACAGATTAAGGGAAGTTATCATGTGATGTAATGTATAAGAAGTTCTCTCCCTTGAGCTTTATTATTTATTTTTTTATTTATTATTATGTGTAACTAATGTGGAGGCGAGAAACACACATACAGATACACTATATATAATCGGAAAATACTTATTCCAGCTAAAAAAAATTATTAAAACGCAGCCATTTTCCCTTATTCATAGAAATACATTAAAGGGAAGTACTCATGGCCAAAGATACTTGGATTCATAAAAGTAAATATATATATTAATTAAATTATACAACTTTAAGTGCGTGTATGTATTTGCGTTACTCGCCTTCACATGAGTTACACATTATTATTATTTGTTCTTTACTACTGATTAATGTCAAGTACTTAAACTTTTTAAAAATTACTATTTCACAAAATAATTTGATTACGAAATCGAAATCAAAATTAATTTGTTTCTTCATAAACAATTCAGTTATATTTTTCTTTTACTCCCAGGTAACACCGAGTAACTGGGTAAGTACAAGTTATACACAAAAGCATTCCGAAAGCATATGACAAGAAAATTGTTGCACCTCTGATTTAAAGAGATTTAAACCGTAGGAAATTTCATAAGATTTACTGATTCTGAAAATGTTTTTGTCCATTTTATAGATCTTTATATATATATATATATATATATATATATATATATATATATATATATATATATATATATACGTATATATAAAATAAAAATTACAATTAAATTTACCTAAATGATCCAAGATGGTAAAATTAAAGTATATTATAAATATTAAAGAATTAATATTTATAAAGTTATCTCAGCCAGATGTAAAAGCTCGATAAAACCAAATAGGAAATAGAGCTTATAATACGAGCAAACAGTTAATAAAACATGTTAAAAAACACTTTGAAATGAGTTAAAAACATATTTAATCTGAAAAGGAAATACTAGATAAGTGGATAGTCCTTAATCCGCAAAGTTTCAAAGAAATACTTTCCTTCTAATCAGAGGGTAGGAATTAGCAAAATGCGGGATCGGATTTTGCATGCAAAAGTATTTGATGAAACAACAAGTAAGTCAAAGATCTTACTTGAAGACAAAAAAAGTGAAGCAGAGGGAATATGGTGAAGAAAAAGGTGATTACACATGAATGGATAGTCTGGTGGAAGATAAATAATCCAGTGACGGTAGTTTCTTCAAAACTCCGCGGATTAAGGACTAACCACTTATCTAGTGTTTCCTTTTCAGATTAAATATGTTTTTAACTCATTTCAAAGTGTTTTTTAACATGTTTTATTAACTGTTTGCTCGTGTGTATATATATATATATATATATATATATATATATATATATATATATATATGAAATTTATATAACATCAAAACCTTAAATGTTTCTAATTTTCCAATAGACTTTTCTTTTTTTTTCTTCTTTTTTTTTTTAATTCTATGGCCATTATTTCTTTAAGCATTTTGGTTCAAATCATTTAATTTTTTCTGGAGTGAATAATGAATAAAATTTCATTAATCTCCATTTATACAACCCCATAGACATAGCGCTCCGTATCCATAAAACCCCAGTAGACATAGCGCTTTGTATCCATACAACCATGTAGGCAAGCTGGAGATTACTCATAGAAATGTAAGTGAGAGAGGGAAGGATATTAGTTTTAATAATTTGCGGAATAACGACAACATTTCATTTCAGAATTTTAGACAATAATTACTTGCATTTTAAATCAGAAACAATAATAAAAACATACAAGTCATATGAGCCGTCCATCCCAAGCAACACCTAATAACATTTGATATAACTCAATTATTTAGAAAAGTTTCTTCATCTTGTCTAAATGGCAACAGTTCAAGTTTAACATGGACACTTGCATGACGTTTGAGGTGCTCTTTGCGAGAGAAAGCTCGACCGCATATTTCGCAGGTGAATGGTCTTTCGCCAGTATGGGTGCGAAGATGTCTCCTCATCTTATCCCGACGGACAAAAGTTTTGTCGCAGACGTCACAGCTGTGAGGCCGCCACACATGGGAAGCCCTGTGCCTTTTCAAGTCCTTTGACTCAAGGAAAGCCTTGCCGCACACATCACAACAAACCGGCTTCACATCGGTGTGAGCAACACTCACGTGTTCTTGAAGCTCGTTTTCGGTAAAGAAAACGTTTTCGCACTGGTCACAAGAGAAAACATTTGCCATAGCTGCATTGAATTGGTCCTCAAATGCTGTCAAGTCACCCATGTGTGACAAAAGGTGACGCTTCAAATGCTCGCCCCGAGTGAACGACATGCCGCACAGATTACACTGACGTGCCTTTTCGCGCGCATGTATTTTTGCATGCCGTTTCAACTTGTCTTTACGTGGAAAACCTTTCCCACACACCTCACAAACAAATGGCTTCTCACCTGTGTGAAGTGTGGCATGGCGTTTGACATCACCCCGCCTCGAAAACGTTTTACCACAAACTCCACAATGGTAAAGGCTTCCACCAATCGAAGATCTGGGTGTGGATTTTAAATCTTCATTCAGTGTGAAATCATTTGTGTCACCCCCAAATGAATCCATTACAAGAGCAGGAGGAGAAGAGGGAAGGGCGTTAGGACCATCAGCTGGAGAAGGACCATCAAGCATCAGTAAAGAATTATCAGCCAACACCAGTTCGGGCTGGTCTTCGTGATATTTCTTCATGTGTGGTTTTATTTTGTCTTTGCGTGCGAAACCTTTGCCACACACTTCACAAACGTACGGACGCTCTAGCGTGTGCATCGTACTCATGTGTCTCTTGACATTCCTCAGCCGAGTAAACCTGTCTCCACAAATGTCACAGTGAAAACGCTTTTCTCGTTTTAATAATTTGGCAGCATTTTTCCCCGAATCGTCACATGGTTTTGCCTCTGTGTGCGATTTTGTGTGGAATTTTAAGGCACTGTATCGGGAGAAGGCCTTCCCACAAACTTTACAGACGTATACAGACTCCTCAGTTGCCGTCAAGTTAGAACCTGGAGACAAAACTACCCCATCGGCTTCCTGCTTTATAGATTCTAGATTTGCATAGTGTGAAAACTGGTGTGTTTTTAATTCGTCGCTTTGAGTGAAGCATTGGCCACACACGTGACATTGGTAAGGTTTTGCATGTGTCATCATGTGAATTTTTAATCCATCTTTACGCAGAAAATATTTCTGGCAAACGTCACATTGGAAAGGCGTCTCTCTCGTGTGGATCAGTTTGTGTCGTTTTACATGCGTTTTACGTGAAAAGATTTTTCCACAAATGTCACATTGGAAAGCTTTTGGCTTGGCATGAGATCTCAGGTGAGATTTCAAATTGCTCTGCAAAGTGAAAGTCCTATCACAAATTTCACATGTGTGAACAGGTTTTTTGGGGGTTTGTGTCCTTAATAAGATTTTTAAACTGCCCCCTTCAGAGAAGCTATTTTTACACACTTCGTAACAGACGGGGGCTTTTTTTTTCATATGAGTTTTAACATGTTCTTCATAGGAAGACTTTGAATTAAATGTCTTTTCACATTGCTCGCATTCAAATGGTTTCTGCTCAGTGTGTAGAATCAAATGAGTTTTTAAATCATCTTTGCTATTGAACTCTGCATCACATATCTGACACTGGAATGAGGACGATGGTGATTCCTCCTTCCGGTAATGTTCCTGTAAGTGCTCATTTAACATGGTCTTTTCTGAAAATGTTTCACGACATACATAGCAACAATATTCCTTATCTTCAGCTGATAATTCCATGTTGCTTCCTCAAGATGACAAGCTTTCAGAGTTTGAGTTCCTAGAAAAAAAGAAAAAAAAAAAAGAAAAGGAAAAAGAAATTTATTTATGACTCGAGTTAACCTAACATCCATTTTACTAGTGGAATAACTCAACTTTTTCAGTGGGATACCTAGAACAGTATCATACCATTAAACAACCAAATTTTAAATAAATCTATTTTCATGATTAGGCTTGCCTGCTGAGCAAACATGACTTAGGTTCCTATGTTATTGTTAAATAAATTTGTTTTTATTTTGGAAATGTATTTTATTTAGAACTTCGGGACCTCAATTCCTTATGCAGTTCAAGCCAGATATTTACATAGTTGATTAAATAAAATGGCTATCTTCCATCTTGACATTATTGACTCACACCAGCAACGCCATAATAAACTAGTTATAAGAGTAACGGAGAGGATGCATGTTATGAATAATGGAGTAAAAAACATTTAAGGTATTTTTTTAGATGAAGATTCATAATTTATATTATTCAGACTACTATTTGCATTTTGATTGTGATTTTCACATTTTGATCAACGTAATTTTTTTTTTTCTAGTGCATCTTTTTGAACTTGGATGTCTGAATGGAATTTTGTACATTAAAAGTTACATAGGCTAAAATCGAGGTTTACCCCCATAGATCTGCAGTATTTTGTCTATGCTCATGCATATTAAAAAGGTTACCTCTTGAAGGGTGTGACTCTTCTCCATGCAAGGATGGTCATTCACTATGGAGAGGTGTCACAAATTGCAATCACAAAGGTGCTATTTGATGCATCGCATAGTGCTGAATGCATGGAGACCAGTTGAGGACACTACAGAAAGCAGTTTCAGAAAGATACTGGCCCTCTGCAATATGGAACCATCTATATATATAAAAGCGATGTATGTATGTATGTATGTATGTATGTGTGTTTGTATGTCTGCTAAAAAATTTCGACAGACAGAACAAAAATTCACAAATTTGGTCTCATATGACAGCCCATCCTTCGCCCAACAAATATCGAAAAATTGGCCAAAAACGTGAATTTTTTCACCCTGAAATCAGCACTTTTCTACGGGGATGGGGGGGGGGGGGTCAGCAAAAACTGTCCTCTCATGACGAGATCGGTTCTACGCATGCATCAGACGATGTCATAACCTGATTTAGTTTAAATATTTGAAGAACTGACACAATTTCATGTACGTCATGTTAGCTCAGTTGGTTAGAGCGTTGGGTCATTATCTAAACGTTTTGGGTTCGAATCGTGGTGTGAGATTTTTTTTTTTTTTCGATTTTTTAAATTTTAATATTGAAGCAGGGCTATTTAAGCCATTTTTCACGTAACGTTCGTTTTTCTGTTTTTTTTTTTTTACTTCGCTTATTCGTTTTTGTTTTCTTTTTTGTTTTTCCGATTTTTACATTTAACATCGTTCGTTTGCCTTACGTTATTTTTTTTGTGTTCTATTCTTATGTTTTCATTACCCCCCCCCCCCCCCCGCTTTATTTTTCAGATAAGTTTTAACGTTCGTTTTTCTGTTTTCTTTTTCGTTTTTTTTTTTTTTACTTCGCTTATTCTTATGTTTTGATTAACACCCCCCACCCCCGCCCGAGCACACAGTCACCTACAAACACTCGGGCAACGCCGGGTACCCCCCTCCCTAGTTAATTACAAATAATAAAGTCACAATAATAAAAAAAAATTAAAAAATATATATATTAGTAATCTGTAGAAATAAATAGTAAGATTGTACATCTTAAAACAAAAATAGGTTCAAGACTCCCAAAATTCAAATTTCAGTCAATGTAACCTTGCAGACCCATGGCATAGTGGATAAAGTACTTGGTAAAATTCAGTTGTAAGTTACACTCTTCTAGAGGTTGAAAGTTCAATCCTCAGTGCGAGAGACAATCCAAAAATACAACTTCGAATTACTTAGGACTTCTACCCAGTTATGATTGATGGAAAATGTTTGAAATTTTGTGTCAATTCTCAAGTTCGACAAGATATACCTTAAGGTTGGTAGTTATATCGACCAAAACATTGTGACAATAACACTCAAGATGAAAACAGTTCAAATATGAATTATTAATCCTCATCTCAAAGTTTTAGTCAAGAAAATGCAGTTTCTGTTTTATAGTCATTCAAAAATATGGTGTGTCACATTGGTGATCGTCTCATCAGTAGATGTGATCCTGAATTCAGATTTTTATCTGCAAGATTATCTCAAAGGATAATGTTGATCAAAACAATGTTTACACTATTCCTGAAGTAAAGGTCATCACATGCCAAATCAAATCAAGTCAAGCCAAGAGAGGCAAAGTGTGTGAGAGTTAGTGACAATTTTGCACTGTATAAAGTTGTGCTCATCATTAAACAGCAGTAAAGCAAAGACTGTTGGATATTCATGACAGGAACTTGGTGAACAAGCCAGGCATAGACTGGAATTTATTTGTACAGCATATGGTTTAATTGCAGAAAGGATTATCAATTTTATTAACAATTCCACAGGTGCCAGTTTCTTTGTTATTTTCCTAATGGGGTTCTATAAATGTTTTAGTGTCTTAAGTTTCATCTTGAATTGTTTTTGCTAATTTTACTTTTCAATATTTAATAAAGTTTAAGAGCATATTTTTATGGGTCATATGGTCTTATGTTGGATTGCAGACATTGTGAATTTTATTAATGATTTTGTGGGTTGCATTTTTTCATTTATTGAAGGAGTCACCTTATCATTACAGGTGTTGCCATGTTTGAGTGTCTATTAAAATTCCTGCAGCATAAAACGTTTACTAGACTTGATTGTACGAAACATTGAAATTGAAAAAAAAAAAAATGCAAAACAACAAAATTAATGATTTGTAGCACAGTTTAAACAATATGGTAACACGTAATCTTATGTAATAAGTACAATTTAAAATTTCAATAAACTAAAAACTACTTCTCAAAATTTAGCATGATTCTAGTTTAGGATTATTAGATTTTACGTACAAAATTGGCCTTTTCTATTTTTCCATGGTGGGGTTATTCTAAATAATTTCTATTTCTTATGTTTTAATATATAAGTATATTCTGAAGAAAAATCAAATTCTGGGAGGTTTTAAATTAATATGCGTCCGAATTTTTGAGATAAGGATTGATAATTTCTATTAATTTTTCTCACATTTTAACCAATATAACCTTTGACCTTCTTCAGGTGCATCTTGTTAAACTCAAGAATCTATACAGAATTTCAAACTGGACCATATATTTAATTCATGGAGGTAAATCATAGGAGAACAAAAGTTTGAATAATCTAAATATTTTAATCTAATCAAGTGATGTAGTTTGCTTGAAGCATTGTGCATATGTATAAAGGGTAGTCATAGAAAATTATCACAATTTAAGAATTGAATTCTTCAATTGGAATTGAATTGGAAGTATGCCAGTATTAAGAATTTCAAACATAACCCTTTATTTAATCCATGAGGGTGCTTAGTCTTGTTTAGTCAACCATGACTGGATAAAAGTCTCAAGTAATTTGTAATTGTATTCTTAGTATTGTCTGCACTGAGGATTGAACCTTTAACCTCCAGAAGACTGTCACTTGAAACTGATTATTACTAAGCACTATGTCATGGATCCTTACTTTTACCCAGTCATGGCTAATGGAATGAGAGCAATCTACCCCCTGATTAAATAAGGAGTTCCATTTGAAATTCCATGAGCATCCAAAATGACAATATGGTTATAGCAACATGGTGATAGCAACAAATGAATAAGAGAGATGTTGGACATGCTGTTATGAGAAATGATTTAATACTGAATTTTCACGCAAACATAAAAATCTCAAAATTGGTTCAGAATTGAGGAAAAAATGTAAGAAGTTGAAGGATACAAGGTTGAAGGTAGCAGACCAAACATGTGGGTGAACAAAAGAGGCCTCCAAGACATAAGAGTGACATGATGGTGGGATGAGGAAGTTTTGAAGTGTATCAAAGAAAAGCACAAACAAGGGAGTGAATCGAGCAAAGGTTTAATGAATAACAGTATGCCTCTAGTGGCAAAGAAGACAGCAAGAAGAGCAATTTTCAAAACCAAGATGGAGGGCTGAGCAAGGTTTCCAGATCTACTACACAGGGATGACCAGAAGACTGAAGTATTTAGAATAGCTAAAAAGAAGACAAAGGCAAATATGAATATTGCTAGAAGTGCATTTGAAATGACAAAGGAGTGTTAGCAATAAACAAGACATGCTATTATGATTGTTGAATACCAAGTTTTCATGGGACCAAGAAAATGTGCGAGTTGTAAAAGCAGTGGGTATGTGGTGTATCCGTACAAATGAAGAAATTGCATGAAAAGCTTAAGCTGAAGAATAATAAGGTTGCAAGAGTCAGGTGAAAAATAAGATCATAAAAGAAGAGGTTATCCTAAAAGACTGGAATCTTCGTACAATAGTCAACCATTACAAAGGGTAAAAGAGGAGTTCTGGGTAGAGGTGATTACTAAGGCTTAAAGATGATGTATCATATTCTAAAAATGGTTAAGAGAATAATTGAGCAGCAAATAAGTCAGCTAAGCATAGGTAAAATTCAGCTTGGTTTTATGCCTGAGTGTAGTACGGCCAAAACTATATTATACAGAGAATATCTTGGTAATAACAATTTGTATTTTGTTTTGTGAATTTGGAGAAAGCTTTTGACAGAGTGCGAAAAGATGTTTTCTAGTGAGTTTTGCATAAATTAGGGACAAGTGAACGGTTGTTTAAACAATGTATAGAAATGCTCAAAGTCATGTTAGAATTAACAGTACATTTAGTGACCATTTTAATGTTAAAGCAAGAGTACAATAGGGTTCTATATAAAGTCTTACTTTTCATTTATATCTTAAAAACGTTGTACAAGGAGTTTTATACAAGTTGATGATTTAGTGCTTGTCTGTGGAATACTTATTTATTAAGTTAGAAGCTTTAGGATGCAAACTATGGAAAGTAATGGTCCGAGCGTGAATGTTACTAAAAGCATTAAAATGGTTATCAGTGGCTGTATTGTATTGTATGTTAGAAAGAGGAAAATTCCCTTCTCAGTTTGTGTAAAGTGAGTTGGAAGTAACTCAATTTTTTGTAGTACTTGTGATGATTGGGTACACAAGAATTGCAGTGGTAGGTTTAACCAGTTTATCTGCAAAAAGTGTAGGATAATGGAGATGGATGAGAACTCAGATGTGAAGAAATTGTACCTGAATGATGAAGATGTTGAGGTTGTTCAGAAGTTTTTTTCTACCTTGGTGATATCATTGGAGCACAGAGAAGAGCTGGTAATTGCAAGTGTGAAGAGCAGATGAAGTAAGTTCAAGGAGCTTCTGCCATTAAAGCAGAGCTTTACCACTGCCAAACAAGGGAGGAGTGTATCAGGAATGTGTATGCGATGTGATGGTGCATAAAAGTGAAATTGAGTTTAAGTGAAGGACACATATTGTGTGGGCACAACAGATGTAATAAGTAATAATTAGTTCTAAATGAAAGTGTTATGCAGGTTGAAGGTTCAATCCTACGCACAAGTGATACTAAGAATATTATTAGAAATTATTTAAGGTTAATATCTGGTAAAATGGTGGACAGAAAGAGAGCAAGCTATACCCATAGATTAAAGGTTTATACAAATTCCAGAATACAAGAACAAGCATCTGAAGATGGTTGGAAAATATATCAGCCAAACAATTGTGAAAATTTTCATCCACCAGAACCAAGAATTATAATTGTCACATTGATAGATTTTTTAAAATATCTTTAAAATGCCTAAAAAGTAAGCATGTTAACTTTTTATAGCAGGCGTGTTGCAGAAATAATATAGAAGTATTTAAAAATGGAAAAAAGATGTCTAACATTTTATCTTTCAAAAGCTCTCTATAGAAAAGAGCCATAAATAGCTGACTGATCTATCAGGTTGACAAGAAAGTTCTTGCGGTTTTTAACTTTTGAATTCAGATGAACATATCTTGGTTTGAATAAAAATTTAATAATCAAAATAAGCACCATCAGAATCAAAACACTTTTCCCAACGCAAAACAAGTGTATTTATGCCAGTAATGTAAAAATTTTGTGTTCCAGTGACGATTAAGTGACTGAAGGCGTTTTTGATATTGCTTAGGTTTTTGAAGCATTTCTGATGCAGAAAATTGTCAAGATGCTTGAAAAAGTAGTAGTCGGTAGGTAAGAGGTCTGGAGAGTATGGTGGATAAAGCAGAGTTTCATAACCAAATTTGTTCAACTTCTGCAGGGTTGGTTTAGCAATATGTGGTTAGGCATTGTCATGGAGGAGAATTGGGCTTTTTCTGCTGGGTATTATTGTCAAAGTTTCTGATGCATTTCATCCATTTGTTGACAGTACTTCACCGCCGTAATGATTTTTGCTTGCATTCAAAAAACTAATGGATGAGATTGGTCACAGACCACCAAACAGTCAGCATGATAATCTTTTGGTGTAATTCTGGCTTCGGAAAGTGTCGTGGAGCTTTGTCAGCATCTAACCACTGACCTGAGCATCACCGATTGTCATAACGAACCCACTTTTGATCGCAAGTCACAACTCGGTCGAGAAACAGGTCATTCTTGTTGCATAAAAGAAGGGGAGACACTTCATAACAGGGTTTCTTTTGGTTGTTTAATTCATGAGGAAATCATTTATCAAGTCTTTTGTCTTTCCAATCTCTCAAGTGGTTGGAAATCATATGTTACATTTAATTCAGAAGCAAGTACTCAAACAGTTGTACATGGATTGGCTCTGACCAATCGTTGTCAACATCCGATGGCTAACCACTATGCTCATCATCTTCAAGATTCTTGTCATCACCATGAAATTTCTTGAACCACCATTGTGCTATGTGTTCAATACTAGTTCCAAACACTTGGTTAATATCATGAGCTGTTTCAGCAGTTTTTTGGCCTACTTTCAATTGAAATAAGAAAATTGTGAGAATTTGCTTTTTTTTTTACCATCTTGTATTCAACCTTCTGAAAAGACAATTGTTTTAAAACGATTGTCATTTAAACAATTAGAGCGAAAAATGCTCTTTAAAATGATAAAAAAGTAAAGGTTTATAAATCAAAACTTGTGCAAAAACTTTCTTGTTAACCTAATAGTTTCAGTGTTGTAAAACTGAAAAAGTACATGTTACCCATCAATTCTAATGCACCGAATATGACATTTTTTTTACAACTAGCTTAAGGGAGTGCACTTTATATCCAATAATGTAAGTATTTTGTATAATTTCTGATTTATTCAGACACAAACTTAAAAGTACATAGAAAGCCCCTCTCCCTCTTGAAAGTATGCTGCAATCTTTCCCAAGATTCAATTCGTGCAAACTTGGTTAAATTCTGATAAAAACACTTATACAATAGAAGAAAAAATATTGAATATGGAAAGCTCCATGAAAGATGATCCATGATTTTTATGAATTAAAATATTTCAAAATATTGTGTGTGGTTGTGGGGGTGGGGTGCTTTGTGTTATAGATTAATGGTGAGAGGACTTCTTATCTACATCATACAAACCACAAGACTCTCATACTAACTACAATATCATGTCAAGTAATATTTGTGGAGCTGTTCTAGGTAATAAAACTCTGCCGTTTCCAACCCTCTAATCGTAATGTTCATTATCTAATTGACAATCTTATTAACAATTATTCATGCAAGTAGATCAAGGGCATGTGCTCACACTGTACACATACCCTTGATCTACTTGCGTGAATTTTGTCTAGAAATGGTCCAGGTCTCATGCTCCTGTTTACTTACTTCTCCCCAGGACAAAGTTTGATATGTGGTGACTCCTTTGTTTAAAAAAAAGATCAGTTTTTAATGTAAAGAAATCCAACTCTCCTGAAAGGGGCACTCTAGTTTTTGAACAAAAATAAAAATTGTCTCTGTTTAGAAGGATTTCTCTTTCAGTGACTAAGGATAAAAAAAAAAAACAAGTGCAGCAATAGAACATGCACTACATTTTAGTCCTATATCTCCATGTTGATATCAATGAAACTCATTTATGGCTAAGATACAGAATAAATGCTGCCATAGAATGCATCATGGAATTGTATATGTGTGAATTAATGTGGAAGCAGAAATATAAAGGAAGCAATCTTTTTATGCAAATACTCAATGACAGAAATTGATTTCATTCTCTTAAGATTAACCATTTGTTTTTACTACAACTTACTATTAGTGATGAACGGCACCTTGATATCCTACAACTAAAGTCAAGGAGAAGCTTCCTCAACCATGTAAAACTTCTAACATTTCAGGGAGATACCAGACTACAGTTGTAGATCAGATGACTAGAGAATACCGCCCCCACCTCCTGACATGGAAATCTCCACTTTGAAGACCTCTAAATTCAGAACACATTTGCTCCAAAAAACACTCAACCACCTGAGAACAGAAACAAGGTAATCAAAAATTGCTAGGACCATAGATGGGTCTAGAAATCTGACCCAACAACGAATGTATAAAGGAGGATTATACGGTGCAATATTGCCTTGTCTGCCCTCTACCACCAACATATGGTCGTGCCTCTACTGCCCAACTGATGCAGTTTGAAAGATCTTTCAGAAGGCAACAATAATGCAAAGGATCATGTAACAAAAGTGGAAAACTATTGTAGGACAACATGCTTCAAAGACACACAAAGATTACAATCCATATTTTTATTAGTAGCAGGAATATTTGGAGAGGTGGGTGCTCTCTACAAAAAAAAAAAAAAAAAAAAAAAAAAAAATCCCAATTATTATAGAGTAGAACCCTGGGATACGGTTACTCTAGGATACGTTTTTTTTTTTTTTTTCAGATTACAATGTGGAATACAATGTTTTTCCATCCCCTGGTTACGGTATCTGCCTCGCCTTACAGTGTTATTTATAATATTATTTGATTATATACATGTACTAGACTACCCGTGACCCGTTGGGTCAGTATGTCATATTACCTATGGAATTCATGTATGAGCGTGACACTTGTGATGTAAAGAAAATAGTTTTTTTTTGACATAACAGAAACATTTCTATGAAAGTATATTAAAACGGAAAAAGAATATAGATAGATTTCTATGAGTCGTTCTGTTTATTATAATTGATTATTTTTTTTTTTTTAAATTTACAGTTACTGAATTAAGTGGTCGGCTATACCTATAGGTAAATGTGCACTGAACAGATACCATAATACTTATTATAGTTAAATTCAAATTTTGATATATCTGCTTTTTTTTTTTTTTTTTTTACATCGTTCATTTCTGTATTACGTTTTAAGTTATTTTAAACCCCACTCTTCCCATGTTAAATAATAATTTCAAAATAATAATGTTAATATTTCAGCATCCCAATTGTTCTTTTGTTTATTTTAAACCCCACTCTTCCCATGTTAAATAATAATTTCGAAATAATAACGTTAATATTTCAGCGTTCCAATTGTTTTTTTTTTTCACATTTAAATTATCCAAATAAACAATTGTTAATACTGTCTGCTTTTTTTTTTTTTTTTACATCGTTCATTTCTGTATTACATTTAAGTTATCTTAAATCCCACTCTTCCTATGTTAAATAATAATTTCGAAATAATAACGTTAATATTTCAGTGCGCAGGTCATGCGCGCATGCGCAACCAGATGTCGTAAACCGGAAAGTGGGTTACATACATCGTTACAAGGTTATTTGAGTTTTATAATTATATAGATTGTATACTGTACTGTATTTTGTTACTAATTTTTAATGCTGTATCCCAAGGTTTTACTGTACTCTTATAACTAATTTTGTTCAAGTAGAATCTCCATAGAATTGGATGAGTAGTTTCCAATCTTTTAATATGTGAGGATTTGCTAGGAATTTCAGAAATGACTTTCTATTTAACAGTTGAAATAAGTCACAGAAAAGTGAGAAATACAAGTAATCACACAATTTTATTAATGCAGAGATTTTGAAGCATTAATGCATACCATGAAATTCCTTGTAAAAAGTGGCCTTTTGGCTACAAGTAAAATGTAATAGCTGTTCTGATAGATTTCATCTTTCCTGCTCCTCTATTAGTGAGGGTATAAATTATTCAGAATGACCCTTTTTAGGTAACTGGATCTTGTCTATTTGAAAAACTAACCTTGTGTCTAACTCTGCCCTCATGATGAAGTAATTAGGAAGCTATTTAATGTAGTCATATTCATTTCTATATAAAAAAACAAACACACTTCCTGATATATATATATATATATATATATATATATATATATATAATTGTAATTTGTATTTTGTGTCTGAAAATTAGTCATTTTGGAATATCTTTTAACGAGTTACAATTGGAGCTTGTCCGAATGGTTATAAAGCAATTGTAACAACAAAGAGATACATTGTATAATAAAACATGTTGTGATATATGGTTGTCTTGGTTATTATGGAATTATAATATATATATATATATATATATATATATATATATATATATATATATATACTAGCAGGTCAGCCTGGCTTTGCTCGGGCCCTATGTACTGTTCATCACTTTATGTGCATATGTATATATACATATATATATATATATATACATATATATATACATACACATATATATATATCATATATATATTAAAAAGTTTGACTCATGTCCAGGTAAACTACATCTAAAATTTAAAGATTTGCAGAGGAGTTTGGTAGAGTCTACAAAGGTCAACTCTGTAAACTTTGACTAGCAATACACATGGCCGTTAAAACGCTTTGGATAATCACAGATTTCAAAGGGTTTCTGCTAAAATAGTCATATTTTAAAAACCAAAGCAGTTTAAGTCTTCAAAATACCACTGTTTTGTTCGTACATGAATATACTTTCAAATGAATTAGTAAATAATAACATACATTATAAATTTTTAGAGTTTTAAGCAAATAAAGTGATAAAAATGTGAACATCATAAAACAGCATTTTTGGTAAGATTTTGTAATGCCCCCCCCCCCCCGATTTCTAAATATTCGTACCGTGTTTCTGTGAAGAATTTTTTAATGAAATTTGGAAATTAGCCATTAGAGATGTCATTTTTAATAATTTCGAGTGTCCGAAATTCATTTGACGACTCGTTTTTTTTGTTGTGTTAAAAAAAAAAAAAAAGATTTCAAAATAATGAGTACTGAAAATTTTGAAATAAAAATCTTTTTACTATGTTTATTCGTTAAAAAGATGATTGAACAGTGTTTTCTCTAGTGGTACGTAGCAATTTAAAAACATAATATCCGAAAAAAGTCGTTATGAATTTGAATCAAGACTTCTGCAGCGATAACATGGCATAAACAGACTTTTTGTTTTTGTTGTTTATTTTTATTTCAAATCGATTTTTTTTTTAAATTGAAAATCTGGTTATAAATAAAAATTCTTACATGTTTAGTTAGAGCTATTTTGTTATCAACCCTACAAATATTTTTAAAAATTGGGTAGTAGTAAATTTTACAATATTTTAACAAGTGAAAATGTAAACTATCATTGTTTTGGTTCACGTGTACAAACGGTACACACACTTCTAATTTTCGTCCCTTACAAAATGTTTTCAGTGAATTATTATCGGATGGAAACTAATCTACCAGATTATTAAAAATAAAATAAAAAATAATCAAATTTAAATATTTGTAAGAGGTGCTCAGTTAAAAAATAAAAACGGTAGGAAAAGACATGAAATGTAATCAAAAATCAAAATAACATTAATTCAAAATTTTTAACAATTTGTCAGCTTTAGCAAAACCTTGTTTCTTTTTTTATATTTAAATAGAATTTAAATACTTGATATTGATAGCATCATGTTTTCTGTTAGAGGGACGTCACTTTTTTAAATAACATTTATTTTTGTCTGTTTGTCATAATTCTTGTAAAGTTTCACAATGGTTATCAAACACCCTCTTAAAAAAAAAAAAAAAAAAAAAAAACTCGCTTAATTTTATGTCTAATCCTAGGTATGAGTGGCAAGCCTCCTCCTACAACCTTTAGCCTTAACAATAACGCTAAGTACAAGTGGCAGAGCTCCCCACTAAACAAACTTCCTCTGTAAGTTCATATAAGCGTAAAAAAAAAAAAAGCATAAAAAACGTTTAAAGAAAGTGCACATGATTAATCTCCCATAAAAAAATAAATTGGTCAACTGTCCTAAAACGCTAGGATCGTCTTGAAATGGTGAATTATTTTACATTTATGTGAAATCAACCCCCACTCTAAATTTTAAAATTGTTTTTGTTTTGTTTCTATCAAGTCTTCAGGATGTTCACACATAATTTTCCTTAGCCCTATCATTAACCCAAAGTCAGTGGCAACCTCCCCACCTTCTCATAATTAAGACCCTCTTAAAACCACGCATAATCGCCTTTTAGAATACAAACAAACAAAAAACCACCCAGGATTTATCTATCATAGGAAAAAGGGAGGGGGGAGTAACTGCCCTAAAACGTTCGAATGATTCAAAATAAGAAATCATTTTACATTAAATTCTTAAATAATCTTTGTTTATCTTTTAAAGTTTTTCAAGTTGTTCACATGCAATTGTCTATAAAGGTAGAATCACATATTTTGGAGAGGTGGTCAGATGGGGAGGGGTAACAGAAGGTATTAATCTACAATAATACCAAAGAAATATTGCAATATATTAATTTTTAACCAATCCTAGATTACAATTTCAGTTTTTGGCACATAAAATGCATTACAACTAAACTTTGAGTTCCCTAACTTCTTTTCTTTTAACGAATACATGGCATTTTTAAGCAATCGCAGCATATTTATGTGCATTTACTGCAGATTATTTAGAAACCATTAATTTCTGGAGATTTTCAGTAGCATATTTAGATTCCTTGCACAAAAATACACTTATATGGCAAATTTCATTGCTTAGTCTTGTGTTTTAACAAAGATATAGCATTTTTACTGAAAAAGTAGTGCAAAAAATGTGACAAAACGCATATGGTCTTAAAGAGGTGAAAATATCCAAACACGCCGGGCATAAAAATAGTCATAACTTCCTTGATTTTAAAATTTTATAAAAGGTTCTTTCTTAGCTTATCAAGCTCTTTCTATATATACTAATATTAAAATATTTTAAGCCATTTAAATTTTTTCATGTGTATTGCTACTTTGACCTCTTGGCAGCAAAATTTTTGCCTAAAAACTGATTAAAAAGCTTGCTGCCTGTCTGAATACTTTTTATGTAAAATTTCAAATGTTTGAACCCAAAATTGACTGAATAGTTTGTTATAGACCACAAAGGTCAAATCTTTTGAACTTTGACCCCTTAACAGCCAAAATTTCGGCCAAAAAACTGATTAAAATGCTTGCCCTATGTCTGAATACACTTTATGTAAAATTGTAAATGTTTAGACTAAAAATTAGCTGAGTAATTTGGTAGAGACCACAGAGGTCAAAAGTTTTTTAAATTTGACCCCAATTTTGACCTCTTAACATTTATTGTTTTGGGCTCAAATCAAATTATAAAGTTTGATCCCTGCCCAAGTAACCTACATTTAAAATTTCAAGTGTTTAGACCCAAAATTCGTGGAGGAGTTTGGTAGAGTTTTCAAAAGTTGAAAAATTGAACTTTGACAGCCAAATTTCTGCCCAAAAACCGATTAAAAAGATTTTCCCAAATCTCAAGTCTGTAGACTGAAAATTGACAGGGAAATGTACACACACAGACAGACAATTTCACTTTTATAGATAGATAGATATCAGAATGACATTGATATCATCGGTTTCAAATCAAAGTGGACCTATAATAGGCCTTTTTTACCGCTCTCTTCAGCCTCTGTTTATGACTGCCTCCCTGAAAAACAGAAACAAAGGCCGAGAAAAGTTCGGGTAAATTATATTATAGGTCCCTATTGTTAGGATTTGGAATTGACGGTACTGATCTTGTTCTTATCATCTATAATCCATGTGTAAATAAATATTATGTTCTTATTTTATTATTTTCTCATTAATCAAGCACTTTGCTAAGTGCTCTCCCACACACAATAATGTATATTACATGTATATACTAGGTTCATGCAAAGTGAATGGCCGATGCTCAAAATGTATAAACATTTTGACCTCTCCCTTAACATAAAAATTCACCAAATATCAGAAAATTAACCAATTTTAATGAAATTTTCACTATTTTGTGCTGTAATGGTAGAGGCTTTGCACCGAGGATCCCCTTCAACATTTATTTTCAAAAGATGGAAGATTCTTTCAGAGGACCCCATGTGATCTGGATGAGGCTTTGTGCACTTTGTTCTCTTAACAGTAGAAAGTGGTATTGAAAGATTTCCTGCCTTTTGTGCTGACTAAGACCACCTTCATGTTTCCCCACGATTTGTCCTCACGGAAATTTTGATAGGCCTGATGCTCCTTTGGTTTGTGGCATGTTTCCATGTTGTTAGATGCAATTTTAATGTTATTTCAACATTATTCTTATCTGTAAATATAAATAAGCATATAGTAATCTTAGGAAAAATACTTATTTTAGTGTCTATTCTGTTATGTCTGTGTATATCTACGTCCGCTGACAGAATGCCAGGGTTTCTACTGGTACCATATGCACCACTGCACCAGTACAGCCTGTGACAGGTATGCTACTTGGAAGGAAGTTGTCCATGTTATGGTACCAAACCATTACGATCACGAAAGTGGGAGTGGGGGTTACTCACCATGCACCCAAATGACCTCATTAATTTTTTGGTTTGTTTAATTTCAGAAGAGTAACAAATACTAACAAAGACCAAAGTGTTTGGGAGAGGTAAGCAAGCACCTCACTATAGATACTACATAATGGAAAGGTGAGCATGGCACTCGAATAACCTAATTTAAAATAATAATGGTCAGAAGTTAAACATAATTTTAAGTAGAGAGGTATGGTGGCCGCCTATTCAAATCTCAAATATGTCTTAAGACAGGATCGTTACAATGAAACGCGATATTTTTGGTTTCAGAATAGAAACAGTAGATAAATAAATTCTAGATTTTATTTCGGCACAAATACCAGAAAAAAATCCGTACTGATATAGATTAAACCCCGTGGCTGCCCATATTGACTTCGTAAACTTCGCTAATGCGTTACAACAGCCAAAAGAGACTACTCAAAATTAAACCCGAGTGCCTGAACTTTTTTACTGATATAGTTTCATTTTTATTTTATTTTTGTAATTATTTTCAGTAGCGTTGTTATTAGTCACACGGGTAGTAAGTGAACTTTAAAAAAAAAAAAAAACTATTACAAAAATAAATAAAAAAGCAAAAAATGTGCAAAAAGTACAATGTGATATAATAATGTAAATAAATCAATAAATGTTCTTTTTTCCATTTCAGGAACTCTGGGTTCACTTTGAGGTGGTCACCTTTCGGTTGTTGTTATAAGTCGTTACGGGAATTTACGGAGCCAATATGGAAAGCCATGAGGGCTAATCTATACAAGTACCAAAAAGTAAAATGTATATTTTTTAAGGAGAGAAAACCCAAAAACCACGTTGCAATGCTTACTTTTACAACGCACGAAAAGATTTCAAATACAATGAAATCAAAGAAAAAAATGTAACAAAAATAAACTGAATTTTTCAAATAATCTTAAGTCCTTATTCATTTAATAACATTGTGAAAATTAATTATTTATATTAAAATCAAATAAATACCTTTTGCTTGCCGAAGAAAACAAAACATTTAAAAAGAAATAAATTTCGTATGTTTTTAAAAAGTCAATATTTAAAAACTACGACGCCCTCTCACAATCAAGACAAAATTAAAACGATTTTAAATAATAATCCAGGTAATATTTTTCGTTGTCAAATCCTTTTTAAGCGATGACTATAATAACGTTTGTTGTTAAATAAAACGGCCAACATACAATCAAACTTTCCGGGTTTAGTTTGTTTTTGTTTTTAATTTAGAGAAAAATCTAAATTTTTAATAATTTCTTTCAATAAGCAAAAAAGAAATTCCACATTACTCCTCCTATTAACTTGACTCCCCACAACGATATAGTCCACCCAAAGAAAAAAAAAAGCAATAAATATTCACATGTAAATAAACACAAGAGTTAATGAAACAACATGAAAACGAACGAGGAATAAATGGATTCAAAATAGTTACCAGAGACTTTTTTCCCTTTTCAAAAATCTTCGGGTTTTTTTTTTTTTTTGTTTTTTTGTATCGGGGGAAAAAGTGGACCTGCCCTTCAACAAGGCTGGGCCAACCGGTGTTCAGCAAACACCAGTCCGCTGTAATAAATGACCCGGAACATGAGAAAAGAATCCTTTTTTTTTTTTTTTTTTCTGGCTGAGAATGTTCCCCTATCTTATCATTTATATATAGATATGCTAGCAGGAAGACCGACGTTGCTCAGGATTGGTGAAGATCATTACAATGTACTTTTTCACTATGCTTATAATATTGTACTACTCCCCCACAATCCGCCCCCCCCCTCAAATATAGTCGGAAGAAGCTGAAATGTTGGAAAATACTTTAAATTAGTGTCTTATACATACGGTTTAAATTTAACTAAAATCGAATATACATGGCTCATTTAAAGGTTAGGACATATAGAAGGAAATATAGAGATTTGAGACCACTTCCATTGTCTTTCTCAGAAAATGATTCAATTTCATAAAAGTAAGATATATTTGAAGTTGGGAGTTTTGTTTTCGTAGCCCTCTTAGAAGTGCACTTAGAGATTAGCGAACACTTCCATTGTCTTTTGTGGGAAATTACACATAAGAGTACACTTTTGGATTTGATATACATTCTGTAGCAGTCACAAATGCTTTACTTTCTCTTGTGAATCCACGCCACTCCTGTTACAGACCAGGATATAATACCCTAGCTCGCCACAAGAAAATAATGAAATGAATGGAATTGAAGGAAACAAAGACTCAATTGATGGATAAGATAAACGTCGTTTATTTGCTGTTGAAAGAATGAACGTTTTAGTTATAAAATGTGTTCATGTCTGCGCGTGGGAAGAGAAATGAGTGTTGTAGTAAAAATGAGTATGATAGTCCAACGTGTAGACAAAGAAGAGGATAGAGAGTTGACGTCAGTTAGTAGTCAGCTACGCGAAGGTGTTCTCAGGGACCAGTAGTAGATAGAGAAAGAGTGTAGGTACTGTCTGTTAGCTCGTGCCCCATACATAGTCGCAGGGGACATGAACGCGCGCGAGCGTGCGCCTCCCTAAAGGAAGGCGGCTGGTTAGCCCAACCTCTCTGGTCGAGAGCTGGTCCTAAAAGAAGGAGCCGGTTATTGCTCTTTGTTTTATACTCGTTTCCGGTGGTCATTTGCGCATGCGTATATTTCCTTAGAAAACGGAAGTGACGTCGTCTATGTGTGCGTTCGTGTGCACGTGTGTGAGTACATATGTGTGCGTTAGCGCGTGTGTATATACACGTGAATGTGAGTGTATGTACGCGAACGTGAATAATGTACGTGCGTGGACATGGGCGCGTATGTATATGACATAGCTTGAAATGTGAACGTGTGTTTTTGTGCGAGCCTTTTCTAGTCTCGCACACTCCCCATTCACTGAGTGATTCGGCCACACACTGACCAGTCAGTTGGTGGGGTGCATTGATTCATCTGTCCTCTAAGAAATTTATTTAGCCCCTTTCCGAAAACACAGTCAGCCAACAGAGAGAATCTGACCAGCAGTAAAGTCAGACACTTTACTCTTTCATTCTTGTCCCTTCATCATTCCAGCATTGATGATTTTCACCGAAAATAACTGCTGCCAACCTGGGACTACACAAAGAACGGCTTTCTACTTTTTCCTTTCTCAACCAGGACACAATCTAACTTTCAAAATAAATCTTTTCATTGTTTAGTGTTTTAAAAAGGGTTTTTGATATATCCTGCGGTGGGTGGCCGTAATAAAAGGATATTCAAGAAAGGTATTCCACCAGGGAAATAAATGGATAAAGAGGTTCTGAAGTAATAAAGAAATAGAGAAGTTTATTGAGAATATTTACAGAGACAGCATGTTATGTTTTTAAGTGTTCCTGCCCAGGGAAGGCTCTCACAACCGGTGACCGGTGATAACGTTCTTTCGATAAAAAGTTCCGGCGGTGAATTGCTCATCTCGCCATAACACCTCCGCCTAAGACAATTTCTCCCAAGAGAATTTGGCTTAATATTGTTTGCTTTTTGGCTTGGGGCTCAGCCGGTTAACTTTTCTTTTCACCCTTGTACTTTTTCTCCTCAATATCGTTTGAGTGGGTGGAGTTGGTGGAGAAGCTGGAACTCTCAAATCTGGAGTAAGTTCTGTTAAGGGTTTGGGAATATTAAAAGAATCATACAAAACCTCTAGGGGCAGGTCATTTTCTTCTGCCTGTTTGTAGTCATCAGTGTGTCGAGGTCTTAGCTGATTTATATGCCTGCGACAATCGAATTTATTACTTCTTACAGAATATAGCATGTGTCCGATTCTTTTCATGATAATCCCCTCCTCCCAAAAATTTTTTCCACTCCTGTAATTCAGGAAGAATATTCTGTCACCAGGTTTGTAAAACTTTGTTGGAAAATTTTTTGTTGTTGTTACTCTGGTTGCACTTGGTAAAATTCTGTCAAATACAGATCTGATTTTCCGTGCAAACATCAGTTCGGCTGGTGACGAACCGGTATCAGTGTTTGGGTTCGTAGTTATCCTGTACACCGATAAAAATTGTTCAAGACTCTTCTCGTCAGTGTCCATGCCTTGGTTTTTCTTCAAGGTTCTTTTGAATGTATCAACGAACCTCTCTGCTAGGCCATTTGACCTTGGGTGGTAGATTGCCGTTGTTAAATGTTCGATGGCTAGAGCCTTGCAGAATTCTTCAAATTCTTTGCTGGTAAATTGGGTACCGTTGTCGCTGACAATAGTTTTAGGCACTCCAAAACGACTGAAGAGAACTCTTAGTGCATCTATTGTACTCATTGAAGTAGGGTGTTTGTATTTAAACACTTCTGGCCATTTTGTGAAACTGTCGACGACCACTAAGAAATAATGTCCATTTAAAGGACCTGCATAATCGATAGTCCACGGTGTATCAGTCTTTGGCCACGGTTGTATCTGCACAGGTGGTGCCTTTGCTGCTAGCTGACACCCTCGACACTCTCTTACGAGTTTTTCAATGTCCTGGTCCATCCTAGGCCAATACGTATATCCACGCATTAAAGCTTTCATTCTCGACATGCCTGGATGACCACTATGAAATTCTTTTAAAATTCTTCTCTGAAGCGTAGTCGGTATGACGACTCTGTCTGCGTACATCAAGGTTTGAGCACAAATGGAAAATGGTAAAATTTTAGGGTCTTTCTTTGATTTTTCCATTTAGTTGCACCAACTTTTTCATTTTCACAATATAATCATCCTTTTCTGCTGCCTTATTTATTTCGTCTAGAGTCACTGGTAACTCTCTGATTGTGTTGCACAGTAATCCGGAGAGTTCTTTTGCCTCTGTCAATGCAGCTATTACTGTGTCTTCCAAAGGTTCAGAACACTTTTGGATGAGCCTGGACAGTCCATCTGCATGTCCGATATTTTTGGATGAAATTTTAAAGTTATAATTTAGTAGAATTATGCTCCATCGTTGGAGTCTGTTCGCAGTGTGCGTAGGTATGCCTTTTTTAGAGCCAAAAATAGTCAATAAGGGTTTGTGGTCGGTTTGCAAAGTAAACATCCTTCCATGAATAAATCTATGGAATTTTTTAATGGCATAAATAATCGCCAAGCTTTCTTTTTCAATTTGAGAATAGTTTTTTTCAGCCTGCAAAAGTGATCTGGATGCATGGGCTATTGGCTTTGTTGATCCATCTTCAAGTTTATGAAGAAGAACTGCTCCTACTCCGTAGTCATTTGCATCTGATGCAACAATCAATTCTTTCTGTGGATCAAAATGTGCTAGAGCTAAATCTGATAGCAGGCATTTCTTAATATCTTCAAATGCATTTTGGCATTCTTTTGACCAAATCCACTTTTGTCCTTTTTTTAACAAATCATTCAATGGTGCTCTCAACTTATGCATGTTTGGAATATAAATAGCATAATATTGAGCCAAACCCCAAAAAGATTGTAACTGGGCAACATTATTGGGTGCTGGCATCCTCTCGATTGCTTCTGTTCTCTGAGGACCCGGTCTTCTGCCTTGGCTGTCGATAATTTGACCAAGATATTTTATCTGTTTTAAAAAGAATTCACATTTTTTGGCACTTAACTTGAAACCAAATTCCTCAATTCTTTGGAAAACTGCTCTGATGTGTTCCTTATGTTCCTGTACATTTTTACTTTTGACAAGGATGTCATCCAAATATGCGATTGCAACATCTAAATCAGCAAGCATCGTATCCATTATTTGCTGAAATAGTGCTGGGGCCACTTTTAATCCAAAAGGAAGTCTTTTTAGTCGGAAAAGTCCTAGATGTGTATTGATACACAAATACTTAGAACATTCTTCACTGACTTTTACCTGAAGGTAAGCTTCCGATAAGTAGATTTTGGAGAAAATTCTACCTCCATTCAGCTTTGTAAAAATGTCTTCAGGAGATGGAAGTGGATAACTATGATCCATCAGACAGTCATTAAGGCCTGTAGAAAAACCAGCACATACCCGAATCTTCTTATTTTTCTTTTTAACATACACAGTGGGGCTCGCCCACTCAGAATAGTCAACTTTTTCGACTACAACATTCTCCTGTAGTCTTTTTAGTTCAATTTCAATATCTTCTTTTGAAGAAAAAGGCACATTTCTTTTTGGTTTAAAAACAGGTTTCACATTCTGTTTTAATTCAAAATTTACTTCAGTTTTGGTGCACACTCCTAATCCCTCTGAAAAAACTTTGGGGAATTCACTTTTTAACACTGCCAGAAAATGGTCATTTTGTTTGGAATTTTTCTTTTCCAACGTTCTTACGTTATTGCAAAATGAATTCATGGGTAGCTCCCATAAATCAAACAAAACAATCCAATCAATTCCAAAAAGGCAAGAATTTATTCCTGGAACAACTGAAAGGTTTGAGGAAAAAGTTTTCGATCCAAGAGAAACACTGCAATTAAATTCTCCCATGAATTTTAATCGCTCTCCGGAAACACCTTTTGCAATTTTTTGTGTTTTTCTCAGTTTTGGACCACCAATTCTCTTCCAGGTCACTTTGTCGATAATTGATATATCGCTACCTGTGTCTAAAAGTAGCTTCACTGAGTGACCATTTATTTGTGTATGAACGAATTTCCGTTTCCCTCCTTGTTTTATTTCTTCTTTGGACAAGACCACATTTACTTTTGGCTTCCATTTCCGTCTTTTGTCTTGCTTAGTTCGGCAGTGGGATGCCCGGTGTCCCACTAGGCCACATTTGGTACAACGTTGGTCTTTATAAGGGCAGTTTTTTCTTAAGTGCGGACCCACACAATTCCAACATTCAAAACTTTTCCCTTTGTCTTTTGAAAATGTCTTCTATTTTACTACCTGGACTTGGGATGTGACTTTTCCCTCTATCCTCGTAGTGTCCCTTTTTACATTTATCAATTTTTGACATTCTTCTGTCACTTTTTGCAAGTTCATTTCTGGGTCTTGTTCCATGATTGATAATATCCTTGACCTTAAATCCTTGTCCTTCGATGCTGTCAGTCCTTGGACAAATATGTAGCACTTAAACATGTCCACTGATAAATCCTTTAATTTAAACAGTTCACACTGGGCATTGACTTTGCCCGCATATGTGACAATGTCATCAGTTTCTTCTTTTGACATATTTAAACACCTATACCGTGTATGAAAAAGTCTATCTCTTTCACCGAATATAAAACACAAAATTTTCACCGTTTCAGAAAAAGAGATCTCTTCCGGTTTTTTAGGCAATATCAAATTCGTGAATTTAGTATTTTCTTCTGTGCCCATTTTTTGGAGTAATAGTGTTATTTTTTCCTCATCCGACCACTTCTCGCATCGTTTTGCAAATATCGTTTCAAACCTACGATAATAGGCTGGAAAAGTGTCACCTTTTTCTGGGTCATATTTAAACTCTGAAAGCGAGTTCGCTATACCCTCAGCCGAGAAAAATCTGGATGCACCCTCCTTAGATTTTTCTGACAAAATCGTTTCACAAAATAAGCGATTATCCGTTGTTTGTTGTATTACAAGAGTTTCGAAACGTTCTTGTTGAATTAGCATTTGTTTTTGAAAATCCATTTGGGCTTTTTGTTGAGCGATTAAACTCTCAGTTAACGTTTTGTGAACAACAATTTTCAGAATGTTCTCGGTTACCACGTGTTTTTTTTTTTTTTTTTTTTTAGATGAATTTACAGTTCGTATCTCATCTTCGTCGCCAGTAATAAAAGGATATTCAAGAAAGGTATTGCACCAGGGAAATAAATGGATAAAGAGGTTCTGAAGTAATAAAGAAATAGAGAAGTTTATTGAGAATATTTACAGAGACAGCATGTTATGTTTTTAAGTGTTCCCGCCCAGGGAAGGCTCTCACAACCGGTGACCAGTGATAACGTTCTTTCGATAAAAAGTTCCGGCGGTGAATTGCTCATCTCGCCATAACAGTTTTGTTATTTTTTCTGTGCTTTTGTGTTCGACAAGTAAGTTTTCTTTAAGGACCATGCAAACATGCACACGCATATTGAGTTAGCATTGCATTTGTAGATATCTGTATGAATAAAAATAGTATTTATCATTTTATTTTGTTTTATATTAATGCTCTATATATAACTAGAAAATGTACCCGGCATTGCTCAGTATTAAACATAATGTTAAATTTGTTTTAAAAAAATGAAGTAAAAAAACTGAAAGAAACTGGGACATGTGGTGCACGTGAGTATTATGTTTTTTTCTAAATAGTTTACTTCTTATGAATAAAAAAAATATACTCGAGCTGAGATCGAAACCAAAACCTAAAAACAGTGAGTCAAGTACAATAACAATTACACCAGCTTGCCATGATCTTCGAAAAGTGTTTTCAAACCTCATGAAACAGTTGACAAACAGATAAAAATCTGATGACCCCCCCCCCCCCCCGCCAGTACCAATTTTTTAATTTTGATCCCTTAGCAGCTTTTTTTTTTCTGGATGAAAACAAATTAAAATGTTTTCCACATGTCTGAATACCCTTTATATCAAATTTTAAATCTGTCGATCAAAAATTCGGTGAGAGCTGTCCTCACAGCACTCACACATTCTCGCTTTTATAGATGTTGTTCTTGGGTAGTTAAAACCCCTATATCTATGATTAGGGTTGGATCAAATACAATTGTATTTGTATTTCAATTGTATTTAAATACAATTTTAATGTAATTGTATTTGTATTTTAACATCACAAGAAAAAATAATTTGTATTTGTATTATGGCATCCAGGAAAATAGTATTTTGTATTTGTATTTATATTTGAGAGGGAGAGAGAGAGAGAGAGAGAGAGAGAGAGAGAGAGAGAAGGAAACTTTCAGAGCTCTAATGATAATAAAATGCAATGAGAACATGATATAGAATGTAATGTAGATGTCAAATTTGGAAGGAAATATTTCTTTTCTTTTTTTTCTTTTTTTTTGTATATTTTCAGATTTCTTCATTACTTTGAAAAAAAAAGTACTTATATTTGTCTTTGTTTAAATCAGTTATTGTATTTTTATTTGTACTTTGAGATTGAGGAATAAAAGTATTTGTATTTGTATTTTTAGACTTAGGAATAAAAGTATTTGTATTTATATTTCTGGTAACCTAAACGAAAGTATTTGTATTTCAATTGTTAAAAGTCAGTATTTGATCCAACCCTATCTATGATAGTATGGATTCATCTGGCACTATGTAAGCCAGACATAGCGGCCGTCAAGCAAAAAGCAGACGCATAGTTTAACCACTCGCAGTGAACACCAGAACTTTTTCACTTTAATATTGTGACCCCTAAACAGGACCACAACATTGGTGACATATGAATTTAAAAAAGGACCCACAAGGATCTCCTTTGGATAAATGACCAACTTCTGTTCAACAAACTCGTATTTTTCTACCTTCTTTGAAAAAGTAAAGATTGACTTCACAAAGTTTTTTCAACGATGGAAAACTACCTCACCTCGGAAAAGTTTATTTTTCAAAAAGCCGTGAGTAGAAAAATGTCTACAACTCTGTCTATTGCTGAAGAATTGACCTAATTAATTTCTAACTTTTGGTTTGTGCAAGCCATGCAAAATTTTCAAATTTGAAATAAGACATTTTTATTGTCCTAGGATTTTTTGTCTTTATCCAAAAGCCTTTATTTTTTAACTGTTTGTTGAAAGTGAACATTTCTGATTTTAAATACACAAACTAAAAAAAAAGAAAAAAAGAAACTAGCTTTTCCTTGCACGTTGGCCGACCTTCGCTTGCACAAGTATCTTAATTTTTCCTCTTTGCAAGAAGCCATTTTCGTTTTACAGTATATATTTGAAAAAAATTTTATTACAGTGACCTAAAAATTTCTCTGTCGATAGTCTGCATGATTTTCGTTTTCTCGGTAAAACAACAAGAAAAGAAAAAAAAAAGTATATCAACTCTACAAAGGATCAAAACTGCATTCACTCCATTACAAGAATTCAGGACAACAACATAAATACTCGACTGGATTTTGCTACGAAAAAGGATTTCAATTCGTTTTATTATTCAAAATTCTTATGGACTCAAAATTCTTCATATTTTTTTTTTTTTTTTTTTCGAGAGAGAGATAAAATAAATTCTCAATTGGTTTTGGTTCTCTGTGGAAAACTGAAAAATTTTTCTGTTAAAACCACATATGTGACATTTTTTTCTTTGGGAATATTATTTTGGCATATCTTCTATGTAAAGTTGCGGTTTTTCTGTTTAGCATTTCTTAGATCCAGATTTGTCTTGTGAGTCTATTTATTTTTCCAAATGGAAGAGCTTTCAAGGAAACTAGTTGAAATGATACGTTTACAGCAGACTCAGACTTTGGAATTACAGAAACAAAGCTAAGAAGAAAGAAAAGAAAAAGAAAAGAAGAAGAAAGAGAAAAAGAAGTGGAAAGAAGAAAAGGGGAAAGAAGGCAATTCAGTGAAAAAACATGGAAATCCAGACACAGGCAAAGAAAAGAGTTGGAAAATTGTTGTCTTTCTTCGCTATTATTAAAGTAATAGTGAAGAACGCAAACAACAAGAATGATTTTCCCCAAACCGTGATCTGGTCACTATTGTCCTGAAGAGGAGTGGACTTTTAAAGCTTATTTTTGCAGATTTGATGACGCATTCAGGATTGATTGTAAGTCATGGAGTGAGCAAATGAAGGTTTGTTTTTTATTAGAAAAATTGGGAGCTGCATAACATGGTAAGTTTTTGGATTACATCATCCCTTAACAGACGAGCGAATTGTCCTTCGACGAGACAGTGAAATCTTTGATGGAATTATACTGTTCAAAAATCAGCTTACTCCATAAAAGATGGAGATGCATCAATCTGACATGCAAAAAAGACCAAGATTACACCACACTTGCTTCAGTCATAAATAGACCATGTGACGACTTCAGACTATCCTCATTAACCACTGACAACTTTAGGGTCCTGATTTTCATTCAAGGCTTAGTGTTTACCAAGGACACTAAAATCAGATGCCAGGCACTAAACAGATTGGAAAAGGAACCAAATGTAACTCTTCAATAATTGGCTGAAAATGCCAAAAACTCATCTCAGAGAAGCAAGACTCCAAAAATATAGACTCCAAAAATATAGACTCCAAAAATATAGACTCCAAAAATATAGACTCCAAAAATATAGACTCGACTCCAAAAATATAGACTCCAAAAATATAGACTCCAAAAATATAGACTCGACTCCAAAAATATAGACTCCAAAAATATAGACTCCAAAAATATAGACTCCAAAAATATAGACTCGACTCCAAAAATATAGACTCCAAAAATATAGACTCCAAAAATATAGACTCCAAAAATATAGACTCGACTCCAAAAATATAGACTCCAAAAATATAGACTCCAAAAATATAGACGAGGCAAGTGTAGTACACATTAGAAAGGTATTGAATAACAAAAAATCACATGAAACCCTAACCCTAACCCTCCAGTCACATGAAAGCCTAACCCTAACCCTCTGGAAAAATCCCCCCAAAAGTCTGAGTTACCCTGTTACCCATGCCAAGGATGTGGAGAACTCCACTGGCAGAAGGATTGTCCATATCGGTCCCTGAAATGTGATTGGTGCAGACACAATGGACGTAAAGCCTCACATTGCAGACCAAAAGGATCTACATAAAAGCAACAAGAACTCAAGGGGAGAACGAAAATATATGGAAGTACGTGATGGTAAAAATTGGGGACAAGAATGTTGGACTTCAACTTAACAGTGGTTTGGATTTATCCATCATAAACCACCATACTTGGTGCACAATCAGAAAACTGAAGATGATGCAAACCCAAAAAGTTGCTCATTTAGTAACTGGAGAAAGAATAAAATTTAAAGGTGAGGTTACCACTAACATAATGTTGAAGGGAAAGACACTGAAACTTAAGATGTTTGTATTAAGAAACACTAAAAACTTTCTTTGGACAGACTAGATTAAAAAATTTGAACTCTGAGACTCGCCCATTAGCGATTTTTTTTCAAAAAGTGGACAACCTTATAACCGAAGCTGAAAAACTAAAGAAAGACCTGAAAGAGTTGTTCCCCAATGTTTTTTGGACAAACTAGGCTGCTGTATAAGGTAAAATGTTTAATCCGCTCGAAAAACAGAAATGGTTGCAGACTGTTGAATAAGTTAAGTTTGGGAAATTAAGTTGAAAACTAAAAACTATACAATACAGTGTCAAAAACCCACCGAATATATGTTACCATGACATAGGCTGACATAATCGGTGGGTTTGTGACAGTATTTTGTATAGTTTTTAGTTTTAACTCACTTTCTCAAACTTAACATAATCAACAGTGTCCGCCACCATTTGTATCTTTCAAATACACCGATAAACACTGTTTTTCGAGCTGACTAAACGTTACATTAAATGAAAAGGGTTTGTATTAACAGATACAAAGAAGTTGTCAAAAAATGAATATATAACAAATAAATGTTATCAAAGGCAAGAAAAGTAAATGTTCTACCTAACTGGATAAGATTGTAGTGTTTTTATGTAATGTATAATGTTTAATCAGTTCAAAAACATGCAGTGTTTATCGGTATATTTGAAAAATACAAATTGCGGCAGACTGTATCGAACACGTTAAGTTTGGGGAAATTTTGGGAAAATGAGTTTAAACTAAAAAACTATACAAAATACTGTTAGGAACTTACTCAATATATGTTACTGTGATGTAGGCTGACATATAATCAGTGGTTTTAAATTTTGATCGATACAGGTAACGACTTTTAAGAGTCCCTTTTAGTGATTACCTGGTTTGAGGATATTATACAACTAAATGGCAAATCTGCCCCAAAAATCCGGTATTATTTTACTTTAAGGCCCGTCTCATGTTCGTATATAACGAAATATTTTATTGTAGATTTCAGTGTACTAAAAACG
>NC_136502.1:69964068-70104068 GCF_053919585.1 Euprymna scolopes
TTAAATCCCAATATTCTTATGCCTAAGAATCAGTTTGAACCTTTAATACTGTTTTAAATGTTTTAATTTTGGTCTTATGTTTACCAATTACTTCCATTGATGAAATATGTTTTCGATTATCATGTTTTTGGTTTTTCAGTTGCTGTTTCCCAAACGCTGGCATGGGCAACATCTCATGCTTGCTTTCCATTCAGTTTGATTTAAAGGGTTGATATCAGTCATGCTACATGCAGTTAAATTACTATTGACATACTCAAGCCAGATTTTTTTCAATCTACCATGCTCCTTAGTGCTTGGGGTATATCCAGGTGTGTTATCAGGTTGTAGCCAAAGGTGGTACATTATACATTATATTTAATATTTTTGAAGATGAAAGACTAAAAATCACTGTTTTCCCCATTATTTTCTTTCTCTTTCCATGTTGATGCTTCAGTATTTTTTGTTTTGTTTTGGTTTTTGTGTGCGACTTCTTGACAGTGAAGAAAGGTAGAGACAACATATTAAACTGATAGAACTACACAATAATCTACAAATATACTTATTTAGCCATAAAGCATATTGGCGGATAGATTTTATTTTAGTTTTAAGGCGTAAAAACAAATAAAAACCCATCATATAGTAATATAAATTTCAGAACAAATGTTAATTTTCTTCATTTAATTTTGGTATTTAGGGTGATGTGAGCATCCAAGTGGGCAACACTTCATGTAACTAAGTCAAAAGGGTTGACATCAGTGAGGTTTCATTCAACCATATCATTCATTATGCATTCAATCATATCATTCATTATGCATTCAACCATACCATTCATTATGCATTCAACCATATCATTCATTATGCATTCAATCATATCATTCATTATGCATTCAACCATACCATTCATTATGCATTCAACCATATCATTAATTATGCATTCAACCATACCATTAATTATGCATTCAATCATATCATTAATTATGCATTCAACCATACCATTCATTATGCATTCAACCATACCATTCATTATGCATTCAACCATATCATTCATTATGCATTCAACCATACCATTCATTATGCATTCAACCATATCATTAATTATGCATTCAACCATATCATTCATTATGCATTCAACCATACCATTAATTATGCATTCAACCATATCATTCATTATGCATTCAACCATATCATTCATTATGCATTCAACCATATCATTCATTATGCATTCAACCATATCATTCATTATGCATTCAACCATACCATTAATTATGCATTCAATCATATCATTAATTATGCATTCAACCATACCATTCATTATGCATTCAACCATACCATTCATTATGCATTCAACCATATCATTCATTATGCATTCAACCATATCATTCATTATGCATTCAACCATATCATTAATTATGCATTCAACCATATCATTAATTATGCATTCAACCATATCATTCATTATGCATTCAACCATACCATTCATTATGCACTCAAATCAGGATGTTCTTGATCTACCATGCTCTCTAGTGTCCAGTACATCAAGACGTGATGGAGTTGATGCAAAAGCTGGTACACTATACATCGTCAAACCATTTGAGATGTTGGCCATGTAAAGCAGCCAAAATCGTAAGTTTCTGATCCAGCACGGTTAAAGGAATCCTTTCTTCCAATTTGCTGCCATGTGCCAACTTTCATACTTTCTTCATCTATCCACATAATTTACTTTTAATAATTTCATTTGAAATAACATATGTAAGGCTTAATAATATTAAACATTGTCTCTTTTTTCTCATGTAAAAATAGTTGCTATTCTCAGTTTAATATCCTTTTTAAATAAAAATGAATGTACTTTCTTAATTGAAAATTATCAGAATTTAAAAAAAACAAAAAAAAAAACAGAATCATTGGCAAGTACTTTGTAATATCCGTGCAAAAGCTGGTCTAACTGGAGATAACAAAGCATAAAACAATGTTCTCTTTAATCTTACACTAAAAAGTAAATGTCAGGTAATTAGTTCTTTTTAAATAAAACAAAAGTTTTATTTAATTTATGAATGTGTATGAATTTTTTTTTACCCTTTTGAAACAGATACTATTTTATGTGATCTGTTAATTATGCATACAAAGCTTTCTTCTTTAATTCATTCGATTAAATATGAAAATTAGCAAAAAATCAATTTAAAAAATAATAAATTGAAATTAAGTTTTTATTTAAGAAAATATTTCTTGCATAGGATGTTTTGTACATTTTTTTTTTAAATGGGTGGATATAAAAGTCTGGTCTTCTTTTGACTAGAAGACCAGACTTTTATATCCACCCATTTAAAAAAAAAAAATGTAGAAAACATCCTATGCGAGAAATATTTTTTATATTAATGCTAGCACACTCTTCATAAAAAATTATGCCACTTCAGTGTTTAAACTTGCTATTTAATTAGAAATTGAAAATCACAGAATTGCATTAGTAAAACAAACAAATGCCACTATTGACTTTTTATTATGGAGTGGCATGTGATAAAACTAAGTTATTTGACTTGTTATTTGTTTCCCCTTCAACTTGAAATTGTTTTATCCAGGGTCTGGAAAGAGACACATATTTTACTTGCTAACTTTTAAAAAAAAAAACTTGTTTTCTTTCATTTCTTTAAGATAAACACAACCAATTTTTCAAAGCACTGCTACTTATCTGATAGTATGAATAAAGTCTTTATTGATTTCTGTTATCAAGAGCTTTCTTCCTACAAAATCAATAATTGATTCTGGTTTAATTTTTTTTTTTATGGATCGTTGCAGTATATGCTGTAATAAGATGTAATTCATTTTAATTTGTTCTAGAAAATACATTGTCCACGTCAGAATTATTTTCAAATAGCCGTCATCTTTCGAAAAAAAAGAAAAGAAAAAAAAAGGGATGTCTATACAGAATTACTTCCCTTTGAGTCGAATAAAAGTGTACTTAAAAAAAATGCAAGCAAGTACATTATTGAGCAATGCTTGAGAAGTATGCACAGTTTAACATATAGAACACTTGCCTTTTTTCTATTATTTTTTTAAAAAAGAAAGACCCTATTCCTCTTTTTCTTTCCATATTAAAACAACAAAATAAAAAACAGTTCTATGGCAAGTGGATACTCTTTATAATGTTAAAAACTATTATAATCTGAAAATGTAATGCTTAAACAACATTTTGAAGATTAAAAAATAAAACTCAATAACTTGGCTAGGAGCAAAGTGTAATATCTGTTCTGATGCTGCATTTCATCTTTTTCTGTCCTCAGTCAGTGAAGGAGACTGAGGAAATATTTATTTTTGTTCTAATCCAGAGTGGCCCTTTTTGGGGAGACCTGGATTTTCCCCACATTTAAAACCGACCTTGTATCTAATTCTGTCCTTATAGAGGGAAGGCAAGTAAATGGGAAGAATGTTAGATAAAGGGGATGTGGGTGCACAAGCCTGCAGTTTTTGTTGTTCAATGGAATTGAGGACAATTAAAAGAAGCCATGCTAGGCGGAAAAGGGATTGCATTGTCTGTTTTCGAGCACATCAGCCCTTTTAGCTTTGCTGCCGAAAGAAAGCATATCTATTAAAGACGAATCAAAATCAAATTGCAATTTTTACTTTTTATAGCTAGGAGAAGATTGTGGGTTCATACCTTTCCCTAACAGGAATAAAGGAAAATGAAACAATGCCGCTAACAGGATTTGAATTTGGCATAGGTTATTGTACAGTCCATGTTGGTGTACATCAGACCAACCAAACCCCCTGAACCCCTGAGAGGGAGAGAGAGAGAGAGAGAGAGAGAGAGAGAGAGAGAGAGAGAGAGAGAGAGAGAGGGAGGGTATAATTTTTTTATTTAATCTTAAGATGATTTATTTTTTGAGAAACCAAAACCAAAAGCAAAAAAAAAAAAAATGTTTAGTGAATCAAATTAGTTACTTGAAAGACAAAAAAAAAATGTAAATCTTGTAAATGTCTTTTTCTTCTTAACTGAAGTCAATAGAATGTCAAAATGAAAACAAACACGATGCACACAAACTTAGAAAGTTTGCTAATAAAAATGTTTTTTTTTTTTTCTGAATACATAACAAAAAATAAATAAAAGAGAAAAACGTTTGAAAAGTTAGCATACATTAACAATAGGCATGAAAATATTACACTGGATGACAAAATCTAGTTGAGTGGATCAATAGTCTCTTCCCTGGGGTTGGAGGGATAAGCATTGCTGTTGCCCAATTTTTTGCATCCTCATCTTTATTGCTTCAATTATTGATCTTCTTTGACTAAACTTAAAGCATGAAATGTTATTTGTTTTACAACACATCAATCCTTATTTGGTTATTTCGGATTCAAGGCGTGCTTCATGTCTAGGACAGGCAAAGTTCCATTTCTCTCCAGGCTGTCAGACAGCTTTACCCAATTTCACTCACAATGTTTGATTTGACTCAAGGTATATAGTTTTTAAGTATTTGAGAATGGTGAGATAGAACCGCAAATTATTTATTGTATGCGATAAACACATTGGTATTTTCACCTACAACAGAGGGGAAAATTAATCCATTTAAGGTCTCAAAGTGACCATAACTCTTATGTGACTATTTAATAAAGGGAAACAACTGGGAAATAGCATTTTTCAATGTTCACCAGTATCCAATGAAAAAAAAATAACAAAGAAAAAATCTTTATGATCTGAGATGGAAAGAAAATACTGTATGCCAAAAAAATCACAAATTGATCAAGTAGTTTTAGAAAATCATTTTTAAGCAAGTTTGAGTTTTGCCAATATCCCCACCTCCTCACTGTGTTAAAAATGGCTTTCTAAAATCTTGCAAACGTTTGAATTATTTGAATCATGTCCTTTGTATTTTTAGGCATAAAATTTGATTTTCTTTTGCAAAAATAAAACTACTTGATCAATTTACATGAATTTTAGTGATAAATATTTTCTTTCTGTCAAAGGTACATACACCATAAAGTTTTTTTTTATTATTTTTGGTATTTTTTTTTCTTGTGTGTGTGGGGGGGGGGGACTTATGGATTTTCCTCCTTTTTTCTGACTTCATTCTCACAATTTAATTCATCTTGTAATTCAATTTAGCAAAAAATATTGTTAAACAAATTAAATTGTCATCAGATTTGCTATTAAACGAAATAAAATATTCACTTTATTAATGAACCACTAACTCTAAATCTACTGTGGCAATATGTCACCTCAGATTTAGAGTTAGCAGTTCAGTTAATGAAGGATAACAATTTCACTTGTGAACAATATTTGTTTTGGAAACGCATCAGTTTTGAAATTTGAAAAGTTAAATTTTTGTAAGTTAGACATTTTTTTAGTTTTTGAAAATACTGCACATAACTAAACAAATAAAAAATATCAACGAAAACAACAACATTATATTTTCAAAACAGACGATTAGAGGAATGCATTGGTCTTTCAGTTAAAAAAAACTCAAGAAGAGATGGAAAAATGTGACGATGTAAGAGAGGAACAGAGAAAATATGATTGGACATTTATTGCTGGTTCGAATCTCAATAATTTCTTATTAACTCGAACCAACATTAGAATTTAAGAAGAATATGCTTTCTAAGTCAGAATCTATTTCATCTAACACTTATCATTTGTAAGTTTTTGACCATGAAATAGTATTCTTTTTTAAGCTCCTTTACATCAAGTGACTTCATGCCCAGTCTGGAGTGACTTTCATAAAAAAAAGAAAATTATGAGGTACAGACTTGTTTATTGTTTGTCATTTAAATTTCAAGAATGACATAAAACAAAGTTGTTTGCTTTTATTAAATAGATAAACAAGCGTCATGGTTACTTTGAGAACCATAAAATACAAAAGAGTCAAAATTTGTGGATTCATAAAATTTGGATCAATTATACTTTAGGCATCCCAAAATGAGCAACAACCGAAAGAACATATTTTGCCTTAAAGTCAATTTCTTAAACTTTTACTTCTAGTTGAATAATAAACAAAATAATGTGCACATTTATTAACTTAGCTTTGCAGATTTTTATTTTAAAAAAAAATTAAAGGTGAGGGAGTATATTAATATTTATTTCTAAACATAAAATAAAATTTAAAAAAATACATAATTTATTACAAGTTTTGTAAATGAAACTAATGAAGTACAAAGAAAACATTGCAGAGATGGTGTCCCTATTTACTTGCATCCCTAACGACAGCAGAATTAGACACTAGGTCAGTTTTTAATGTAGGATGAATCCTGCTCCACCAAAAGGGGCACTCTAGATTGGAAGAAAAAATGTCAAAATCAAGAAGGATTTCTCATTTGTTCACCGACTGCAGAAAATCTCACTTGGATTCTCATATGAAGGAATTCTTTCAGAGAAAGTCAGAGAATACTTTTTTTTTTTTCGAATTGTAACACAATTTCTGAACAAGATTCACTTATGCGTCTGAATTTTTTAGATGAATATTATTTATTAGTATTATTTCGATTCTTTGAACTACTGTTCTAATCTTGAATGAACTTCAAAGTTAAGGATATAAGACTCCATGTCCACCATTCACCAATGAGTCATTGTCAACAAAAGTAAACGTCAGCTAACTCCCTCTGAGAAATCAGTGCTAAACAAAGGTCTCAACTTTGCCACAACCATCAAGCGAATTCCATACTTAGATATGATAGCTCCAATAGAAGAGGTAGTCTTCTTGCGCCTTGTTTTTTTTTTCAATAGACCTAAGACACAAGAAGATGAACTAAGGTGGAAAGCGAGACAAGCACTTGATAATTCAAAGCATCTAAAACCTAACCTCTCAAAGGAAGTAGTGTTGGATCTAAGTTAACTTCATAACTTTTAACATAGATAACTATTACCAATCTATATCTCCTATCCTATTAAACAAGGCACTCATCCTAGTAAAAAACCATTCAAACCTCTCCGAATTAGAAATTAGGCTAATATTACTAGCCAGAAATACACTAATACAATTTGATAATAAGCTTTGGACAAGAAAAGATACTCCAGATTACTTTGAAATGGTTATGGGTGGTCAGACTCTGCCCAGGTGACTGATTTGGTTGGACTATTAATCCTATTAAATAAACTTAAATGCAGAGTTAAGAATAGCGATTTACAAAGAGGCCTACATAGGGACGATACTCTATTAGTAACCAGAGCAAGATCCAAGCTATATAATAGAACCATTATTAACGTAAATAATTCTTTAGTAGCGTTGGCATAGCATAACAATAGAAAATGAAAAATGCCTCCAACTTCCTGGATGTATCACTAAACCTAAAGGTAGGATCATATTGCCCTTATCATAAGCCTAATCTATCACAAATTCTCCAACCACCCTAGATTTGTTATTAAGGCAATCACAGAATCAGTATCGAACAGAATTTCCAACCTATCTGCCAATTATAGCATATTCAAAGAAAATTCTAACTTTTACAATACTGTCCTAGCTAGCTCAGGATACACTGACAAAATAAAGTACAATACAAATAATAGTAAAAAACATCCCAAAACGGCAAGCATAATGACCCATAACATGAACAAATGCGTTCCTGTTTCTCTGGTGAAAGTTAAATGGCGTTCTGCTCCTTTGTTTTTCACTATCTTTTTCCCACCATTTTCATGGAAAACTTCTTTGTATTGTAAAGTGTCCTTATCAATTTTACAATCAATTCCAACACAAAGTAGATTTTAAATCTCTGGACATGCTGCCAATTACTGGATAGTTTTATTCTAGCTTTTTCTCTATCAATTTTGCATTTATCTAAAATTATGTCCTTCAAATTTAATTTTGGGTGGAGAAGGCTCATATGTTTAAGGTCCAGCAGAAAGGCATTAGCTAGACAAGCACCAAGATTGGAAAATACATCACCTCTGATGAGTTCCATACAATATCTTGGGGTTTTTAAAAGGCTGTAAGGTCCCTTTAGCTGTCTTCCTGGATCAAAACTGTCATCTGTTGTTCCTTCACTAGAAGATGACTGTATCAAAATATTTGTGGAAGCTTGTTCCTGTCTTTCATTCTGCCTCTCCAGTTTACCCACTTTAGCAGACTTTTGTTATTTTTTTATAGTATCTTTTGGCCTGTTTTTACTCTCTGATTTTTTAAGTATGCTCTGTTCTCTAGTGGAACCTGAAAATTGCAAAATTTGCATGTTTAATAATAGATTCAGAATAAATAAATAGAAATATTTTATTTTATTTTCCACAAAAAAGGAACATAATTGCAGGTTAAACTACAGAATTAATCTTACCTTCTTGCTTGGAGGACAAGTGCAGACTATGTGCCATGTTTGACAATTTTCTGTTTTGAACAAAGTCATCACATCTCAAGACAGGAAGTTTACAGCTACAAAAAGATGTATCAAACAGTCTGTCGAGCTGGTCCTTCATTTTTTTTTTCACTTTGGTTGCTGCAAGAGATTTCCTGTCAATCTGTTTGCCCTCTTATAACAAAATATATTGATCTTCTATCCTATATAACGTTCCCTTTACAAAGGCAATTGCGGATTGACTGCTTACAAAATACTAATTATTTCCTTGGCAATTTAAAATATCACTATTTTTTTAAAGTGTGGATAACTGTTTTCAAGGAAATAATTAAACTGCATAACTTGTCGTAAAGTTGGGGGTGCTGTTTCATCCAAACGACAAGGTGGACCAGCAAATCTTTGTGAACCACGAGTTAAAACTGAACGTCGTGCTTTTACTGACATTTTAAATCTGAAAAGTAAAATAAATAAATAAATGGATGAAGGAAACTGTTTTAGGCTATACTCTAGTTTCATATGTAAAAAAAAAAAAATAAGTGCTAGTTACGATAAGAAGTAATGAAAAACTTTGTAGAGTTGAATTAGATGTATTGAAGAGACAGGACCCGACGAAACCAGAGTAGTGTTTAATTTAGACATTTTTTTAACAGACTTTAGCTCCTCCTTTTATAACATGAATTTATCCATAACGCTGTAGCTGTAGCTGTGCCATTTTAAATGAGTGTTTAGAGTTTGAAAAAACAGGTACTTGTGCATATATATTACCATGCTATTTTTTATGGTATTTTCAAGTTAAATTTGATTTCTACGATATTTGTTTATTAAATTGTTAGGTGAAAGTACAAAATGGTTACAACACACCCTCCCCTCCTCCCCATGTTAAGAATAACTTTCTAAATAATAAAGTTATTTCAGCACAAAAAAATTGATGCACAAGTACCGAAAAACCTTATCTACTTGTATTAACCTTTGTAGGTTATCTAATTTTACAAACTATAATTTTAGGAAAATACTGCTTAAAAACAATTACTCCCTAAAAATAAAAGAAATAAAAAATTTGCCACTAATTTTCTGCAAAGTAATTTTTTATTTAGTAGAAAAACTTGAAGATTTACCTGGTTATGTTTCGTAAAGAACGTGTAGAATAAAATTGGGTGCTTATGCATTTTTAGTACCGTGCTATTTTTAAACAGTGTTTTTTTCGGGTTAAATTTAAGTGTCAGGCTATCTTATATATATATATATATATTAAATTGTTAAGTGTCAGGCTATCTTATATATATATATATATATATATATATATTAAATTGTTAGATGGAAGCACAGAATAGTTATAAAACACCGTCCCCTCCCTATGTTAAGATTGGCTTTCAAAATATTTACGTTATTTTAGCACAGTACCAAAAATGCACAAGTACCTAAAATTGTATGTGCCATTTTTTTTTTTAAATATAAAACAGGAATATTACCATATTTTGATAAAACCTTCAAATGGAATTCGATGTGAAATCGAAAAATCAATTACAGAAGTAAAAAGTTAATTCACCAACAACGGGAAAAACTACTTCAGCGGATAAAACAAATACGTTTAAATTCACTGCAGACACTTGAAATATAATAATATATATTTTAAACAAGCTTTTTTAGTTTCTCCTTTCGAAATAATTTCGTCTTTAGCCTAAAATTGTAAATTATTTAAATTAAAAGATAAACAAATGTCAATTTTCAATAGCAATAACAAGCATGTGAAATACCACGGCGAAATTTAAGATGTCCCCACTCAAAAAAGTTCCTGAAATGAAAAAGCAAACTTCAGTCGCTATTATTTTAAAAACACAATTTTATCTTTACAATAAATATTTATTTTATTAATTCATTATCCTCACTCATTTTATTTAAAATGTAGTTTAAAACATATTCTAAATAATGATTCCATTTTCTTAACGATGCGGATTGTTTTGATGACGGGACGTACTTGACAATTCACCGAAAAACATTTAATAGCTGCAATTTTTCAACATTTAAAGTCGTTTCCTCAAGCGAAGAAAACGATTTGGAAAAAAATATTTTGTGTGGGTATTTTTTACGTCAAACCCCAACTATCATCACCAGTGCATCACTGGGGTTCCAAAATCGACCTGCCCTAATATGCAATAGTAACAAAATATTCTTGTATATCATCTGCATATATTCATCATCACTTATAAAATTTTCCCACTATCCCTCCCAGATACCTTTTATTTATCACCCCTTTATTTTCTTCACTTAAAACCTAAATTAAAATTTAATTGTAATCGCCACCCCCTTCGGACAATGAATCCTAATATCTGACAACACGCTCTTGGTTCCCTCCTCTCTAGGATTTAACTTTCCCCCACAAAAATACCCCTATAATTGCTATTTTTAAAATTAAATCTTAATAAATTTGGCCCATTCTGGCCTGATATATTTTTCATTGCAGCAGAGAATCCCAGTTACTTCTAATGACTCATAACCCCAATATAAACAGCCACACCGAAACATTCGAAAACTAACCACTTCTCACTAAGTGAACCAGCCAAGCCTTTAGGATCCATCGCTTGCCCTTACCCTGGCTTTTAGGACATATTTTCCCCATACCCGCACCCCTCATCAATTTATTCCTCATCTCTACTTAGCTACTGATATTTTATATTCCTGTGCCTTTTAAACACTGGTCTCCAACTACCTAACTCTCTTTTACTTTAGTTCTGAACTGTGCCACAATTATATACCCAACATTTTTATAGTCATTTATATATAACCAAGGATTATTCCTAGAAGTAATTATAACATTACTTAGATTTTTGGAGGGGGATGCACAACTTGAAGGAATACTTACATCATGCACCATTGACCAACATATTTTCACTTTGAATCTGGAATCACAAACTACATCTCAAATTTAATTGCTCATTCAAATGATTTTCTGTTGAAAAAGTGAGGCAATATCTATTCATTATATTCTCGTTCTGGCTTTAATATTCTAAAAGATTTCAAAATTTTCATCACCAACCTCAACATGTAACCCTGAATCACTGTTTAAACTGGATGGACACTGTAATTCTCACAGCAGAGCTTCTATTTATTTATTAATAATTAAAAAAAAAAAATATGTCGACACTGCTTAGCAGGGACCTAAAAACTTTGCCTTTTAAGAACTTTCTCCTGTAAAGTTTTCCTTATTGTCGTATTTTCATTTTATTCTATTTCGTTTTTCACTTTTATATTTTTATACTTATTTTTTATATCTACTTTTTATTCTTTTATATCTAATAACTTTGTACTTCTTATATCTTTATTTTATCATTTTTATTTTATTATCCCGTTGTATTTTTTATCCCCTTATTCTATCATTTGTTTATCCTCTATGTTATTCACTTTGAATTTTTATATTTTATCCTTTATAATTTATTCTAACCTTTATTACTTTATTTTATTAATTATTTCTAATAATTTATACTTCATTTAGATACTAAGTTATAATTCCGATACTCCTACTAAATTCCCTATTTCAAGTACACCGCTTCCATAGTTATAACCCATTAACCCATTTGATTAAATAAGCATCCTCTTTCAACCACTTACCCTATATTCTTCCTGAGGGTTTAGTTATGCATATTGCACACATATATTAAACCCACCATGGTAGATACACTATAAACCTACCTTCATCTTCATATATAATATTTTGATTGCAGAAATTCCCCTCTGGACTAAAGTATTGTAGATTTGCAACAGATGCCACATACAAATTTATTGTCTAGACTATTAGGCACTATCTTATGTAACTTTAGAACGACATTTTAGTCGTTATAATAAAATACTACATTTCATCCTAGGAGAAAAATCGTCACAATCGCAACCATCTTTAGAGGAAGTCAAATCCTCCTACCACCCCCAGTCATCACCAGGAGGAATTCTGCACTTTCGACAGATATGGGGTTTCACCCTTCATGACTGTATCATAAACTCTTAGACATAACATAATTTTTCTCTTTTCCAATAAATAATAAAGTCTCTCCCCAGACTAATTCCATTCAATCTGATTGGATGACCTCTGACTATTCCTATATTCCAGATTAACGGTACTTGAACGCTAATGTACCATTTAAATATGGCGTCACAATGATACCTACTTTTACCCTGAATAAATTGCTGCATTCATTGTCTTACATTTAACGGCATAAGTTTGCATTTCCTCTCTCTCCCTCTCTATCTGTATATATTCTTCCCAACTCTTTCTTTCTCTCGCTTTTTACATTTCTTCATGGTGATGCCGAAGAAAAAATAACAAACATTTATTTCCTCTCTCTCTCTCACTCGCTTTGTATATTTGTTCCAGTAATTAATATTTTTTCAGACATAGTTACGTTTTTCTTTTCATATACTTTACTTAAATATACTTTATTTAAACCTGCGCAATCTATTACGATCATCACCAAATTAAAAATGTATGTTTCAGCAATATAATCTAATGGATTCTCGACATTGCACATACATTAACTTGTTTTTATGGGAAGAGTGTAAATTTGTACATTAAGTTCACTTCCACAATTTTTTTTAGAATACAACTTTTAAAGGTTTCCGACTATGCTGATTAAGAAAATCTCATTCAAAGTTGGTGGAAACAAGTACTTATAGGGATATAAAAACCTGTATTATGCTCTGTAATTCACTGGCTGCCAAGGTTGTATGCACATGCGATAAATAATTCTACTTCTCTCTTACCGACACTGCCACCTCCATTTTTTTTTTCCACCTGCAGGTACATATGCTGACAATGATTATCACAGTTAAAGTTGGGGGAATTATTTTTCCACTCCCTCCCTCAAAACAAAAAGGGGTTGTTTACTCTGAAAACCGTTCTTTACATGGTGATGTTGGAGGTGTTTATTCTAAATGCCATCCTTAAGATGGGGAGGTTGGTGGTGTCTATTTCGAAAACCATTCTTAACATGGGGAGTTTGGGATGTCTACTGCAAACGCCGTTCTTAACATGACAATACTCAAATAAGTGAAGAAAAGAGAAGTTAACTCACTCTTTTGCTTGCAAGTGAAAATTTATCAAAGAGACATGCATCGTTTAAACCATTTTATCAAATAACAGGCATGAGTGCTTTTAACATGTAGACTTTTACAATTGCACTGAATTTGAGGCAAATAGATGTAAGCATATGGAAATTTTCCCTCCTTTCTCACCTTATTGAATTATTATTTTTTAGTTTAAGTCACTTTTCAGTTTTCATGTTGAGGAATTGTACAGTAAATTGCGACAGTGTGCAAACCAAAAGTAAAGCATTCTTCATCAGTCAAACTCTTGTTGCTCATTTTCTGACTCTTGTTACCATTACATATATATCTTTATTTTTCTGGTTTAGATAATGTACGTAAAATCAGGAACAAACAATAGGAAGGGAGAGATTTCTCAGCTCTAAGACAGGTTGCTCAAAACAATTTAGTTTCAACACATTCGATGGAACCACTTTATGTTAGATACAAAACATCTCAGTTCTCGGTAAGAAGGGCACAGTTTCCGGTGAAGACAGCAACACTTCAAAGTCCGGGCTTCTGTAAAGAAAGATGGCAGCATTTGGTGTCGCATTATATGTATATACCACTCGGCACATCAGTTTCTGAGCTGGATCCCCTACTCATCTATGAAACGTCTGTACTCTCCACTGCAGAAGGCTGTGTTATTGTCCGTGAGGATCTCTTCAAGCAGCCCCCTTTCGTAAAATATGTACTCCAATTCACGGATGACATTGGAGGAGTCCTGTTTTACTAATGGGTGCCAGATTGCGAACCTCATTGGTCCGCAATTAATCAGTGTGAGGAAGTGCTGACTGCCATAATGGGTTATGTTCATACCCAGTCGGTTCCAAGTCATGCCTACTACCACACAACCCTTCTGACATCTACTTGGGGTGGGGTCGATTGACTGGCATTCCTTGACCACCACTCTCACTGCACTTTTGGACACTGATTGGTCAACTGCACAAAATAGCATGTCTGTCTCACTCCGGAGTGCCCACTGTTGTGGTGTATCTCCCTGATTTTGTCCACCACCTCAACAGAGGCAGCACATAGTAATGGTACTGGTTCAGCTTCCTTCTTCATGGCATCATACCATTTCTGTGGCACCTGAGTGAGCCTACCAGCAAGGTTGCAGTTTGAAGTGATAAATACTGCATCCACAGACAGGTTGTACTCTGTTACCAGCTTTTTTATGGTCTCCAATCTTCGTCTGATGAGCATCTCAGTGCCCGCCTTGGTGTGCACCCTGGTCTTGCCTGTTAATGTGTTCAGTATCCAGTGGTACATGCACAGCGAATCAGTGTATACGTGCAATTTCCTGACTTTGCACTGGTGCCAGGTTGATGCCCTTTATCACCGCATCAAGCTCTGCCAGGTTTATATGAGCAGCCTCATTCGCTGGTCGCAACCAGCAGGCGTCCTCAATTGCAGCCCTATTCTTCTCCAAAAGCACACCAATCGCCAGAGAGCTCACATCCTCCCAGTTCATCTCCTTGCACACACCAATCTCATTTGGCGGATTCATCCTGTTTTACGCTTGTGATGATCTCCTTCACCATGCAAACCAACAGATCGCCTGTTGTTTCACCATCCCAACTTTTGGTGACTGCGTTTGCCTTCATTTTTATGGTGCCTGTTGTCATACGAGTTCATCCACACACACTGGTAGGTGGCCCACAAGTTTTCCACACTGAGAATACAGCTTGCCTCATGAAGACATCGGGTAGTTCAAGAACTGCAGTTCCATGCCCCCACTTCAAGGTTCCTCACACCTGGGGGGCACCATCCTCCAAACATTTTGGGTCCTTGCAAATCAGACCAAACTCAGCCAGTTTGGATCTTATGCATGATACATCTTTGTTCACATGTCATCAAGGTATGTCGATGTCCTCTCTTGTATTGTTTTTTCCTGTGACAGCAAAGCATTGATGATGGTCTTCATTTTTTTGGGTGCAACATTCAGGCCAAAGCCCAGTCTAGTAAGGCAGTATCTCCTGCTGTCTGAATCAGCCACATCATCTTGCTGACCTGGACCTGCAGGTACACTTTTCTTAGACCTAGCAGGGACACATTGGCACCCTGCTGGCGCCATTCTCGCACAAACATCAGCATCTGCTGTGAATGCATCAATATGCACGTTTAGTTTGCGGTAGTCCATCACTGACCTCACCTTTGCTTTGTTGTGCTGAGCAACCCCCCCATCAGCAGGATCAGGCCTTTGGGAGGTACAAGCGTTCTCATAGCGATAGGGAATCAACTAGCCATCCTTGATCAATTTACAGAGTTCCTCTTTGTATGCAAGCCTCATTTGGTCGGGCACATGGTACTTGGCTACTCCGTCTTGCAGTTTGGTTGGTTCCTGGTTTTCCGACCAACTCCATGAGGTGGTCCAAGCCTTCTGCTGATGGTCAAATTTGACACTAAGGTCTGATTGGTTGATCCTCAGCGCTGCACGCACTGAAACTGTACTGCCCCCGCCTGTGGTATGTGAACACAGTGGTTTTTCGAGCGCTACCAGCGCCTAAATGTTGGACGAGTTTCCAGTTCTTGTATGAATGTTCACCACACCCACCTCGCAACATGTCCGCGTTTTTCCACTGCTGGTGGTCACCCTGACTCTTTTCTTCTTCCAAGTGCAGCAGAGGTTCACACACACACCCAAAATCGAGGAGTGCTGAGCACAATATCTCATTAATATATAGTTCTAAATGAACTAAAAGTGCCTCTTCTAATTTTTGCTTAGAGAAGAGGTCGACATTGGCACCTTGTCCTTGGCTCCGTTTCCTGTACAATCCTGGGTCATATGACTAGTCTCATTACACCGGTAGCTGCGACTAGCTGCCGCTTGCACTTCTCCGCAATGTGGCCCTGGCGATCACACCTATAACACATGACCCCACCATGTGGGCTGGGCCTCTGAGACGGTTTATTTTATCGGTATGGACTGTGCAGCGGCAACTATCGGTTCTCTCACCTCAGAGTTATTCTTCATCACGGTCCTAGCTCGGTCTACAAGGTCATTGAGGGACAATGAGGCTATGCTTGAGCTCGCTTGCAGGAATTGCTTTGCTCCGGTTGAGAGCCCTGCCAGAAGTTTGCAAGTCAAGGCCTATTCGAGCAGCCCACTGAACAACATCAACTTCATCAGCTCGGCTAGATACACGTCGATAGTTTTGCCTGAGCGTAGGGTTCTTTCCTCAAATTGGTCCTAGACAGTGACGAGGTCAATAGTAAATAGTGCTGCCTTGATCCTCTCATAATCCTGATTTTCCACAGCACTGATCTGTTGATACACAGTGAAAGCCAAACAGACACAGAGGAATCACGAGTTCAATGTTCTTCATGCCAGACAACAGGTAATGCAGTTCCACCTTTTCCACCCAGTCAAGTACTGGGGTTGAGCCATCAACTTCCGGTATTAATTTTGGTTGAACCTGTCCCCCACTCCTCACAAATTTGTTAGTTTGTTACAGAAACAATCGCCTCCAAATTCCACTGATCTTTGCACTCAATAACACCGCCTCGTAGTTCGCGCGACACAATCTGCCCGTGATCATCAACCAATTTGCACCTTCATGCTAGCGAAAACCAACCAATTTGCACCTTCATGCTAGCGAAAACCAACCAATTTGCATACAGCCAAGTTCACTTTTTGTGAATCCTCGCAGCTATGAGATTGTTTCCTATAAGACAGACTCACCATAATGGCGGTGAGTCTTCTTTTGGATCAATTACTGCCCTACACACCAGACACAAACCCTCTTATGTCGAAAGCTAAGCTTAGTCTCACTTTCATGACCAGATGATATATATTTTATTGAGATAAATTACTAATTAGATATCAGACATAAGTAATTGAAATACATAAAAAATTAACTAAATATTAACAACCTTCAACAATTATGGCAACCAGTTTCTACTGTATTTTGATGGCAATCCCGAAAATAAGAATACAGTTGCTTGCAAGTTATGTCAAACCATCACATCAAAGGGTGGCAAATCTACAATTAACAACTAATATATTAAACCATTTTAGAAATTTTCATTCAAAAGAAGCAAAAGTTGCAGATAAGAAAAGGAAGCACAATGACGATTCAGGGACAAACATTCCAGGAACAAGTAGCAGCAACTACGAGCCTCCAGTGAAATATCAAACTACTATAGAATCAATATTGGCCAAAAAGAAAATTTGGGATATTAATGATCACAGGTCATAAGAGCTAAATTATCTGACAGGAGAAATGATTGCTGTTGATATTAAGCCATATTGTGTAACATCTGACATTGGATTTAATAGGCTTATTGCAAAACTTTGTTCAAACTAAGTATTCCATAAAAACATACTTTACTACAAAATAATTTGATATATTTACAAAAGTAAAACAAAAATTCAACTGTTTCTTGCTTGAATTAGGAACATTTCATGAACTACAGACATTTGGACAGCTACAACATAAAAAGCTCCCTTTCTAGGTTTAACAGGTCATTGGTTTTTAAATGACTTTGAACAGTGCAGAGATATACTTAGAGTGGTTCCATTGGTACACACACAGGTGCAATAAGTGAAGAATTGCACAATGTTCTGCTGGAGGAGTATAAAATCTCCAATATAGTTTTCTTAGTCTTGCGGGATTCAGGAACAAATATAGTTGCTAATGTCAGAGAATGTGATTTAGAATAACTAACATACATTATAACTCAGGCTGTGAAGACAACCATTACATCATTTAACAGAAATACAGTTTCTCACTTTAATCGCTTTCTATTAGCAATTTAACTGAAATACAGGATCAGCTTAATTTGGAAAAACAAACTCATCCAAGATATGACCAGATGGTGGAATTCAACATATTATATGCTGAAAATAAATTAACAACAAAAATTTCTTGTGTGCTGTTGATAAGATTCTTACTTTAACAACTTACCAATGGGGACTTGCTTAAAAAAATATCCAGTTCCTGAGTCCATTTGGAGAAATCACCAAAGAAGCAAGATACAGAACATCAACAATATCAATGATAATACCTACAAATTTAGCTCTGAGGTTACTTTTGTCAAAAGCTGTCCAATCTAATTCTAGTATTTCTGACTTTAGTGGAATCCTTCTTGGCATTGTTGAACAATTCAGGTTATCAATGGAAGCAAGATTTTCATCCCATCTAAATGATAAAAACTTGTGTTTATCTACTTTCTTAGATCTATAATTCAAATATAAATTTAAAAAAAATTGGCATAGAAAACATATTTAGAATTGGATTCTACATCTACTTTTTACTGATGATCAGTAGTATACACTCTCCTGATGAGGGTGAAGAAGCACGAACATGTGTAAATTACAACATGGCAACTGTGAAACAAACTGACAAAAAAGTAACCACTTAAAATGTCACAAAAGATTCTTTCATCATTCCTAGTATAAGTAAACAGTAGAAAGTAAAAGTACAATTATTTCTAATTCAATTTCGGCCATCATTTTTGAGGTGTGAAAAGTGAACATCGTATCATTTAGAATAGCAAAATTGCACTGATGTACAATTTTTAAAGTATCATCAAATAAAACTGAATTAAAAGACAGTAAATATGAACACTGAATGAAATACTATACATAATCATTATTATGCTTATTTTTTTAAAACAATTCCAGCAGCAACTTACTTCATTACAGGTCAATAAAAAATATGTATACTAATTTCAAAATCATATATTACAAAAACTATTAAAAGATCTAGAATTTTACATGCCTAATCAATACATATTGTAAAATGCTATATCCAAATGTTAGCTCTTTACACCATGTACTTCTTAAATAGTATCCTCCAGAAAATTTAATATTTTTATGTAGTATTTTTAAGTTTGTTTATCATGGTGGTGTAATTAATAAATGTACATGTTCAACATCAGTTTAATTTTAATAAAAGAACTGACTGCTATCAATAATAGAGTCTTTTATACAATTGGTATTTCTTTGCAATTCTGTTGAATTCTTCGCTTCGCATTGATCACGTCCTTTTGAAGTGGTTTCCTCAATCCCTTCCCAAGTCAAACACATACAGAGAAAAAACTTCAATTGTCCTTCTTCAATGCTTGTGGCACAAATCACTTGTTTTGAATTGTTTATTAAATTGTTAAGTGAAAGTGTAATGTTATGACCCTTTTATGCTGTGATCATAGCGTAGTATCTGTTAACTGTGGCAAGCAAGGCCAAGGGTCAAAACATTATTATTATTAATTGATTTGAGCGATGGATATGCCCAGAAAAAGTCCCTTCTGATTAATGTTTATCAGTATCAAGGAAAACAAACGGATAGAATATTTTTTATCTGGTAAACATTAATCAGAAAGGACTATTTTATCGCATATATGTGAAGCAGAATGATTCGCACAAACTTGATTTTTTAATAAGAGATTTGTTAATTTTTTTTTCATACGAGAATTTGCAACACTATAAAATTCCTACCCTAACTTATCACTGGGGACTTGTTCAAAAAATTGTCCAGTTACTGAATCCATTTGAAAAAAGCCATCACCAAAGTAAATCACAGAACTTTGACCATATCGATAATAATACCTACAATTTTAACTTTGAGGTTATTTCTTTCAAAAGCTGTCCAATCTAATTCTCATATTTCTGACTTTAGTGGAAACCTTACCATTGTTGAACAATTTAATGAATTAATGGAAACAAGATTTTCATCCTATCTAAATGATAAAAACCTGTGTCTATTTTCCTAGATCCAAGATTCAAATTGAATTCAAAAGAATTGAATTTCAAAAGAATGACATGGAAAACACTAAGAATTGGATTCTACATTTTCTACTTTCTACTGATGATAATGAAGCAGAATCGGCAAGATACACTTTGTCAAGCTCTGTTGAGGGTCAAAAAGATCAAAGTAAAAGTAAAACTGTATCTCTTTTAAGCCTGTTTGATGAATTAGCTTTGAATAAGCCTACAGTAACAAATCAAAACTTAGAGCAGGTAGAAGCCGAGTTAAACCTTGAAACTGCAACTACAGCAGAAATACAAGAATCACAATCTTAACTCAAAAGGAATAAATCCCTTATGGTTAAGTGCACAAAAGAATTTGACCAGTATGTATCTTTACAACTAATCACAAGAAGTGATGATCCATTTCAGTGGCGGCCCTTTAGTACAGATGGTAAGGTGTATGAACCTATGAGGAACAGGTTGTGTCATGAGAATGTTTCTACATTACAACTTATAAGTATTCAACTGTACATACTGAAGAGACTATGAGAGCAGAGCAAGCAGGCAGCTAGAATAGAGGAGGAAGTAGAAGCAGCGGCAGTAGGTGCAGAACTTGGGCTTATAGTTATTCACTTAAAGAATTACAATTTGTACTTTGTAGTTGGTTTGTAATTTCTTTTACTTATCTAATTGTTTAATTATATTCATATAAGAATTAGAAATTGTATTTTGTAATTTTAGTTAATAAAGACCAACAGCCATAATAGTGGCCAGACAATTAAATGTTAAGTTAAATTAGTAATTACTATGTTAATGTGTCAAAGCTATCTGATGAGTTACTTGGCAGTAATGAAATGATTTAAATTTAATAGGAAAGAGAAAAGTAATTAATCAGCCAATTCATTGTCAAATTGCTGATTACCGATTAATTGGTACACCCTTAATATATATATAGTAAGAATAAATAGTGATATTTACAACTAGAAATAAAAATGTTTAAAGCTCCTAAAATTTGTACTAGAACTGTCCACAAGAGTTATTCCAGCCCAATTCATCCAGCCCCGACACCCCCCCCCTCTTGGATCTTTTTTCATATTTACACCATACAAACTTTGGGTTAAAACTAAGAGAAATCTGCAATTTCAGCCCAGTTTGATTTGAGGAACATATTTTTTTTCACAGTCAGTTTCGGCCTGGAAATCAAAGATTGCTATCTAATGACGTAGAATTTTCGACCGTCGGCATTTTACAAAATGTGCATTTTTGTTGCAAAAAATAAAGCTCTGTAGCTAAATATTCATACAAGTAAGGTTTTGAGGGCAAGGAATCCCAAAATCATGGTTAGAAAGATGGCAAATGAGAGGAAGTACCTTATTTTTACCATTTTAGGTAGTGTCGCAGCACTTTTGTAGAGCTTGTTTGGGGCAATATTTTGTTGAGAAAAAAAAACATAACTGTGGTGCTTTGCCAGACTTCTTTGGATTTTTAAAGTGACTTTGGGTTGGAAATTACAAAAATCAAATAAAACCTTTTGGCATATTTGACATTTCCAGACACTAAAGCCTCAAAATTGACATTTTTATAAAAATTTAAGGATTTTTTGGTGAATTTGGTAACAATCTAATCTTAAGTTATGATCAATATCTAGAGCTGAAAAAGGACTTGGATCGACCCATTTTCATGATATAATGTCAAATTACATCATATAAAAGGATAGGGACCCCTACTTCAGTCAAAATGGACAAAAAATAGTCGAAAATAAAAGATTTTTGACACATATATGGACAGCAATTTTAATTATGTACAAGTTTTGGACAGTTTAGTTTAAAACAACTTTTGGCCATTATCTTTTGATTTGCAGATAGCAACAGCTTAAAATTTAGAGGAAAGATGTAAGGTAACATTCAGATATGAATGAAGTCACATTTTCATTTGAAGCATAACATTCTGCTCATTATCATACTGAGGCAAGATCTAACCCTCTCTTTTATGTTTAGATCTAATTAAAAATGTGCAGTAGAATAGTACTGATCATGATAACAGTATTCTTTAATTTGTATGTGTGGATGAATTGTGACTAGGGGTAGTGTAGAGTCGACTCAATTGACCAAAAAGTCAGTGGGAATAAGATATTGTGTTTTTTATTTATACCTTCAGGCACATACCATACAATCGTGCCGTGCAGTTCATAATTTTTGGACAGTTGGATCATGGTTTCTAAACCATTAAATCAGCAAATCCTTTCAATCAATGCATTTAAGCTGTTCAGAATCATGTCCACCTGAGTAATCAAGTTCGAGTGTCAGAGTAAATTCCTCTATCATATGATACCCGAATAATGTCCTATGCTTTTTTAAATGTTGATTTAAATGTTCTTTTTCCTGTTCAGTTTCACTCAAAAGATACATTGACTTCAGTTCTGATTGTTTCATGTTGATTAAAATGGATATACCTTTTCTTGATCAGTTTCACTCAAAATGACATTACTTTAGTTGTGAAGTAGAGAATTCATGCTATGACTTCTTGCTGTTATGGTTTGTTTTTTATTGATCAATTTTGTTGTTTCTGGTGATGTATTTTCAACACAGTGTGTTCAGAGTTATTACCTGAGCATGATGTTAAATACTGTCAAAGACAAACAGGGAAGTCAACATTTGTGACTCTCAAAAACATGATATATATTTGTAAAGGGTAATCTTCAGCAGAAGAAACACTTTCACATGAAACCCTTTTTGATAAATGGGTGTGTCTCTTTGGCTAGTTATGACGGTCTCATAGTTATATTTCATTGCTGCTATGATTAATTTTCTTCTCTTTCAGGCTATTTACTCGTTGGATTGATCTAATAATGCATTCTTTGGTGTGAACTTCTAAGTTTGTCAATAATCCAAGTTTATTCTTTCCTGTCACTTTTTTATGGTTTCTTACTAAATTATTGTTTAGCCCACTAACCTCAAAGCATAATAATGGTTAAAATAGAATTTCTTATACCCCAGAATTGCAGTTCTGTAGCACTTTGAAATACATGCAGTTGAATTTCACACTTTAGAAATTACCATAATAAATCTTTTTTCATTATCAAATTTGAATGGTCAGAAACTAAGAAGATAAATATTACTTTTTGCAAATTTCATTTCTTTGATTACATTGCCTTTGTTTCTGATCAAGAATGTGCTACTGTTGCATCATTTGTGTATTATACTGTCTGTAAATCTCTTAATGTTGCAGTTGAGTATTGCATATTCTGGTCATTGTGAATTATTATTATAATTTTTATTATCAGATTGTAATAATTATTTCACATCTTTCTTCCAGAGCAATAAATTAAGAATTTCTTCTGAATCAAGGAAACGAGAGGGAGGAGATACATCATCCATGACAAGTGCTCCTCAATGTCCTTCTTAATGAAGAGTGCATGTCACCGCAATCTGAAGCCATCTTCAACACCAATAACTGCATTAGAGCATGATGTAGGCACTGCGCTCAAATTAAGAGCTGGTGTTACATTCACTGATAAAACGGTTGCTGACATTACTTTGAGAAAAAATATACAAAGTGCTGCAACATCTTTTTGAAGCACAAAAAGAAGGTAGAGGGTGATCGTGCTATCGAGTTAGACATGGCCGAGATGCTAAAGCAGAAGGGCTACCATGTTGTTCCTGGCAATTTTCGGGCACTTGTGACCCCTTTTGAGCTCCTGGGAATGCCAAATCCCAGTGAAAACAGATAAACAATGTAGTTTCATGCCTTAAGACATGTATATTCAGCACCATGGAAAACTACTATATAGGTATACATATCAAGTTCTTGAGTAATATGAAAAAAAGAGCTCCAAAAAGGCATGTTTTTTAGCCCTAAAAGTCCCAGAGGGATGCGAACCAGAATTTTGCCAGGGTCACCCATACGGAATTTATATTAAGAACAACAGCCTCCACATTTTGGCCAAGTTTAAGGAAAATCTAATGTATGGATCAAAAAGAAATGTCATTTTTGGCCATTGAAGCATTTCTTGTAACAAATACCCCGGATTTCGTAGCACTAAGCGAGACTAACCTACACTCCTCCATCCCCTCTAACTATTTTAACATGCCTGGCTATCTCCTACTCTGCCGTAAGGACTCTGCACAGACTTGGAGTCTACATTCGTAACACCCTCCCCCTGACTAGACAAACAAACCTAGAAACGGAGGATCAAGCCTTTAGTTTTAGACTAAACATACAACATAACATTAGCTACTTTTATTTTCTCTACCGCTCTCCTTCGACCCAGGACTGCACCATAATAAACAAAGTCTCTGACAGCATAGACACAGCCTTCTCCCTCAACACTAGTGCACAAGTACATGTATTTGGTGACTTTAATGTTCACCACAAAAACTGGCTTGGATTCTCTACTCACACAGATGCAGCAGGCAGCTCAACACAATTTCACTATATCTCACTCCCTACCACAAATGGTTATGTTTCCAACCAGTTTCCCTGAGCAGCAAGAACACGCATCACTTCTAGATCTGTTTCTGACTACAGTTCCCGAGGACTGTATAATAAATGCTGACAGCCCACTCGGGAATGCTGACCATGCAGTGATAATGGTAGAAATCGTCCTAAATTCTAAATCCAAAACTGAAGAGCCAGTGCTCAAAACGAGATATTATAAAAAGGCTGACTGGGAAGCCATCAGAGATGCCTCATGGGGAAATACTTTTTCTCTTCCTGCTGAACAGTGTGCAAATGAGACCACTGAATGGTTCAAAACAGGAATGGAAGCACATGTTCCCATGCGAAAATTTTATAGCAAGCCGCACTCTCCCCAATGGTTTACTTCGATTTGCGCAACTGCCATTGCTCAAAGGCAGCATGCATACCGCAGATTTAACCGACATAAGTTCAGTTCAAACAAACAGAAGTATATAGAAGCTAGAAGTAACGTTAAGAAAGAAATAGCGACAGCTAAGAGAGAATTTACTGAAACCACTAAAAAATGCATCGAAGCACAAAAATAAGGAAATTGTGACTTCTAGAAAACCTACAAGTGTAGTAAATAATGGGCCATCAACAATTCCCCCACTAATCAACAATCACGAGTTTGTTTGCTCAGCAACCGACAAGGCTAATATGCTTGCCAGTCGGTTTGCCTCGAACTCCACACTGGACCCTTCCAACCACCCCCTACCTGACTTTCCTTTGCGGACAGACGCTACGCTAGACGATCTAAAAATCGTAAAAAAAGGTATACGCTATCATAAAAAACCTTGACACTTCAAAAACATGTGGACCTGATCTCATCCCAGCTGTGCTATTAAAAAAAGTACTCAGCCAAAGTAGCTCCAGTTCTCTCCAAACTCTACAACAAATGCCTTAATGAATCATGCTTTCTGAGCTGTTGGAAAACTGCTTCTGTGGTACCAATATTCAAGAATTCAGTCGAAAGAACTGACCCATTAAATTATCGCCCTATTAGCCTCCTCCCACTTTTTGTCAAAATATTTGAGACTTTAATTAACCATACTCTAGTCCATCACCTTACAGATGCTAAACTTCTGACTGACAAACAATATGGATTTAGACAAGCCCGTTCCACAATAGACATCCTAACTGTAATCTCTGAATGTATATACCGTTCACTGGACAAAGCAGGGGAGGGTAGAGCGGTAGCTCTAGATATATCTAAGGCTTTTGACAGGGTATGGCATCAGGAAATTTAAATCATACGGCATCACTGGTAGAATACTTAACATAATTAAATCCTTATTAGATAAGAGAAAAATCCAGGTTGTCCTCGACGGTTAAACATCTAAACAGTGTGATATAAATGCGGGAGTGCCTCAGGGGTCTATACTTGGGCCTCTATTGTTCCTAATATTTATTAATGACCTCCGCAACAAAACTGCCTCTGAGATGGGTATATATGCTGATGACACCACGCTCTATAACAGGCATGACAGGAAAACAAATGAACACATATCTAAAGAAATGGCAAAAACACTAGAGGATGACCTCCAATCTGTAGTGGAATGGGACATAAATGGATGGTCACATTCAATGCTGCCAAGACTAAACTGGTTTCCTTCAATAATTACAAGAAACCTTCTCTACCACCAATAACAATAGCCAAAGACTCATTATCTGAAAGTACTCCTTTTAAACTCCTCAGCCTAACGTTCATAGGAAACATGAGTTGGAACAATTATATTGAAAACATTGCCAGGGCCGCTGCAAAAAAGGTAGGCTCTCTCTACCGTGCTAGAAAACTACTGACACCCAAAAGTATCCTGTACCTGTTTAAGGCCACCATTCGGCCATGTATGGAGTATTGTTGTCACATTTGGGCTGGTGTATCTGCTGCTAGTCTTTCGCTCCTAGACAAGGTTCAAAAGAGAGTCGCCAATCTGATAGGTCCTGAACTGGCATTTAAGCTTCAGCCTCTGTCCCATCGACGAAATGTTGCATCCCTCTACCTGTTCTACAAGTATTTTAATGGTGAATGCTCTCACAAACTGCAGACACTTGTGCCCCCACGACGTAGACACCCTTGACAAACCCACCCAACAGGCAGCTAAATCCCACTCCCACACAGTAGAGATCCCTAGATGTAAAAGATCTTTCTACTCCAGTAGTTTCTTCTTCAGAACCGCTAGACTCTGGAATTCTATTCCAGGTCCCTGCTTCCCTAACTATATTGACATGCAGAAGTTCAACGTGAACCGACATCTTGCTGTCCAAATCCCAACATAGTGCCCCAGTAGTTGCTTCCCCTGATAGTAGCCCCCTACACCAAAGTGGCAATGTGCTTTGTTTGGGGTGAAAATGTAATAAAAAAAATAAATAAATAAAATTTTGGAGCATTTTTTACCTCTTGAGTCCCTGGGCCGCCGAATCCCAGTGTCAATGGATAACAGTGCAGTTTCAGGCCTTAGCACATATATATTTGAGTTGACCACCATGAAAAACCGCTATATGGTTAAACATATCAAGTTTTTGTTGAGAAATATGAAAAAAGAGCCACAGAAAGAGGCGATTTTAGCACTGAAAGTCCTCGGGGACGTGAACCAGAATTTTGCCAGGGTCACCCATACTGGATTTATATTAAGAACAATGGGCTCCACATTTTGGCCAAGTTTAAAAAAAATCTAATGGATGGATCAAAAGTTATGGGGCAAAATGTGTCATTTTTTACTTCTTTTGAGCCCCTGGCGGTACAATGGAAATTTTTGCAAAATAATTTTTTTACTGTGCACATCTATTTAATTAAATACAATTTGTGGCAACATTTTAGGAAAAACTAATGGACGGTTATCTGGCAATAGTCCAGACTAACAGATGCACAGATGGCACTACAAACATAGGTCTGTCTCTGATAAATCGTTGGACCAATAAAAGGTTCTGTTCAAAATTCTGTGCAGATTCCTGAATTTGACAAGCTACACCAGGAGGTCGGAGGTTACATTGACCGAAACGTTGTGAAAAAATAACACTCAAGATGAGAACAGTAGTCCGAATAATACAAATAATCAATCCTCATCTCAAAAATTCAGATTCATAATATTGTTTTAATTTGTTTTCTTTTATTCTACATTTTTTAATGAAAAAAATCTTTTTTTAAATTAAAATTTTTTTTTTTTTCTTCTATATCTAAAGTTTACAAAAAACGTTTTCTAAGTTTTATTTACAAAAAAATCTGCAGATGCTAATGTGTTTAATATACTTCATAATTCAATCAGAAATAAAGAAACCAGTGTCAAGGCAAAATCCATTCTTTTGGTTGTTTTTCATTTTGTAATGTCTGAAGCATAATTGATTCTAAAAATATTTGCTGAAAATGTCATACTCTATAACAGACATGAAGGAAAAACGAATGTACATATATCAAAGGCAATAGCTGAAACCTTAGAGAATGACCTTCAATCTGTAGTAGAATGTGGACGCAAATGTTTGGTAACATTTAATGTGACTTTCTTTCCTTTAACAATTACAAGAAACCTTCTTGATAACCAAATACCATGATTTGCACTCTACTTGTGACCTATCTTAACATTCACAGGCAATATGAACTAAAACAAATACAGTGAAGACGTTGACAAGATTGCTGCAAAGAAGGTAAACTTCTATGGTGCTAGAAAACACACCTTTTCACTGTACAAATTCTTAAATATTGGGAATCTTTCTACTCTAATAGCTTCTTTCCCCTAAAATTCCACATTTCTAAGTGTATTAATGTACAGAAATTTAAACGTAATGCAAACAAACATCTTGCTGTACAATTCTCCACATAGGATGTACTCTGGAAATCTGGCCAGTATGGCAATATGTCTTGCTTGGGTGAATAAAAAGAAAAAAGAAGTACAAACATCATGATGATACTTCCGCCGATTTCAATGTATGAGGTCACCATAACAACCAAGTTATTCGGAAATCCACAGATGATTTGTTTTTAGTGGTGAAGACTTTGTGCAAAACCAATCACGCTTTTTGATCAACTGCTTATCTTAGTCAGTGCAATGGCTACCATAGAACAGAGCAGACAGTAGATCATCTACAATAGATATCAACTCATTACTATGAAATAACAACCATCAACATATTTTTCTATTCTGTAACAGTTAAAGACCCAAGTAAAAATATGACACTTCTGAGCCGTAACTATAATAGAATAGTTTAAACAACCCCCCCCCCCAAAAAAAAACGTTATATGCAGGATACATTCTTTAACAGAATCACTTCTACCGCCATTTGATGGGGCTTATTTGAAGAACTTTTCTTAATTCATTAGTCACTTAGTTTTATCTTTGCTGCAGTTGTACAATGGAATAGAAATCTAAGGGAGATAACTCCATTTCAGTCTTTGACAAGACCTGGCAATTTTCAACTCCTAGAAATAAATTTCCATACATGATTATTGAAGCAATCCGGACATACATACATTCATTTTTATTATTTGAAATTAATATTTCAAGTAGCAAAGTTTTTGAAGTAACAGCAAGCTGACAGCACCAGCTAGTAATAACTAAGACATTTTAAAATATTGTTTATCGAACAGGTTTTTGTTTTACTTTTTTTTTTTTTTTTTTTAACAATCTAAAAAAATAAGTGTTAATTAACGAACCTGAACTTTAAAACATTTTTTATAATGCTGAACAAAAATTAAAATTTTTTGGATAAATTTTAATAAACAAAATTTTAAAATAAATAAATATCTAATATATATATTAATTTTTCAGTTTTAATGAAAAAAAAAAACAAGTGCTTATATATCTAGAAATACATAAAACTTTCATTTCCAAATAAAATCTTTTTGATATACTTATGCATCAGGCAAAGATCAATATTCTCACGAAAAGTGAGGAAAAATTACGGAATCAAACTTTAATTAAAAGCAACATTCGGTTTTAATGTATTTTTTAATCGATTGACGAGAGCACAAATAATTTTGAAGAGTCATGTAAAAACCATGTAGTTCAGGGAAGATAAATCAGTCTGTTATTATGGCAAATGTCAAAATGATTATCAAATTGTTTGGTAAAAATTAGTGGTGGGACAATTAATCGGAATCGTTAATCGTAAGAATTGTGTATTTTGGGAGGTATGGGAATCGCATCATAAAAAAAATACCTTAATTTTCCGATTCCTTCATTACTATTCTTTTTGTCTGATGTTGAAAAAAAGAAAAAAATTTCCTGATATTTCTAACCGCAAGAGAGAAATGCAGCATGTTATAAAAAGAAACCAAAGAAATTCATTACTAACAGGGCAATGCTTAGTGCCCCCTCTCTTACAAGGTTCATTCATTCAGATCTATTGTAATCAAAACTACAAAAGAGTTAACTTGAAAAGAAGTATGCATTGTGAGTTAAAATAATTAAAAAAAAAAAAAAACCTTATCTTTTTGGCGACATTTTTTACTGACAAATCTTCTTATAGTGAATGAAAATGCTTTTTCAACTTATATTTTCTTAAAATACGTTTTATTTTAAGAAAATATAAGTTGAAAAAGCAAAGTCAAATTATTTAAACAGTAAAAGGTTTTATAGAATATACTTTTTTTCTTTTTTTAAAAGAAGGCTTTTGAAAGAAATATCTCTAAAATGAAATTGACCACATATTATTTCGCAAAATTTTAACAGTAGTCGGCTTCTTTTGAAGTTTCAAAAAGAATATCATTGGAATAACATTAGAACTACACATGTTAAGTGGTGGTTTGTGGTTAAGGTCTTCAGAAAATGAAAAACCAAAAACAATTATTTTGCTATCTCTTAAATACAACTTTATATTTAATTTAAGCTACTACTGGGTAAGTCAATTTTCAAATTTTTTTTTTTTTCAAATTTACATTCTATTAAAATATTCAGCTCATGAAGCAATTAGATATATTTTTTGGAACTTCTTTGCAGACCCCCCCCCCCAAAATAAAATATTGGTTTTAATTTAGATTAGATAACATTTTTGGTATTATTTTACTTTATGGCTCGTCTCACGTTCATATAGAAAAATATATTTTTTAAAGTAGATTTAGGTGTGCTGAAAACGCCACCCCATTCTCGAGTAACTCTTTATAAAATACCCATTTCGAATTTTATTTTTATCCCGAAAAAATAAAAAAACTTATTCTAAAAAAGACATGGAGCCTATGCTTTTTGTACCCCCCCCCCAAAAAAAAAACACCATGAACTTTATAAACAAACAAAAACACGTGTTAGATGCTTCCTTCCATATTTTAAAAACTATTTGCCGGTCCCAATTTTGAATGCCATATTTGTTTATAACACACCCGAAATTACATGAAAATTAAGATTTTAAAGGCAAGTCCTGTGGTAGTGTATTATCGACATTTACAAAAAAAAAAAAAAAAAAACAATTGCCTTTCCAAAATTATCCACAATTTTTAAAAATTAATTTCCATCTAATTTTAAATTGTCTGTGAAAGATTACTACGCTTATGTCACTTTAATACGAGTGTGGGTGCACATATGGCACACGAATAGCCTTAGTGTGCACTCGAGCGTACCTTAACGAAAGCTGTAAAATGGCCGAAAATAGTCTGAGGGTTCAGGGGCTCCTACCCACTAGCGTAACTGGGGGGGGGGGGCAGTCAGCCCTGGGTGACAACCATAGAGGGGTGACAACCCCCCCCAAAAAAAAATTTTTTCAGCCAAGCTTAGGTGCGAAAATAGTCGGAAATAGAATTTATTTATTATATATTATGGAATTTTTAAGTTTTAATTTAAAATCTTTTTTTTAGAATATTATAAACTCTTAAAAAATTAGTCATTGCAAAATCTTTTGCCGATTTTTATTGAAAACTTTTGTACTTTTGAAATCATTTGATGACATTTCATTTTTTTTAACTGTGGAAAAATGAGAAAGAAACGATATATATATATATATATATATATATATATATCCGGAGTCACCTAGCCAGCATTGGCAACAAAGTGTGAAAAAATCTAACAATTTCAAAGTGTTAGCAACAAGTAAAGTGGACATTAAAAGGGATTAGTGAATTCAGAAGGTTTCACACCTTTAAACATGTATTGGCGTCATGTGTCTGTACGGAGCAATAAATATAAAGCCATAAATCACAAACTACAGATAGAAATTATTTCTGCTAATTGGTATCTTTCATATTGTTTGACAATTTAGTTTTCACGTTTCTCAGCTACTAACAAGACACAACAAAAGACAGTGTAAATTTTCCAAGATAAAAATGTAAGTGTATACTTTTAAACTATTTTAAAGACAGTCAAAATGTGTTTCATGAATTGAAATTTAATTTTAACTAGTCTGTGCTTGTAATGAATATGCTAATTATGAAATGAAATAACTAAGAAATTGTTTTTGTGGTTTCAACTATATTCTAGTTCTAATAACTTTTTAATTTTCAAATATAAAAATATATTTATTGAATAAATATATTTCGACCCTCACTAATAAACTGCTCTGAATTTACTTTAAAATTTTAGGCCGTATTCCCCGGAGATTTTAAAGCACTCTCTCTCTCTCAAAAAAAAGTTACATTAATTTTCTTTCAATAATTAATTTCACTCAAACTTCACCATTTTTTTTATTTATTTATTTTTTTTAATCTTTTTCTGTAATTTTGGTAATTATTTTTGCTCAATTTTATCTAGTATTTCACTTATTTTTTATAGTGGTATCATTTTTATATGTGTTCTTTTGATATACCCTTTTTCAAAATTAGTTTGGCTAAACTTATTCTTCACGTTAGAAACAACGTGTAAAAGCAATGAAAAAGTAAGAAAAAACAATAGGTGTTAACTACTCTTTGTGATTATGGAGATCTGAAGAACTGCCGTCACAAATACAACTATCAATAGCCAAACAAAAAATCGTTTTTGAAATTCCTTTAATTGTAACTTTTTGCTATACCTACCTTTTGGTATAAAACACAAAAACTTTCGATTAATGGTATTTCTCAAATATGGTCGTTAACTTTGGAAGGGTTATTTTGTATCTACAGCGCCAGATCACGTGGTATATTGTTTTTTTCATAACGCACGTTCATTTATAAATCATTAAATTAAATATTTATTTTTTTTTATATTTAATTAGTATATATTTTCTTTCTCTTCCGCTTTATTTTTTTTTAATTTAATTCATTAAATCTGTTAATTATGAGGACCAAAATAATGAATTGTGTTAATTTATTCTCTAATTTTCTTGTTTTTGTTCTGTAATATAAATTCTATTTTATTTGTTTTTGCTCTGAAGGATAAATTCTATTTTCTTTGGGTTTTTTTTCTGTATTCCAATTAAGTAAAGTAAATTTTCTCTAAAATAAATTTTGCTAATTTTTCCGTTTAGTTTACTATATAATAATTTTATTTAAACCAAAACACGACGGTGTAGACATAAAATATCTCTTCCAAAGTTAGGGAACATATTTGGGAACTACCCGACCATAAGTATAAAACTACCTGGTATATTTCAAAACAATAATTCCCTAGGAATCAGAATCATGCTTGGTATCGGAATCGTTAATCAATATTTTCCTGGAATCGGAATCGTATAAAAATTAGGAATCGTCCCGACACTAGTAAAAATTCAGAATAGTAAAAAAAAAAAAAACACCTTCATATATCAAGGGCTTTCTAAATAATAATGTTATAGGAGAAATGAAAGAAGGGATTTTCATATTATCTGGGAGCATTACATCTGAGGAAACTTACCTCCCCTGTTTTACATAACTCTTCAAAATTGCGCTTAAGCCTATAGTGAATCATGCAAAAAATAAAATTGAAGAATTTAATTTTTTTTTTCTGGATAATTTTTTTCCATTTTTTTGTGAGGATACTTATTTTTGCCTAATATGAAAGTACATCAAAGAGTTTTTATGATAATCATATTTCCTAATGGGTTTTTAGATGTATAACTCACAATTGAAATTGCCTTTTGAAAAAATAAAATGGAGTTATCTTCCTCAGATTCCCATCTCATTGTACAACTGTGCCTTACCTTTTATATGACAATGACAAGGAATATAAATAAAAAGCCAGATTCAGATCCAGTCTCCTAACTGCCAATCATGAGGCGAGAATTATTTGCTATTTAAGACTCAAGTTGTTGCTATTTTAATATTGTGGTTCGAAACTGATTTTAAAACCTCAATATTGCCTGGAAGAAAATCCCTGAATTATAGCCACTATTTCACGTGACATACAAGTCATGTGACCATGCTTATAGCTCCTATGTTACAGTGCAACAACACACCGGCAGGATTTACTCCAGGCAAGTTGAACCGGTTTTCTCTGAATAAGAAGTGTCATTAGAACATTAAATTCGCAAGCAGTCCCATTCACATGTATATCTTGGTCAGGGAAAATGACGACAATATGGGAGGTGTCGAAGTCCTCCTACAATGCTTGGTATTCCCAAATAGTGGCCAAGTTGCTTAACTGATGATCTCATGAGAACTGCTGTGTCAATACAATTCTGACATTTATGTCATATCTTAACAGTGCAATACTCCATGCAACTAGAACCCGGTCTTTAGCCAATGCAGATCCACAACAATTACAACAAAAAGGAAATGATTAGACAATGTGAAATCTAAAGATGTGGCAACCGTGTTATCTTGAAAGAAAAACAGACAGAACTCCTCTTTACCAAATGTATAAGTCACATCAAGAAATTTCAGCTTTGCTGTTTTTTTTTGTTTTTTTTTCAGCTGTCAAGCACTCAAATCTTTGTCCTCAAAGCAGCTATTCCCCTCAAATGCAAATTAATGCAACATATAAAAACAATCCAGCTACAAACACAAATTCCATCTTTTTTTCAGCACCAATACTTATTTTGCATAATTCACCGTTGATCCAGGCATAGTTGTGAAACGTAAATCAAGTGAGACAAGTCTCCTAGGAGGTTGTATTTATAAAAGCTTTCCTTTTCTCTATGGTAAGATGGATTTCTAACTAATATTTAGAAAGCTATTCTTAACATGGAGGGGCAGGTCTTCATTTTTAATTCTGAACTTTCAACTAATAATTTGATATTTGCTGAAATATTAAACTTATTTATTTCCATGTTTTACATCACCTCAAAATTACTTGATTGACATGCCAAACAGGTGCGCTGACATTTTTCTGAGTAGTTTCTATTACAAACTGTATGGTTGCAAGATCTACTGTAACAGTTTATGTCGGGTTCAGGTGGATCTAGAGGTGTGACTGGAGGCTGTTGCTCTGATATTATCAATAAGAGAAAAAAGGCTTCGTTGATATGGACATGTGGAAAATGCTTGTGATACCATCAAGATCGCTCAAGATTTGGAAGTCTCCTATAGGCAGAAGAGAAACCAACATAAATTGTCTTAGAAAAAACAAAAACTGCTGGAAAGAGATGGTCTAGCATGGAAGCTTTCTAGAGATGATTCTAAAGATAGAATTTTTCGGAAGTATGAACTGAGCGAGATCTGCCATGCATGCAACTAGTGTGGATGAGGGACTACTAGTATGGATGAGGGACCACTAGTATGGATGAGGGACCACTAGTATGGATGAGGGACCACTAGTGTGGATGAGGAACCACTAGTGTGGATGAGGGACCACTAGTGTGGATGAGGGACCACTAGTATGGATGAGGGACTACTAGTGTGGATGATGTCCCTGCACGTTAATAAAAAAGAATCAATGCTGACGATGACAATAAACAATTTGTTAGAAAGAAATTTCTGATTATGCAAAGGATCAAAACTGATCAAAATATGATTGTTTTTCTAAAAAGATTTGTCTTCCAACTGATCTGCACGTGGCGAGTGGAGCAATAGACCTTGCCCCACAGAACATTTTTAGCTGCTTTTATTTATTGACACAAAATTGAATTGGCTTGGTTTGATAAGTACCTCTCGTCCACAAGACTTTTGATGAAACTTTCTGGCAATTGCATATTGGGTTTGAGAAGGATGTGATACGATGGAACCTCTCGCTTCAAGACAAAAAAAAAAAAAAAAAAAAAAAAAAAAAAAAAAAAAAAAAAAAAAATGGAGAATGTTAGAAAATGATGCACCAGAAAAGGAAAATTTATCAGAAGTGAGCTGAGTAAAATGACAAGGAGGGGGGGTAAATCTGTTGAACTTTTAAGACAAAGATTTCGTTTGATTTGAAGTTTAAAAAACATAAATTATGTTTTTTTTCCCTTGGTTCCTAAAAGAGAAAGGAAAAAAAAATTTTTTTTTGAACAAATTTTTAAATTTAGGTGAAGAGAAAGTAAAAAAAAAAAAAAAAAAATAAAAAAAAATGATTTCCTATTTTGTTTTCACATGTTTTATTGTTTTTTTTTTTTTACAACTAAATTTCAACAAAATATATTAAAAATTTAATATTTTGTAGAAATCATGTTGAATGTTTAACCAGCAGTTAAGTGTCACTTGGACAAGAAGAGAGAGAAAGAGGGTGGTTCTTTGATATGATAGGGGCGCATGAGAAAATTTGAATCATACTATTTACCTACTTACCAGGAACTTAGACACAAGGTGAGGCACAGTTTTCAGAAGCCAACACACTAAAAGTGCATTCTGGCCTACAAAAAATGTCTGAGCAACCCCTCAATATTCTTTAGTAGGGGTGTCCCAAGTATTAGAAGTTAAAACCCGTGACAGTAAACCTTTAAAGACTGAATAGAACAGTACTTCAACCTGACAGCAATAAAACCATCAAACTGAAGGACAATGCATCGTAATATTGGAATTTTTGAGAAAAAAAAAAAAAAAAAAAAAAAAGAAAAAAAAATTGCTCCAGTCAAGAAGGATTCTCCCAAAAGAATAGATGCTACACCATGATCCCAGCCTGAAGGTAAGAGTCAAGTATTATGGTTCATTTGTGCTCCTGTCATGTTAGTGAAACCAGGCAGTGTCAAAAGAGAAAGTGAAAAAAAAAAAAATACCAGTGAAATGCTGAATAAATTGAATGGACACAACAAAGAAAAGCGTTTGAATAAAAAACAATAAGTGCAGAGATACTCGTATGAATTATTGCCAAAATGATGAGCTTCATCAGAAGTAATAAGTATATGAAGAGGCTGTGAAGAAGACAGCATGGGTCAGCTGAAGAAAGCACATTTCTCTACAGTCAAGAATGTCCCGAACTTGTTTGTGCTAGCCTACCCACAACATCTATAATCTCCGCCTATGCTTCATAAATTACGAAGCCTGGTATACAGCAATACCAGATGTAATAAAATTAACGGATCAGCTCAACTCATTCTAGAGAATAACTAGAACAAGGTAGGAGCCTAAATTTCATTCAATATATTACATTCTGTGACTCTTCATATGAGTGAATCTGATGGAGGTGATAAAAGATTATCAATTTATATATATATATATATATATATATATATATACATACACAGAGATTGGGACATGATAATCTAAACAACAAAGATGAAGATACTAGACGATGATAGCAGCAAAAACTGCTTGGGCATTTCTTAGATTGGAGGAAGGATGGGGATGGTGGATACAGATGTTTGCTTTTTTTCTTTCATTTTCAAATTTATTTCACTTTACAAGTTTTTTGTGAAAGCAAACCTCCAATTTTAATTTTCACACCTGTTGGTTTTGCAGATATCTTCTTATTCGCCTTCATATGAGCTTTCTCGTGCCGGTCGAGGCTGGTACTCTTAGCAAACGTCTTCTCACAGTGTGTGCACTGGAACGGGTTCAGGTGGATCTTGAGGTGCGACTGGAGGCTGTTGCTCTGTGAGAAGCTCTTACCGCACGTGTTGCACTCAAATGGTTTCTCGCCCGTGTGGGTGCGCATATGCGTTTTGAGGTTGTTGTACGCCGTAAAGTCGCGTCCACAGACGTCACACTTGAACGGCTTCTCCCCTGTGTGCGTGCGTTGGTGCGTCTGCAAACTGTTGCTCTGTGTGAAATCCTTGCCGCATGTGTCGCACTTGAACGGCCGCTCCCCCGTGTGGATGCGTTGGTGTTTCAGCAAATTTGCCTTCACAGAAAAATCGCTCCCGCACACGTCGCAGTGGAATGGCTTCTCACCGGTGTGCGTACGTAGGTGAGATTTCAGCGTCGTTTTCTCAGCAAATGCTTTGTCGCAGTCCGTGCAAGCAAATGGTCGCTCTCCACGGTGCAGGCGCATGTGTTTCTTGAGATAACTGCTGGCCAGGAACTCACGTTCGCAAATCGTACATGTCCGTGGTTTCTTGTTCATGATTGCAAAAGACAAATGGCCAGAATTTGTACTACTAATTTATCGTGTTTTTAATTTTTCAGAATCGAGAAATTAAATCTGCGATACAGTTCTGAAAAAAAAAAAAAAAAAAAAAAAAAGAAATAAAAAATTAGATAAACAAAAAAACAAAAACAAGTAAAAACATTTAAGTTAAAAATAAAAAATAAAAATTTGAAAGTTAGTATTGACCCTCATCCCATTTCAATATGCACACACACACACACACACACACACACACACACACACACACACACACACACACACACACACACACACAAAAAAAGGTACTTTTGGGAAGGGGGAAAGTTAATAAGAAGTAGTAAAGAATTCATATGAAAATCTATTGCTCTTTTAAGGTGGTTACTGTCACTTCATGTCAGGGGACGGTAAAAGAATAATACTACTAGTATCACTAGTACAAATAATGATTATATTAATAGTAATAATACTACCACTAACAATAATAATAATAATTATGATAAAATGTTAATAACAATGCAATGACTACTACTACTAATAACAGTATTAAAAGTAATAAAAATAATTACAATACTACTACTAAAAATAATAATAATATTAATAGTAATATGCTCTTTTAAGATGGTTAATGTCACTTCATGTCAGGGGATGATAAAATAATAAGTATACAAACAATATCAAGAATAATATAAATACTAACACTACTACTATTACTACTAATCATAATAGTGATAACAATAATAATTACAATAAAAATGTTAATAACAATACTACTACTAATAACAATAATAGCAACAACATACCGAATATTTGAAGTGTGAACGAAAGAAAAAATACTTGAACAAACACAACGCACGCGGATATGATCTAAAATATTGGCAAAACTAATAATAATAAAAATAATCAAACTAATAGCAATAATAATAATAATAATAAAAAATTAATAATAATTATTAAATTATGTACTTTAGAATGGAGACAAAATGTGCATATTTTAGCCCGAGAAGACGCTGCAGTATTAACTTTAAATGGTAAGTGCAAAATATTTACATAGGAATGGTCTCTTTGGTTTCCTATAGGTTCGATAGTTAGGGAGAGGATGTTACCATTATATTATGCATAGAGATGTAATAATAACTAGCACACTGTCCGGCATTGCCCGGTCATAAAATATGTCAAAATATGGTATTTTAATTCATGTAGATTTTGTACTTATTATTATAAAACCAATTCTTTATTATTATATTGTACCAAATTCATAAGTTTTAAAAATATGACTTGAATGAATAAGTTAGAACCAAAACAAAAACATATAGCTCTCCAGCATCATCTGAGCTATGTCCATATGCATGTCATAACATAAAAAATAATGTTAAATGTATAAATATATGTGAAAGGTGATAACATACATACAAACATAAAAGTATGTGGAAGGAAATGACAGATGTGCAAACGTGTGTGAAAAGTGAAGGGTGATAATTTACATACAAACATATGTATGTGAAGGTTCCTTCCTTCAAGAAGAGAAATCCCTTGTCTTGTGAGGATTCAAAAAAACTCGCTTTTGGGAAACTATCTGCACTATCCAGGATATTAAGCACTTTGCATTATGGCCCTATCTAGGATATTGATAACTTCTCTAAGTAAGCAGACTTCCAGGGCTTTACTAAAACCAATATTTTCTAATACAATACTTCTATAGAAGCGAAATTAAAGTGATCAGTGAAAAAAATAAAAGCACTAAATATACTTAAGGATGCCCCCAGAATACCACTAGTGTTTCCATTTCCTTTCTTTGTAGTTAAAAAACTAAATTCATACAAAATATTTTTTGATTAAATTTCAACATAAACGTTACCTAGAAATGACGTCATGCCGTTAAAATTTGAGACTGTGATGTTGTGACAATCAAATTTAAAGTTTTAGTATAATAATAGATATTATAAAAGGAATATGTAATATAGATAAATGTTGCTTTCTTACATATTGTAATCAGGCTGCCAGACATATGATTACAGCATATGGTGGCACTCAATTCTCGTTATTTCTGAGCTCATAAAATAGAAAACTGAACAGAAATATTTGCTATGTTATTTATAACATTTTAATCTGTTGTAAATCTATTTGTATGTTCATGAACACATTGTGCATGTAGTAATAAGAATTCATTTGTAATATTTTAATGTTTTTCAAAATTATATAAGCATACATGGGGTGCACAGATGATAAAATAGCTCAAGAGGTCCACAAATAAACAAGGTTGAGAACATTTACTTTAAAATGAGAACCCAAGTAACAAGTAAAATCAGCAACGAAACAATATTTCCCATGACATTACGGAATAGCGATTAAACCTAAATCTCCATCCTGTAGTGCAATGAGAGAGATACAGCTTGGTAGGGGCTGTCTCCAGTCGGGTTAAAAATATCCAGTATTAATTATGCATAGATCCTTAGTTTACAGGAACAAATCTTCATATGAATTACAAAACTCTTCTATAATAATTTGTAAGAAAATGGTTGTTAAAGAAGAAAAAACAAAGCTTTTCTATAAACAAGTAATTTATGCAAATTTAGATTTATAAAAATTAAATCCACTAGTGTAGTTTTGACAGATGAACAAGTACAAGCATGAAATAAACAATGTTCTCAGAGTGTATTCTTGACTGATCTGCTCCTGGGATTAGATATGATGAGTGGAGTCAGGATCACAAGGGATGATTCAGAATGATTATTGACACATGGATATGTCATATGAGAAGAAATTATTAGATTTTAAGATCATACACAGCGGGTACAAAAATGACGATTTAGCAGGGCACTCAAAATCAAAACTTCTGGAAAATAGATAAAATTTCTGATTCAATGCAAGAAAAAAAAAAAAAAAACAATTTCTCGGTTAGAACTAATTTTACAATCTTTTGAATCTCACAAATTTAATTAAATTCAGACATTTTTCTTTAGCACTTTATGAAATTCTGTAATGTTCTAGATATTACTTAAAAAAATTCAAATTTTATCTATTTGTAATTACTTATATCAAACTTTTTATGTTATATGAAACATAAAATCATTAAGAGAATTGACCCTTTTTGCACCTATATTGCTTTATTCTGACCCTTTTTCATAACCGGGGGTGGGGGAGGAGTACAAAAATAGCTATTTTTCAAGGAAAAATCTGCCAAATATTTGCGTTCACCCTGAATTAACACCTGGGAGACGGCTTGTGGACATGGCTAAAGTATATACATATAGATGAATTCCCAACTTACGCCCTACATGAATCAATAATTGCCTTGTGACAATCAAATCCAGTTTATAAAAGAATTACCTTAAGATATCCAGGAGGAAATGCCAGAGTTATGGTTCAAAATTTTTCACAATTCCAAAATCCAATCCAATATTGATTATTGAACAAGGATCACAAATGCTCCTAAATCAAGCTTTGACTATATTAATGATATGAATATTAATGATATGAATATTGAAAATCCTGTTTTGGAGCTATTTCAGTCCCTCATTGTCTCAATCTGACCCATTTTCAGAACATTGAGGGGTCTAAAAATAGGCATTTTTGGAGAAAAATTGGACAAAAATTTGCGTCCACAATCAAATTGCATTCACCTGGAAGATGACTTTCAAATCTCCCAGTGGATCATATTGAGCCCTTTTTAGTAACTTTAGGAGTCAAAAAAATCAACCAAATATTCATTTCAACATAATTTGTAAAGATTCAATCGCATCTGAATCAACAAATAGAAAACAAATTTGAAAAAAGTTCAAACAAGGTGAGTGATGAACAAGTCACAGGAAAAAAATCTTCCAGTCGATTGACTTTCAAGTGATGTACATCATGAGATTGTACACAACTCTGCTTCAGTGACTTTGATGTTATGTAAATCGCATATGGATGCGATCGCTCCAATAATAGATTGTGAACATTTTCAATTTGCTTATTACCATCACATTTCCTACTAAGGTCATCTAGATAATTCTGAACATACTTATTGTTGGCCTTTAGCTCTTCCTCAGAATACCACTCCAAACTCTCCCCATCATTCATTTTGATCAATTCAGCACTGTGCTGTATGGTTCCATGTAAAGTGTAGTTCATGTTAATCAAATAAAAAATTGTTTTGAAATGTTAATCCTTGTTTCCTTGCAGTGCTGCTCATACTTTTCTGTACTTTTTTTCTGTGTACAGCAAACTATGCATAAGATAGTGCTCAGCTGTTTATGCAGTTTTCTATTGGATGGTTTGCTAAGTCATCAATAATGAGGATCAATTCAAAAGAGTAGAATCTATTGCCTTATAATGTACCCCCCTTCCCCACCTGCAGAATTTACATAGTCCAAGCACAGACCATTTTTTTTAATGATTTCTCTTACATCACCTTTTGCTTTAAAAGATGATCGCAATGAGCAGTTCTTTCAAGCTATGTTTTGAAATCAATATAACACCGGTACAACATCTTTAAATACCATGACGTACCATTTATTGTCTTGCAATGTTGGTTAAAACTCATTTCAGTTCTCACTTAGCAGTTGTTTATGTTCACCTCTCAATCTTAAGCAAAATCGGAAATATCCAAGTTTTTAGGGTTGCGGGACCTTAATACTAAAATATGGCAATTCTGCCCCACCACTCCCCCCCCAAAATGTAGAAACTTTCATTTTTTGAATTCCAGTGCATTCGCCTTGATCTCAATCTTTACCCAAACATGAAATATCCCAATTAAGTGTGGTAGGACCATAATGCCAAAATATGGAAATTTAGCTCCAGATCCTCGAAAATGAATTTTTTAAAAAATGCATTCATCTCAATCATAGCTTTCAAACAAGACATTACACAATGTCATAATTTTTGTTGCTTGATACCCTTATTACTAAAAAAAGGCATTCTGTGCCCACTGTGTGCATAAATTAGAAGTGAATGGTTGTTGAAAAGATGTAACGATGAATAAAACTTAAGAATTGCACACGGTGATGACTGTCTATCAGTCTATCCTTCCATCCGTCTATCTATAGTTAAGTCAGAAATATAACTGTTTCTCTCCTCCATAATTAAGTGTCCATGATACTGGTAATTCATTTAACATTTTTCTCTCAAATAAAGTTCATTCCAAATCTGTTTCATTTTCTTATTTCTATAAAGATCTATCAGATCTACCTCTGTGTTCCATGTTCAAAAAGGATGTGTCCTCTATAGTATCAGACCTGACGGAATGGTTAATTTCTCGCCCTAAAACTGAAGACCCACTACTCAAAACAACGAGGTATTACAAAAAGGCTGATTGGGAAGCCATTAGGGAACTCATCAGAGATTCCCCATGGCAAAATATCTTTACTCTTCCAGCGGAACAGTGTGCAAATGAGACCACTGAATGGTTTAAAACTGCAATTGAAGCACATGTTCCCGCACGGAAATTCTATAGCAAGCCCCACTCTCCCCAATGGTTTACTTCTGCTTGTGCAGCTACCATTTGTCAAAGGCAGAATGCGTTTCGCAGATTCAACCGACATAAGTCCATCTCAAATAAACAGAAGTATATAGAAGCTAGAAAAAATTGTAAGAGAGTGATAGAGACAGCCAAGACAGATTACTCTGAAGCCTCCAGAAAACACATCAAAGCACAGAAATTAGGAAACCAGGATTTTTGGAAAATCTACAACAGCATAGTAAATAATGGGCAGTCAACTATTCCCCCACTATCAAACAATCATGAGGTTGCTTGCACGGCAACTGACAAGGTTAATCTGCTTGCCAGTCGGTTTGCCTCAAGCTCCACACTAGACCCGATACACCACTCCCTCCCTGATTTTCCTTTGCGAACAGACGCCACACTAGACGATTTGAAAATCACCCCTTCACATGCTATTATAAAAAACCTATACACCTCAAAAGCATGTGGACCAGATCTCATCCCAGCTGTGCTATTAAAAAAATGCTCTGCCGAGGTTGCTCCAGTTCTCTCCAAACTTTACAATAAAAGTCTTAACGAATCTTGCTTTCCCGACTGCTGGAAAACCGCTTCTGTGGTACCAGTCTTCAAAAATTCTGGTGAAAGAACTGACCCACTAAATTATCGCCCCATTAGCCTCCTCCCACTTTTCGCCAAAATATTTGAGTCCTTAGTTAATCAAGCCCTAGTCCAGCAACTAACAGCTGCTAAACTCCTGACTGACAAACAATATGGATTCAGGCAAGCCTGTTCAACAGCAGATATCTTAACTGTAGTTTCTGAACGTATATACCGTTCATTGGACAAAACAGGGGAGGGTAGAGCGGTAGCCCTTGATATATCTAAGGCTTTTGACAGGGTATGGCATGATGGTCTTCTAAGGAAAATTAGATCATATGGAATCACTGGAGGAATTCATAATGTAATTAAATCCTTCTTAAGTAAGAGAAAAATCCAAGTTGTCCTCGACGGTCGTACATCTAAATATGACATAAATGCAGGAGTACCTCAGGGGTCTATACTTGGACCTCTATTATTCCTGATATTCATAAATGACCTCCCTCTATAACAGATATGAGGGGAAAACAAATGAACACATATCCAAGGAAATGGCAGAAACACTAGAGGATGACCTCCAATCTGTAGTGGAATGGGGACAAAAATGGATGGTCACATTCGATGCTGCTAAGACTAAGCTTGTTTCCTTCAATAACTACAAGAAACCTTCTCTACCACCAATAGCAATGGCCAAGAACACATTGCCTGAAAGTACTTCTTTTAAACTCCTCGGCCAAACGTTGACAGGGAATATGAACTGGAATAGATACATTGAGAGCATTGCCAAGGCTGCTGCAAGGAAGGTTGCTCTCTCTACCATGCTAGAAAACTACTTACGCCTGAAAGTATCCTGTACCTCTATAAGGCCACCATTCACCCATGTATGGAGTACTGTTGTCACATCTGGGCTGGTGTATCTGCTGCTTGTCTCTCGCTTCTGGACAGGGTTCAAAAGAGAGTCGCCAACCTGATAGGTCCTGAACTGTCATCTAGGCTTCAGCCCATGTCTCATCAACGAGATGTTGCATCCCTCTGCCTGTTCTACAAATACTTTAATGGTGAATCCTCTGACGAACTGCAAACACTTGTACCTCCTCGACGTAACTACCCCCAACAAACCCGACAAGCTAGTAAGTCTCATCCCTTTACAGTAGAGATCCCTAGGTGCAAGAAAGCCTTTTACTCCAATAGTTTCTTCCCCAGAACTGCAGGTCTTTGGAACTCCCTTCCGGGATTCTGCTTTCCCAACTGTACTGATATGCAGAAGTTCAAGTGTAATGTGAACAAACATCTTTCTACTCATCTCCCTTCATAATGCTCCTGCAAATTAAGTCCCTGATAGTAGCCCCCTGCTTCAAAGTGGCACTGTGTCTTGTTTGGGGTGAAAACGAAAAAAAAAAAAAAAGTATAGACTGTTTAGTACCCTCGATAAAGTTCCAACAAAAACCTAATAGCCAGCTGTGGTTCTCTCCAGAATGTGCTGCTGCCATTGCGCACAGAAATCACCTTTTCCATTGCTTCCAAGAATGCAAGAGAGCTGTATGCTCAGTCTGTTAAGTCCAAAGTAGCTGAGCAGCGGCTTGGTTCCCACCAGTTTTGGCAAATAGCAAACAGAATCCTGTGCTCTATTCCAACCAAGGCCGCCAACCCCCAATATTTCCTCCTGTATCAGAAACATGCTATATGATATACAAATATCTGTACGTGATGTTGCCAAGCTAATCAAAAACCTTGATTCCAGTAAAGCAACCGGCCCTGACAGTATTCCAATTATAGTACTCAAAAAACTTCAACCAGAACTAGTGCCCATACTTACAAAACTGTTTAAACGTTGTCTTAAGGAGACTGCTTCCCATCACCCTGGAAAATCTCATCAGTTTGCCCTGTATTTAAGAATTCAGGTGATCGCTCATCTCCCTCTCAGTACAGGCCAATAAGTCTCCTGTGCATCATGAGTAAGTTGCTGGAATTTGTGTTAAATAGAGAAGTAATCAACCATCTCAGCAAAAATAACCTTCTTAGTGACACGCAATATGGTTTCCGTTCTGCTAGATCTACAGCATATGTGCTTACAGTTATATCTCATAGGATTAGCAAATCTTGTGACGGAGGCTACCTTTCTAGGGCAATTGCTCTTGACATATCAAAGGCCTTTGATAGAGTATGGCATAAAGGTTTACTTCACAAAATCTCCAAAATTGTATAGCTGGAAATGTCTTCTCAATTATTAAATCATTTCTCTCTAATAGATTCATAATATTGATGGACAGAAATCAGAAGCTCACAGTATTAATGCTGGAGTCCCTCAGTGGTCCATCCTGGGCCCAACTCTCTTCCTGATCTACATTAATGATCTTCCAAATCACATCCTTACATCATTCATAGACATTTATGCTGATGACACTGCTATCTTTGGTTGCACATCTAAGACCGTAAACAACCAAGTTCTCTCCGATTCTCTCTCCTTTGATCTTGAGCAAGTGGTACAATGAGGAAAGAGGTGGCTTGTTACTTTTAATGCATCTAAAACCAAGATTTTATCTTTACATCATCAACGCTCTTATCCCCATCTGGCATCAATTGTAATGAATGGCTCTTGTTTTGGGGAGGCCTCATGTTTTGACAAGCTTCTTGTCTTGACATTTACTCCTGATCTGAAATAGAACACATCCATTAAATCCGTTGCCAAGGCCGCTGGAAAAATAGTGGGATCCTTCTATCGATCCGGTAGATATTTCACTGCTGATGCAATTCTCTATCTATATAAAAGCCAGGTACGTCCAAGGATGGAGTACGGTTGCCATATCTAGGCAGGAGCTGCTAGAAAGAACTTATCCTGCCTTAATAGAGTTCAAAATAGACTTTGTAGCATCGTAGGAGATGTCCTTTTCTCTTCCCTGCAACCTCTTTCTCACAGAAGAGATGTTGCGAGTTTTCTGCTTTATTGTTATTTTCATGGCAAGTACTCGACTGAGCTTCAACCTATGCCCCCCCCCTCTCTCGCCAAACTTTCACAAGAAACACCTGTCTAGGAGAAAACACTATCAATAATTTCCCCCACTCTTTATCTGTGCCTAAACCTAAACATAGATTCTATGAACAAAGCTTCTTTTTAGAACTGCACACCTATGGAATTGTCTTCCGTTTTCCTGCTTTCCAGCTGACTACAATATCGTTGTCTTCAAGTCTAAAGTAAACAAGTTTTTGATGTGCCGTGTTTTTGATGTGCCATTCCATATAAGTTAACAAATTTACCGAATTTCCATTACTAACGATTACTTTATTATCCAATTGTCTACTGTACACTCTTTAACCCTAATCCTCGGGTGGCCTCTTGGCCTTGATAAGTGGTGATGCCTTTGTAAAAAAAGAAAAAAAAAAGAAAAAGAAATAATGCAATGAAGAACTTATATGATGAGCCACAGGAGACCTAGTCGCAAAATCAACACAGCAGTGAGAAGAAGCAACGATAAGAAGATTGATAGTAGCGACAAATAGATTACATGAATTGAGGGAACAAGTGACAACATATTACAAGAGAAAAGTAAAAAATTCTGAAGAAACTACATAGCTATACATTGAAAGAATAGTAAAAAGAACACGCAAAATATTTAACACGAGCAAGAGACGTGAACGACACAACATATTGCAGTGAAGAGAGCAAGAAACTATGCAACATATATTTGACAAAAAGAAAAAAAAAATAACATGCATAATTTTGATGTTGAAAAGAATGAAGTAGAGTGGGTATGTCTAAACTGCTAACAATTTTTTTCTTTTCTTTTGAGAGCCATATATTGTCAAGTGATGATAGCCGTACTTGTAGCATCTAGTGACAGGAAAGAATATAGGCATCTTACTTTGTGGCTGTCTCAAAACTATCTAGTTTGTCAACCCTGAAGTTGCAGGATTTTTAGTAGAAATTGTCATACCAAAAAACACAAAATTCTTGTATAATACTGAATTACACTGTGCACAAATCAAAGCGACATTTTTAAAAAACCCTGGAGATATGGTTTATTGATATTAAAATCATGAAAAAAGTTCACATAAAATAGAAGGTTCTAGTTAGTTCGGATGATATTTGAGAATGAAATTTTACATAAATTTCAACTGAAAAACAATTTTTTTAGTAACAAAACTACTTTGATTTAATTGGAAAAATACTTTTGTTTTTAATTTTGTGTTTTATTTTACCTTTTTTTTTTTATTCATTTATTCTTAAATTTCTTTATGTATCAATGTAACCTTTCATTTAATTATTTGAAACCCTTGCTTAACCCCTGATGAGACAACATCATTGAAAAGTAGATTAATTCATGTTGAGTTTTTCTGATGTTTATATAATTTCAATTATAAAAGCTCTACATATGTACTGAGCACTGCAAAAAATATTGGGTTTTTAGTCCAATCAAATACAGCTACAGATGGTGAACTGCACATCCATGGATAATTATCTGACAAAATAAAAGTAATGGACAAACATCAATCATGTTTCAAAACACTTTATAGTCTTAAACACAATAAAAATAAAAACTAAACTAACGTCAGCTGCTTTGTTGACTTTGCAGCTGCATTCAATTCTATTGATCAAGGCCCACTCTGGGGAATCATGCAGGCAGATGATATGCCAGCAAAATTATTGACAATTGTTCAAAGTTACTATCGGTCTAAGAGGGCCCATGTATGGGCCTACGGTGAAGAGTCAGAAACGTTCAAAGTGAGATCAGGCGTTTGGCAGGATTGTGCCTTTTCCTCCATTCTTTTCAACTATGTGATCGATTATATACTCAACAAAGTCCTTTCATGTCAAGAAGGGGTTGCAATGTTGCAAAACGTGAACGTGTTTGATCTTGCTTATGCAAATGAAATAATTCTGCTGAGATTGACTGGCAAGGATATGCAAGCTATACTCAACCAAGTGCAGAATGTCGCCCGCAGATTAGGGATGTGCATTAATGTCTACAAAATAAAGGTCATGTCTTCACTGACTAATCAGGGTACCTGACAGTTGCTCATGCTGGATGTAATTAACCTAGATAATGTGACTGGGCAGGCAGTGCCTGAGGTTGGACAGTAAATAGGAGCAGCATGGTTCACATTCTTCCGTCTCAACCGGTCTCTGTGGTCCCAACAGGAAATATGCTTAGACACAAAGGGATGCATCTATCAGACGATGGTGAGAACAATCTTTCTCTATGGCTGCAAGATGTGGCTTGCAAGAGTAGTGGATTTGCACAAACTGTAAGTCTTAAACAATGACCGTCTTCGCAGCATTCTGCGCTGTTGCCATGGAGATTGTGTTTCGGTTTCTTCTCTCTGCAAATAACTAAACCTACGCCTCTATCATCCGTTCTTCTTCAACGATGTCTCTGCTAGTTTGGACATACAGAGGGAGAGCTAATTTGCAAGGTCCTCTCTTCCTCCTCTTTGCCTGGCTGGCACAGACGTGTTAATGGGTAGCTGAACACACCTGGGTGACAGCAATTAAGGACGACCTGGTGGTACTATTGGTCCCACAAGTAGTTGGTGTCCGGCGTTGGAATTGGGAGTGGCTAGTCATTCTCTGGAAGCTGCCCAGGATTGTCGAAACTGGACTGCGATTGTCTGTAATGCAATTCATGCTCAAAAGGAAGTCGGCTGAATCCGGCCAGGATCATATCCGCTACAAGTAAGCTATAGAGTATTGACTCTATAATAATAAACATGAAATCTGCATAAATCAAAATCTCACATCAGTGTATTTTATGACCAGGCCACCTGCTAATTTAAAAATAAAACTTAATCAATTTATTTTTGATGTACAATATTTTCATTCTGTCATGGCTATGTACATCATACAGATATTTCTTTTTTGTTTCATCATGAAGTGAATTCTTGTCAAGTACCTATTTTTTTTAATACATGTTTTCCCATATATTATATAAAGCAACATTTTTTTTCCTTTAGCCTCGACTCACATTTATATAATAGTAATATTTTGGGATTTAATTTATAAAATAAACTTGTAAGATCAAATATCATCTACCTGTTACTGTTATTCAACTAATGTAATGGTGATAATAATAATTCGTTTAAACTAAAAAAAAAAAAAAAACAATTTATGTAACAAAAATACACATATTTTGTATCATAAAAAATACCAAATAATTTTTTTTCAAATCAAGTAAAATAAAAGAAATGCTCTAAAGTGAAACAATTTTTCTTGTAACATCTATTTGATTTCCAGTTTCACTTTCTTGTTAAATGAAACAACATTCCATCCGTTCCTCCCATCTTCTTAGTAATAATTTATGCTACGTTATTCACACATGTATTTCCAACCAAAAAACTCCCTACCATTAATACGAAACGACAACAAAATGAAAAATATTGGTAAGTTTTTTTTTCTGTTTTGAAATTATTAGATTCATATTAGCTTCTGACTATTCAAACATTTCTTTCGTTGTATCGTTATAACCAAAGTTCACTATTTCTAAACATGAGAAAACAAAACAAAATGTATTCATGGGATTTAAATGTCAACATTTTGTAAGATTAGATTTTATTGCAAAACTCAGTAATCATTACTTATAAATTACTTTAAAGGAAATGATGTTGGGAGATAAAAAAAAAAAAGACAATATATACTCACATTCAGCCAATTACGTAAGGGATACTAAGAATTAGGGGCCAGATTTATAGGAGTATACTAAGTAAGGAGTTATGCAACGAGATGTTTGTTCACATTATATTTAAATTTCTGCATGTTGGTGGCTGGATGAGTCCCTTATGAGGAGGGGGCACTGCATTATTTCATGCAATGTGTCTTGAGTAAGAATAATCTGAGGGCGCCCATCTCTCCAGGCTTCAGAGCACATACAGCACCTGGTATTACCAAATGGTCACACATTTTAGTATTGACTAGACTCAATAATGCTTAAGTAGCAATACACACCGATAGTAAAACGCTTTGGATAATCACAGATTTCAAGGGGGTTCTGCTAAATCGTTATATTTTAAAAACTAAAGCACCTTAAGTCCTCAAGTTCCACCGTTTTGTTCAGAAATGAATTATCCTTTCAAATGAATTAATAAATAATAATGTACATTATATATTTTAAGAGTTTTAAGCAAATAAAGTGATAAAAATGTTACCATCATAAAATTATGTTTTTGGTAAGATTTTGTAATGAGCCCCCTTGATTTGTAAATGGTCATAGTGTGTTTATGTTAAGAATTTTTAAATGAAATTTGGAAATTAACTAGAAGAGATGTCACTTAATAGATTCGGGTGTCCGAAATTCTGTTGACAGCTCATTTTTTTTTTTTGTTGTGTTAAAAAAAAGACTTCAACATGCCGAGTATTGAAAATTAAAAAAAATTTTTCTTCAAACACTCACTGTTAAATAACTCAATCTTTTTCCTGTTTTAATTTGTTAAAAGTAAAATCATAACCTACTTTCTCTTGTGGTACTGAGCAATTTAAAATCATGTTACCTGGAAATAAGAATATGTATAATTAGTTTTATATACCTGCAGCCACTAGCATTTCATGCTTACACAATTATCCGTACAAGTGAAATGAGGCATCCATGAGTAGTTGGACATTTACTAACACACTGTCATGCTAAGAAACCTCAATCAAGCAAAACTTGCCCTCTGTGTAGTCAGACTAAGAGATCCAACGCAAATCATTTCTTGAGTGATTGCAGTTACCTTCCTGAATCAAACCATCGATATATGACCAAGGCTCATCAAATCCTTCACATCCTCAATGATGTGGAGCTCACTTCTTAAAAGTGATTTACACATAGTGGACAAAAATAGGACAACCTCACAGTGAATGAAAACATCAACATGTTCTCAAATCACCATCCAGTGAGGATTGTTATGGACAGTGGCACCACAGGGAACATAATTCAACAGCCAAGCACCTGGGCATTGAAATCATGAAAACTTCCCAAGCAGACGGATCCTCACCACTCAATGTGATTGGAGACCCTATGCTCAGTCTGAAGAGAGAACGTTACTTTGAGGGGCTGCTTATTGAAGACCTTGATTTTGAGATACTTGGTGATACCTCATTCATGTGCAGGAATGATCTCTTAGTGAGACCTGCTAAATCTGTGATATGAATTGACGACACCCAGTTTGAGTATGGCTCAACTATATCACCACCTAACACGAGACAGGTTTGCATGCCCTACCCCATCAAACCACAGTTTGATCTGGTGATTATTTGGAACTCTCCATGCTTGATAAAGAGGACGCCGAATTTGCCATTGAACCTTGTTGAGATTCAGGCAGCATATTATCAGATAAATCATGGCCACTACCTATAATCACAAAGAGTGTAGGAGGCAGGTACGGCTTGTCAACACTATCAGTGAACCACATACAACAGGAAAATACATCAATGTATTTTCCTGTTCTGAAGATATCGGAATAGCAGCAGAGTATGTAAACCCCTCTTTCCTAGTTAAGAAGTCTAATGATTCCATCCAACATATTGCTGACAGAGTAAATTTACTGTTGATTTTATCAGCTATAATACTCTCGAGTGCAGGCATCTGATATGTCAAGTCTACAACTTCTTGTGGATGCAAGAGGAGGCTGCCATGTTTAGGACTTCACTTGTAAAGATAATCAGAGCATCATCCCACATGGAAAGAAATCCAAAATGAATACTCCAACTAATGCAGAGGACTCCCCCTTCAAAGACGCTTACCGGCATTAAGGAAGAGTATCACATTAGCATGAGACAGCCTTGTAGTTGTTTGCCGGAAGAATCCTCTTCTTCCACAACAGGATGCAATTATTGTCCAACGACATGCCCTGCATGCCTTACTGATGGCACTACCCGAAACACGCTACCAAACACCAGATGCAACAAGTAGTGAGTTGGTACTTTTATACCTTGGACCTGGTTGAAGTTGTGAACAAAATTGTATCCTCATATCACCAATGCACTTCCTTGAGCAGTTCCCCACTTGTACCTGTGCCTCGGTTCTGTGACCCCCCCCCCTCATGAGCCTATGTTAGCTGCTTATATCATCAAGAGGAACAGACAACTAATGAGAAAAGGGATACATTGTGGGAGGTTATTCTAACAACCTGCTTGCCCATCAGATACATTAATAATCCACCTGCAGTTATAAGGACAGATTCTACCACCTAGTTTCAAGTCCCTAAAAAATAATGAGTTTCTGCTTCCCCATCATATCTCAATAGAGACAGGTAACCCTAAAAAATCCAACACTAACCCTTTTGCTGAAAAGGCTGTGCAAGATATCCAGCGAGAGTTCCTTAAGTCGAATTTAGCTGGCTCCCAGACCTCTACAGTCTCACACTGTAACATGTTGCACATTGAATGGCAAGGTTGGATCACTTGGATTGTCCTTCAGAGATCTTGTATCATCGGGACCGATTTACCAGATATAAACTGATAAAAGAACAGCATCGTAGGTGCAAGGCCAAACAATGAGCGTTTTAAGGCTCACAATTGCTCACGTAGGTCATATATGGAAGTAGGTTGTGTATCTTCACAGTAACCTATAAAAAAATAAGGATGTAAGTGATATTTAGTTTCATCCAAGCAAAATGATTGGATTTACATTTGAAAATTTACTGGCTGCCCCTCCCCTGATTTTTAAATGCTTGTACCGCGTTTGTATAAAGAATTTTGTTTATGAAATTTAGAAACTAATCGGCACATCACTTTTAATAGTTTGAGGTGTCCAAAATACTTCTGATCACTCGTTTTTTTGTTGTGTTAATAAAGCTTTCAAATATGACAAGTATTGAAAATTTTGAAAAAAAATTTTCTTCGGACACCCACTATTAGTATTAGTATTTATTTGCTTTCCCACCAAAGCAAAATGTGACACAAGGTCGTTTTTAATGTGGGGTTAAACCAGCTCCCCCCCAAAAAAAGCAAAAGGGGCACTCTGGTTGGGACCAAAAATAATAATTGTCCCAGTATAGAGGGTTTCCCCTCCATTGACTGGGACAAATTACCTTAAGTGCAGCATCTGCAGAACAGATACTACACTTTGATCCCGGCCCGAAGGCCAAGAACACCCACTATTGAGTAACTCAATCTTCTTAGTGTTTTTATCGATTAAAAGTATAATTGTAGCAATTTAAAATTATAAACCTAGAAAAAAAATCGTTTCTATTTAAGTTTGTAAGGAAATCTATCTGTAGCAGCAGACTCATGACTAAACAACATGATTTTTTTGTTGATTTTTATTTCAGAACGAATGAAAAAATAAATAAATAAAAATATGAACATAAGAATGCTTTTACATGTTTAGAGCTATTTTGTTATGAGAATATAATTAGTTTAATTAGAGCTATTTTGTTATGAGAATATAATTAGTTTAATTAGAGCTATTTTGTTATGAGAATATAATTAGTTTAATTAGATCTATTTTGTTATCATAATATAATTAGTTTAATTAGATCTATTTTGTTATCAGAATATAATTAGTTTAATTAGATCTATTTTGTTATCATAATATAATTAGTTTAATTAGAGCTATTTTGTTATCAGAATATAATTAGTTTAATTAGATCTATTTTGTTATCATAATATAATTAGTTTAATTAGAGCTATTTTGTTATCAGAATATAATTAGTTTAATTAGAGCTATTTTGTTATCAGAATATAATTAGTTTAATTAGAGCTATTTTGTTATCATAATATAATTAGTTTAATTAGATCTATTTTGTTATCAGAATATAATTAGTTTAATTAGAGCTATTTTGTTATCAGAATATAATTAGTTTAATTAGAGCTATTTTGTTATCATAATATAATTAGTTTAATTAGAGCTATTTTGTTATCAGAATATAATTAGTTTAATTAGATCTATTTTGTTATCATAATATAATTAGTTTAATTAGAGCTATTTTGTTATCAGAATATAATTAGTTTAATTAGAGCTATTTTGTTATCAGAATATAATTAGTTTAATTAGAGCTATTTTGTTATCATAATATAATTAGTTTAATTAGATCTATTTTGTTATCATAATATAATTAGTTTAATTAGATCTATTTTGTTATCAGAATATAATTAGTTTAATTAGATCTATTTTGTTATCATAATATAATTAGTTTAATTAGAGCTATTTTGTTATCAGAATATAATTAGTTTAATTAGAGCTATTTTGTTATCATAATATAATTAGTTTAATTAGAGCTATTTTGTTATCAGAATATAATTAGTTTAATTAGAGCTATTTTGTTATCAGAATATAATTAGTTTAATTAGAGCTATTTTGTTATCATAATATAATTAGTTTAATTAGATCTATTTTGTTATCAGAATATAATTAGTTTAATTAGATCTATTTTGTTATCATAATATAATTAGTTTAATTAGAGCTATTTTGTTATCATAATATAATTAGTTTAATTAGATCTATTTTGTTATCATAATATAATTAGTTTAATTAGATCTATTTTGTTATCAGAATATAATTAGTTTAATTAGATCTATTTTGTTATCATAATATAATTAGTTTAATTAGAGCTATTTTGTTATCAGAATATAATTAGTTTAATTAGATCTATTTTGTTATCATAATATAATTAGTTTAATTAGAGCTATTTTGTTATCAGAATATAATTAGTTTAATTAGAGCTATTTTGTTATCAGAATATAATTAGTTTAATTAGAGCTATTTTGTTATCAGAATATAATTAGTTTAATTAGAGCTATTTTGTTATCATAATATAATTAGTTTAATTAGATCTATTTTGTTATCAGAATATAATTAGTTTAATTAGAGCTATTTTGTTATCAGAATATAATTAGTTTAATTAGAGCTATTTTGTTATCATAATATAATTAGTTTAATTAGAGCTATTTTGTTATCAGAATATAATTAGTTTAATTAGATCTATTTTGTTATCATAATATAATTAGTTTAATTAGAGCTATTTTGTTATCAGAATATAATTAGTTTAATTAGAGCTATTTTGTTATCAGAATATAATTAGTTTAATTAGAGCTATTTTGTTATCATAATATAATTAGTTTAATTAGATCTATTTTGTTATCATAATATAATTAGTTTAATTAGATCTATTTTGTTATCATAATATAATTAGTTTAATTAGATCTATTTTGTTATCATAATATAATTAGTTTAATTAGATCTATTTTGTTATCATAATATAATTAGTTTAATTAGATCTATTTTGTTATCATAATATAATTAGTTTAATTAGAGCTATTTTGTTATGAGAATATAATTAGTTTAATTAGAGCTATTTTGTTATGAGAATATAATTAGTTTAATTAGATCTATTTTGTTATCATAATATAATTAGTTTAATTAGAGCTATTTTGTTATCAGAATATAATTAGTTTAATTAGAGCTATTTTGTTATGAGAATATAATTAGTTTAATTAGAGCTATTTTGTTATCATAATATAATTAGTTTAATTAGTTATTTTCTTATCAGAATATATAATTAAAGCAATCCCAACCAGTCCACTAGCATTCACCTGTTCAACTTGCAATTTCTGGATAAATTAAAAAAAAATATTTATATGGTTGAAAAGGAAAGTAAATAAACTTTCTAAATGTAAATTCCATGCACTTTTATCCATTGCATTAGTTTTTAATGGTGAATTAAACAGTGTTTTGCTCTGAACAATCAAAAGTGTCAAATTTGATTTTTTTTTTTTTTTTAGTTCACGTGTACGAGCAGTACCCCCTCTCTTTTTCTCAGTGGATTATTATCAAATGGACACCAATCTACCAGATTATAAAAAAAAAAATCAATATTTATTTGTAGATGGGGCTCAGTTTCTAATGAAGTTAAATAAAAAAACATCTTAAACTGGAAAGTTTTAAAAAAATGTGTCACTCAGTAGAAAAAGAACAAGAAATGTAATTGAAAATAAAAATCAAATTCATCTAAAATTTGTGAACAATTTGTCAGCTTTAGCAAAAAATTATTTTGATTTTTAAATAGGTGGGAAAAAAATACTTGATACTTTTTTCCCAAATGTTATGTTTTCTGTTAGAGTGACGTCACTTGTTTTAAATAAACCTTATTTTTGTCTGTTTGTCTTAATTCTTGTAAAGTTTCACACCCTCATTTATGCAAGTTTGCATATTTAAAAGTAATTTGATGTTCAAAATCTAAGTTATAACATTTTCCAAAGTCAATAACAGTAAATATCAGTGTCAAAAAAAAAAAAAAAACTCCTTTAATACTACCCTAGGTACGAGTGGCAAGCCTTCCTCCTAAAACATTCTTTAGCCCTAACAATAATGCTGAGTATGTGTAACAAACTCCCTACCAAACAAAATTCTGCCGTGAGTCACACATAGGTGTCTAAAAAACAAACAAAAATTAAAAAACAGATCTTTTCTGAAAGAAAAATGCACATAATTTATCTCCCATAAAAAAAAGAAATTGATTAACTGCCCTAAAATGCTAGAATGATTTTGAAATCATGAATTATTTTACATTAAATTTATGTGAAACTAACCCCCACTCTAAGTCTCTGTGCAATTATAGGAGGATGAGGAGGTTTATCACTTTGACTTTGGATTAATGGTAGGGCTAAGAGAAATTGTGTGTAGACATCCTGAAGACTTGCCAGAAACAAAACAATTTTAGAATTTAGAAATTGTAAATTGTTTTTGTTTTGTTTCTGTCAAGTCAATAAACAACAAGTCTGCTGATTTCATGGCTTCCCAATAAGGGTAGACTTAGGCAGATAGTTGCTTTTTAGTATAGAACCAGCACTGGAAAAAAAAAATCAGTCTAGAAGGATTTATATTCCATCTGAATTTTTTTTTTTCAGAATTGTTACTTTAATATTTTTTTTTCAATTAAAATCAGTTTCATCTCGAATTATTTTCCCCTTGCACAAGATCAGATGTTTGACATTTTTCAAGCTTACCATTGAGCAGGTCAACTACCCTCACACTCAACATGGTCTTGTCCAAATTGCTTCCGAATCTTCCTTTGCGATTTATCAGGAAGTCAAATGCTCTGCATGATCATACCAGCCAATCGATTTGTCTTTGGGATAACATTTCTGCTGAATAATTGTAGGATTTTTACTTCATCCTTCGACCTAAAGTGTTGGGCCTGCAGATCGATCTACGCAAAAATATCAGGGAAGGCCACGTCATTTGCACTAAAATTTAGTATACAAATTTCTTTTTGGATATACAACTTGTCATAGAATTGTTTTTATTTACGTTGTGTAAAAAGCTTTAATAATCACAGATAAAAACTTCTGGAAATTATGTTTGTGCTTAAGGTGTGTGACTGACACTTAAAAATAATCTCTAAATTAATTAAAGTTGAAAGGCAAAAGTAAGTATTATGGATGACTTGTGCTCAAAAACACAAATTTTTGCAGATACTATCATATGAAAGAATCCAGACTTTAATATCAAAATGGTATGTTTGGCTTTCTCTCTCTCTTATATATATATATATAAATATATATATATGAATAAAAAAGAATGCGAAAAGTATAAAAGCTTATAACTTTTCTTTATTCGTTTTTAATTGGTGACGTGCAGGAATACAAAATAATATTATGAAAAAAAAATTAAAAAAACTTTTTTCATAAGTAAACAATTTTCGACCGATCCTTCAGTCTTCATCGGTGTAGTATAAATATATATATATATGTATGTATGTATGTATGTATGTGCGAATATGATAAATTATGTTACAAATTAGCTATGTATATATGTTTATATATTTTTATGTATAGGTTCCTCCTAAACTAATAACCCAATCATTATGAATTTTGGAACATAGCTGTTGTGTAATGTGAACTGTATTTAGTTTTATGCAATGGAGATGTAAACCCTTTGTGAAATTTCAGATACATCCAATTTTTGTGAAATTTTAACAATAAGAAATAATCCCGATATTTCAATTTCTATGAATTATTTGAAAATTTAAATATTTGAGATTTGCACTGTATTTGATCCATAGTTGTGAGACACTAAATAAGTAAATTTCCTTGAATTTGAATTTTTTCTTAAGAGCCCTTAAATTTTTAAAAATTTCTTTTTACATGAACAACTTTAAGCAGATCCTTTTGAATGGGATTATAAATAATAATGCACCATATCTAGAATGAAAATTATGCAATGGATTTTGATCAAAATTAGAATAAGGATTCTAAACATAAGGTTTAGTAACATTATATTTTGATTTCAATCTTGATAAGGGGGACATAAAAGTGGTGCAAGACTATTCTGGCCGAGTAATTAAGAGTATTTTTCTAGTTATAAATCACTAGGTTCTTGGAATAGTTCTGGAGCTGAAAAGATTGCATTAACAAGGTTTATTAGGCAAGATTTTAGCATTATTTTTTCTCTGAAGTAAATTTAGTTTTCATCAATAAAAATATCAAAGGTTTATGTTCAGTTTACTGAAGCTACGAAGCAAGTGTCCTCAAAACTCTTCTGCATGAATATGAATTTTGGACTTTGTACTTGAGAAAAATATAAATAAAAAAAAAAGGCTCAACATTTTTCACATGAACAACTTTAAACAGATCCTTTTGAATGGGATCATAAATAATAATGCACCATATCCAGTTATCTTGAACCTTTAAGATGGCTGGCACTGAAACAACATTATTTTAACAAAATTAATTCAAATTTTATAACAATTTGATTCTATTAATAATTTAATGAGGAAACAATAACATAATTATTATGGTATTGTTTGGTCATTCAATTATTAATATAGAATCAAATTTTTATAAAACTTGAAATTTTTAGTAAGAATTTGTAACATATTTCCATTCTATGGATATCCAGTGTGTGTGCAAACCCCACAATACCATCTGTGGACAGAACAGATACTATATTTTGATTTAGCCCGAAAGTGTACTTTAGAGTTTCACATCTTATACAATAGTGACATCAGATTAATTTTTTTAAATATCTCAGTACATTTTCGGCAATCAAATTTTTAAAAAAATCGGATGAATGTGATAATGCACGTATGCACATGGAATTGCCTTGGCATATTATCAAATAGTTTTTTTTGTTGAACTTTTTATTTTGTGATTGTTACTGTTAAAGTATTGGAAATGTTTGTCACAGAAGCTGTAGTTATTTGTATTAGAATAATTAGTAAAATATGGTTTTTAAATCAAGTGAAGGGACGAAAGTGAAAACGTATGTAAACCATACAAATTTATTACTAAAAACTGATACAAAGCAAAAAAAAGAAAGAACAGCTTATCCACACATGCACCGGGTGGGGCAGGGGTGGGCTCCAAAATTGACCAGCAATGTCATGTCACTTTTTTGAGCACTGGGCAATATCTGGTGATCTTTCAGAACCCAAACCTTACGATGATACATCAACATCAAGTAGCAGAACAACTTTTATCATGAAATTGAACAAACATTTTGGACACGATTGTCTTACAAATAAGACAGAAACACAAAATAAGCCTGTCATAGAAATAGCCGAAAGAGCTACAAAAAAAATACACTAAAACCTTCCATTGCAGAAAACTGGTAGAATGGGTGATCCAACAGAATGACATATTTTCTGATTATCTCAGTAATACATAGATAAAGAAAACTGGCTGCCCAAAATCAAGGCTTGATGACCAATACCTTTAAACAGATGAGTAGTCTCAACAATTACAATAAGTGCAGGTTCTGCTTCACAGAAATACCACCTGTCATCTAGTTGTAAGGTTCTGTTGGGGGCTATCATACAATCCAATACAATGGAATGTGTAAATATCTCCACTGGACCATCCGTAAAAAGTTGAATATTGATTATAGCAAAAAGTCCTGGGAACATATACTAGAAAGAACGGTTAAATTCAAGATTAGTCTCCTGATGTTTACAAAAGTTTTGTCCAAAGCTGCCGTCTGCAAAATAGAACAAGTTTTTTTTTCAAATTTTTGTTTTTAAAATAAGCAAACAGAAAAACTGATGACCCATTTTTTTGTTTGTTTCTTTTCATATTTTAAAAAATACAATTTGAAAAAACTTGTCCCATTTTGCAAATGAGAGCTCTGGACAAAGGTAAACATCGAGGACTAATCTAGAAATTAAACAAAAGGACAGTTGGTAATAAGTCATATACTGTCCACTATACAATTCCTACAACTTTGTATCTAGAAAACTTGACAGTGATATGGGACAAAGAAAAAGTAGCAACCCAAATAAAAGTCACAAATCAGAATCTTAGGAAGATCTCTATTATTTCAGTAACTGTAGGAGCAACTAGACTTGTAAAAAAGAATTTCCCAAATTATCTGGCGAATCAAGTGCAAGAAAGATACAAATTGCATTTAAAAGGATGGTTAAAACCTTGAAAAGATCTCTCAGTTGGAGTGTCTGAAATAGTGGGTGAATGTCTGGTATCTAGTAGGATGCTCCATCCCCAGCAAAAATAAAAAAAATTGAAAAAAGAGAGAAAGAACGAGAGAGAGAGAGAGAGAGAGAGAGAGAGAGAGAGAACTTGAATGCTTGCTAGACACTGTCTGCCAGTGCCTAAGGTCTCTGTACAAGAGTTTGTTCGCACAATGATATGAGTAAACCCAAGACAAGATGAATTCTTGTTCTGGAATCTGGTAAGATTAAGGGACCACAAGAAAGATATACAAGATCATTAACTGGTCAATTAGTGACAGGAAAATTAATGTTCCTAAATTCTTTAACTAATTCAATGTTTGCGAAGTAAATGAGAACCTTAATGGAATATTCGAATATCTATGTATTAGGTTGAGAAGAAAGTTCTTGCAGAATTTTTAATTTTGATTTCAAATAATGTATTTTTTCAAATAAGTTTTCGTTATAATACCTTTACTTTATATATCATTTTAAAGAGCGTTTTTAATCATTTTAAAACAATTATATCTTTTTTACAAAACATTGAATAAAAGATGGAAAAAAAGCAAATTTGCACAATTTTCTTATTTCAATTCAAGTTAGGTCGAAAAGCTACTGAAACAGCTCGCGATATCAACAAAGTGTTTGATCCAGGAACCAACACTGAAGGCACAACACAATAATGGCTTAAGAAATTTTGTGGCTGCGACGAGCCTTAAAGATGATGAGTATAGTGGTCAACCATCGGATGTTGACAATGATCAATTAAGAGCCTTAGCTGAAGCCAATCCATGCATAACTGTTTGAGAATTTGCTTCTGAATTAGACGTAATGTATATGACGATTTCCAACCATTCGAAAGAGATTGGAAAGAAAAATACTTGACAAATGGGTGCATTACGAATTGAATGACAACGTGTAATGAAAAGTCAGTTCTTTATGACAACTGACAACGCTCAGCTCAGTGGTACGATGCCAACAAAGCTCCATGGCACTTCCCGAAGCCAGAGTTGTACAAAAAGGTTATACTGACTGTTTGGTGGTCTGTGACCGGTCTCATCCATCAAAGATTTTTGAATACAGGCAAAACCATTACGGCAGAAAAGTACTGTCAACAAATGGATGAAATGCATCAGAAACTTCGACAACAATATCCAGCATTAGTCAACAGAAAAGGCCCAATTCTCCTCCACAACAATGCAAGACTGCACATTGCTGAACCGACCCTGTAGAAGTTGAATTGGGCTACAGAACTGTCTTATCCACCATACTCTCTAGCCCTCGCACCTACCAACTACTACTTTTTCAGGCATCTCGACAACTTTCTACATGAGAAATGCTTCAAAAACCTAAGTGATATCAAAAACGCCTTCAGCGACTTCATCGCCACCAGAATACAAGATTTTTGCATTACTGGCATAAATACACTTGTTTTGCATTGGCAAAAGTGTGTTGATTCTGATGGTGCTTATTTCAATCAATTTTTGTTTGAGCCGAGATATGTCTATCCAACTTTAAAAGTTAAAAACTGCAAGAACTTTCTTGTCAACCTGATATTTTATATAATGTTATATAATGTTTTTATATGATTTTATATAATGTTAGCCGCAAGTGGTTCAATGATTTTTGAGAGCTTCAACTGAAGTAAAAAATAAAAAAAAGGTTAGAATTACCTACTAAAAATCATTCTTTTGTCTTTGGTCTCTGTGCACAAAGATTTGTCAAAACACTTGACATGAAGATATGTAAATCCTGACCAAATATTCAAAATAATATATTTATTTGTGCAGCCCAAATCATATCACCACTGCTATACAAGGAATGATGCACTTTCCATTAGAAATGATGCTTCCTCAAGTAACAACACAGCTGGTTACCAGATGAATTCTTGTGCTGAAATCCAATGAGACCAAAACAAAGATAAACTATAACATAATTATAAAGAGGAAAAATTCATGTTCTTTACTGCTTTACCTAAGTCACCGTTTGAGAGGCTGAGGAAAATGTTGCGTGAATACTCAAATATCTATATATCCCACATATCTATGTTAGCCCCAGAAAAGTGATTTCTGTAAACTTACTAAAGTAAAATGAAAATAAAAGAGAAAGTGTCCCTAATGATGCTGGCTTAGAAAGCTGAAAGGAGGCAGATAAGATACCAACATATTATGTACAAGAAAACAAAGTGGAATTTAAGGAAGATCTCCATCATTCCAGTAATTATTCATAGGAGCAACTCAACTCATGAAAAAGAATTTTAAAAATATCTGAAGTGGCAAAGCGATACAAATAACTGCACTTAAAGGGACAGTTAGAATTATAAAAAGATCTCTCGGCTGGAATGCCTGAAATATCAGGAAAAAAATCTAGTATTTCGTAGGATTCCTATCTCCAGCAAAAAAAAAACAAAAAAACATACAACCTCTAATTGATATTAGTGTTGCTGATAGTTTGAACATCACACAGCCTACACAAAATAAACACATACATTGATTTACCATTAATGTCATACACATCAACACCACGGCTGTCACTCTCTTTTATGTATGTATACATCACCAATGCATGCTTATGCAGAATTCTAATTGCTTTTTGACTATTCCTGCAATTCACTTAAGGTAATAGTCCAGCCATAACTGTTTACTATGAGTACAGATGTGACGTCGTGACGCAGAAAGGCCGTACTATAAACAGCAGCGATTGATGCGTACTTGTTGCAAGACAGGGAAAGAGAGGGAGAGCATGAATGCAAAGGCAAACTAGTCAAAGGTGCATGATTATGCAAATGGGCATTTACAACAAAGGAGAAAGTGTGACAAAAAGAAGCGGCATTGGGTTGGAAGACTTAATTGGTGTTGTTTGTGTCTGGTTATTCGATTAACAAGAATTTATATTTTGAAGAATACAATTCAAAACACAGTTTTGCTTTTGGTGCATATTTTTTAACTTTCACTACAACATGTAAACAAGTTCTCTTCTCTTCCTTACAACTTATTTCTCAGAAATAAAAAAAAAAAAAAAATATTGCTGGTCGTTCTCTACTTTATCATTATTTTCATAGTAGGTGCTCTATTGAGCTATAATTTCTGGTTCTTCTGTGTTTCGAATTTGGTTATAATTATCTAACCTGACTATTTGTAGAGCTTAGCCTAAAGTGGGCTCCTTAATCACTGGCGGCCATGTTCGTCAGCATGTTATTTATGATTAAATAATTCCGTTTGGAATATTGGCGATCTCGTCAGTGGCTTTGCAAACAACAATATCTGTTATTTTGATAATAAATTTAACGGGAGTAAAGGGCATTATCCCCCCCCCATTTTATACATAATTCCGTTCGGAATAATATTGGCACTTCGCCGCATTAATTCTGCAGATAATCACATCTGTTATTTTATTAATTTGCTTGAGGTATAAAAGATGGCCTAAAAGGAGCTAATGTCAAAATGTGATGCTAAAAGATTTCGCATTAATAATGTGGTTGGTAAGTAATGACCCTTCTCCAGACTTTTTCAAATCCTGAGAAGTGGTAATTAGAGGATGGTTAAGTGACCTCGATGTATTAATCGACCAAATTCTTCTCAAAACCCGAAGAAGAGAAACAGCAGCTTTGCGAGGTTTCAGTGAGATTTTCTTCAGAAACATAAGAAAAATTGCTTTCTTTAAAATTGAAATTAAATATGCCTCAAGTTATGCATGCTTTGAGGGCTATGCCGATCAAAATGGAATTGGATTGTGCAAAATTTGTCGGCATGTTCACAGATGATAAATTTTCGTTCAGAACAAATTCGAATATTGCACGGAAAGTTTAAAAAAAGCGGACAAATTATTGGTGTTGAAATCAAAACTAGAGGGTGATGCGTTTGACGTAATCTCCAGTCTAGATATAACTGCAGATAATTATGATATAGCCCTAAAATTGTTAAGGGAAAAATATTTGAATCCTGATTTGATTAAAAATCAGATATTTGAGGAAATTATTCTTGCTCCGTCTGTTATAACGGATTTTAAAATTTTGAAGTCATTTCTCGAAAAAGTTAAGAGAAATTTGACTGAGCTCAGCAAGTCCTATGGAACTGATTTTTTTTACTGAGAGTAGTGCCTCAGGGGCAGTGATAGCTCACATAATATTTGCTAAGTGTCCTAATGCCATTAGAAGAGAGGTGATGAATAGAAGTGGGGAAAGATACCCTTCACTGTATAATGTTATGTCGCATGTATTTGAAGTAATGGAATACCTATTATCCGCCCCGCTCGATGTTCGGGGGGAAATTTGCGCGCCAAAAATGGCGCCTTCTTCACCCAAGATGAAAGCCAAGATGGCGTCTTCTTCCCCAAGAGAAGGGGTGGGAGCACTTTATCTTGTAAACTGTGCCAAGCTACAGATCATTCAATCAAGAACTGTAGTAAGTTTCACACCTTCGAAGCAAAGTGTTGAAGGGCTAAACAATTAAATTTATGTATTCGGTGTTTGGGTGAGCACGCAGAGGCATTTTGTTGTGGTAGTAAGGGTTTTCCTTACCCGTGTACGATATTTGGGTTGAGAACTCATTTTACCGTCATGTGTTCCAAAGGAAAAAAATCCTTTGTGGGCCAAACAATATATTCTGTATCACGTAGTATTTTTCCCGTCATCAGAATATCTATGAAGACACACGGACGACCAGTATATTTCTTCTGTTTAATAGGTACTGGGTCACAACATCCGTTTTTCGCCCAGGAAATTCTCAGTTAAGCTGTGTTCTGGAAAACCCATAAACCATAAGAAGGTTAATATGGGGATGAACACGCTTATCGGGAGTGACTCCTTAGGATTGAAGGAGTGCTACATATCGATCAAATTAAGGAATCAAAATCCCTTTAAATTTGCGGCTTTATTCTCGCAAAAATTAAATTTAAAATTCGAAGTGGATAACTTCGATAAAGTTGTCGATAACTTATCTCAGGAAGGTTTCCGGCTATATCCCAGATATAAGAATTTGAATGGAACCCACCTTATGGGGATTATTGGATTGGACCTTCTGAGCAAGTTAAATGATCTCGAGCTAGTGGAGTGTTTTAATGGAAATGCATGGTGACATGGAAAATTCATAATTCCGTTTGGCGAGAGCCGTCATTTTTTAAAAAAAGATTTGAATGAGGTAGAATCGCCTACCTTTAATTATATAGTGAAATCACTTCCTCAATCCAACAGTTATTTGATTGATTCGGTGCTAAATCTGACACTCTCTTATGAGGACGGTTTGAAGCCTTTCTTTTTCGAGCTTGCGGTTGAGCGTGGGGTTGAGACTCTGCTCAGTCTCGATTCATTAGGTATTGAAGAAGATGCTAAGTTGTCGGCTGTGGACAAGGAAAAAATAGAAGAGTTCAAAAACTCTATTGTATGGGAGGGGGGGAATATCACGTAGACTTACCGTAGTATCATGACAGGATCTCACTGGTAAACAGTAACTTTGTGACTTTCTTAAAGGTAATGGACAAAGTGGCAGAGTCCTTAGAAAGGAAGGGAATGTATAATGAGTACCTCCAAGTGTTTGAGGATTATGAGGAATGTGGAATAGTGGAGCAGTTTTTCGTCCCACCTTGAAAGTATGAAGATTATATTTGGGTTCCACATAGACCCGTTATTAAGGAGAGAACTGGAGTGACGACAAAAATATGTCCCGTATTCAACTTCTCCCTAAAACGTTGAGAGGGGATGTCAATTAATGACGCTGCCTACATGGGCGTGAACTTATCTGCTAATTTATTGGATTTATTGCTGGGATTCAGGAAAAATAAATATGTCCTTCTTGGTAATATAAGAAAGACCTTTTTACAAATTCACCTTAAGTCAGAAGAGAATAAAAACAGATTTTGTTTTTTTTCTTAAAAAAGGTGACAAATTATGTACTTATAGGTACAAAACAATTATATTTAGGTTCAACGCTAGCTCCTTCATTCTGAACTTCATTTTGAAATTCCATGCGAAAAAATATGCAAAGGATGCAGCATCGCCTGCTATTTCCAACAATTTTTATGTGGATAATCTTGTCACCACCAGTTGTGATGGAGAGTCCCTACTTGCTATTTATAATAATGTTCGTAGCAGACTGTCAGAGGCAGGCTTCGATTTACGATCCTGCAATTCCAACTGTTCGTAGATACAAGAAAAATTGTTGGAGGATGAAACTATTTCTTTTCCCTTTCCAGCCTTTGAGAAGGTATTGGGTTACTTATATGATCATGTTCAGGACACGTTCAAACTTTCTCCCACTTAACATAGGTTAATACCAAACGGGGGATTCTTTCGCAAATATCAAGAGTGTATGACCCTTTATTTATGCTACTCCCCGTCACGATACAGGGGAAGATCATTGTCAGTTCGATCTGGAAAAGCAAGTTATCGTGGGATAAGCGGATATCCGAAGAACTCATTAAGCTGTGGCAAACCCATGCCAAGGACTTAAACAACTTGGGGGGAGTTTGAATTTCCCAGGCGTGTATTGTCAGAAAATCAGTTTGTTGAATTTATCTGTTTCCGTGACGTGTCGAAAAACGCGTACGGATTCACCCTGTATGTGAAACAGAGAGCGGATTGTTCTCTATTGTTCGCAAAGGCCAGAGTGGCCCCAATTAAGGGGAAATCACTTCTCACATTGGAACTATTGGCCATGTATTTGGCTCTTAAGGTAGCCCCTCAAGTTTGGGTGCTCTGGGGCCCCTTAATATTCATAATCTTTTCCTGAGGTCTGATTCCCAAGTTGCCCTCTCGTGGATCCTCAACAGTAAAGGATCCGAGAAAAATATATTCATTGAAAACAGGATCGCAGAGATCAAAAAATTTTCAGAAGATATTAATATTAAATTTGGTGTTCTACCAAAATTAAAATATGTTTCTTCGGCGGAAAATCCGGCAGATCTTCTAACTAGAGGCATCAATACTTCTAAATTTTCCCAGTTATTAAATTTCTGGATGTATGGCCCGTAATAACTAAATAGAGATGGCATCGATTGGCCAATCTCACCCTTACCTTGTCTAAACGAAACTAATAAAAAAATTGTATCATGTTTGTACTCTCAGGAGACACGTCCTTCTGAAAATACCTTCTCGTTGAATATTACAAGGTATTGCAGCTTATCTAAGGCAATCAGCGTCTTGGAAAAAGTGTTGAAATTTTATGATTTGTTGTGTCACTGTAGTGCTGACAATTTTAATAGAGCCAAATTATTGCTATTTGCTAATATGCAAATAGAGGCTTTCCTTCTGGAAAAAACCATCCGGGAAAGTGCCTCCCCCTAGGATTACTGCCTTAGGGTTATTCCTTGGGTAATTAGAACCAGAGGTAGGATACAGAATTCTGATATTCTGCCCTTTGAGGTCAAGTTTCCTCTTTTGTTGGGAAAATATCATTATTTATCAAAACTGGCAATTAAGGAAGCTCATCTTAACTGTTGCCACATGGGGTTTAATTCAACCCTCAGTAAGTTAAGGCTCTCTGGAGTTTGGATCTCTAAGGGGAGACAAGCCGTAAAAACCTTTGTGCGTACTTGTACCATATGTAAAATAATAAATGCTTTGCCTTGTAAGACACCTGCAGGGTCGATATTACCTGCTCATAGGGTGAACTTTGTTCGCCCATTCAAACAAATCGGTGTGGATTTCACCAGTCAATTTTCTATTAAAGTTGGAGGGGTAGAAGTTAAAATGTACATATTACTCTTCATATGCATGAGTTTGTGTGCAATTTACTTAGAATTATTGCCGGATATGAGCACCCGCTCATTTATGCCGACCTTTGTAAGGTTTACCAACTTATTTGGTATCACTACGCATGTATATTCCGATAACGCAAAATCTTTTGTTGCATCCAGAATATTGCTTCAAACGTACTCGAATCGGACGAGTTGAAGGAACAATTAAAATCCACACACACTGTCCATCGAACAATTCCCCTTTACTCTGCCTGGCAGGGGGGAGCCTGGGAGAGACTTATTAAAACTGTCAAACAATGTTTGAGGAAACTGTTGGGCAAAAGAAAATTGGATTATTTTGAATTTCTGATGTGCAAAAGGCAATAAATGACAGACCCCTCACTTATATTGTTTCTGCCGACAAAGACTTTAGTATTTTAACTCTGAATCATTTTCTTCAAACAGGATATCAACCTTGTTTGCTTATTAATAATTATGATGCTGAATTATGTCCTGACCCCCCCCCCCCCAAATAGGACTGCCTTATTACATTCCCTCGAAATGAGGAATAAATTTGTTGAAAAATTCAATCGTATCTGGCATAATGATTACCTCTTGTCATTAAGAGAAGTTGATACGAAAATCGGGAGCAATTGTGCCCCCAAGTTATCTGTTGGAGAGATAGTACTTATTAAGACTCCCAACAAAACCAGACAATTTTGGAATCATGGTAAAATAATCTAATTAATTACTGGAAGCGACTATAATATTCGTTCCGCGGTTGTTTTTAAGGATGGGTGCTAACAGGTCCATTCCTTAAAAAATCTTGTGCCCTTGGAAATTAAGGGTAATGATGATATTGCATCAACTGAGTTTATAGAAGAAGGAGGTCCCTTTTTCTGTCCAACCTGTTCTGTTCTGAATGATGGAACATTGCCAATGATGTGCTGCGATTCTTGTGACAGCTGGTACCATTTTAGCTGTGTAGGAGTTGATCATCAAGATCAACTTAGGGGAGTGGTTTTGTTCTAATTGTAAGGATGAGGCTCCTCAGGTCGGTCCATATAGTGGAAATTAGCTAATGTCTGGATGCATGAAAAGTTGAAGTTTATACGGAAGGTTGACAACAGACAATGCCACACACATATTAATATTAAAAAAAAGTATTAAATTAAAGTTGTAATTAACTTGTATTGTGAAAAAGTAATGATTATCCATTACTTTTTCCTCTCCTCCTTGGCAGTGTAATATGAAGAAGTTAACTGAATTAAAATTAATTTTGAATCTCAATTTGAATTTTCAAAAATAATCATATTAGGTTAATAAATTTAACTGAATAAAAAAAAAAAACACTTATTATGTTTATGGGATTAACTTGTTATTCGTTGTTTATCCAACCGTTTTATTAATTAACTTGTATTGAGGAAAAAAGTAATGATTATCCATTACTTTTTCCTCAGCAGTGTGTGAGAAATTTCATAACCAATGCCATTTTGTTTACCCGCCTAATATGATTTGCTAGACGGTCTTTGATTGGTTCAATTTGAATGCACCAATTTTGTATTACATGTGCGTTATTTTTCAGTTTGACAAATGAACACGGAACAGTAAAGGACTCACACAGCGGTGCTCCGTTATAGAGTGCCAGGATTTTACCTTCATTGGACCCCATGCAGTGGGTGGACGAAGGACATTTCTCTAAATACAGAGACAACATAATTGCTGCACCTATTTTACCCAATGAGGATATTCTACAGAGTTCGGCTTGATATATTAGATTATGGAAAATTATTCCTATTTCTTCCAGAGACCAAGAGGTCCTAAAATATGCCATATTGGGCGACAACATTCACACCGTGTTCACCATATACAACATGGATCCTTCTAAAAGGAAACCTGAACTTACATTCCCACAGAAGAATCATAACTAAAGGCTCCATCACGTATGGATAGCAAATTCAGCCACTGTTTTTGCAAGGGACTTACCGTGAACCAAAGATACATCTTGAATAAAATTTGAGTTTTAAAAGTATGGCTTTTGTTTGTGGAGTTTTATTTGCTATCTACAGGTAGGAAATTGGGTGTGTAGGGAAGAAATTTCTTACAATAAAATTCAAATGGATTTTTTTAATAACAGGTTTCCAATAATAAAAAATATATTCATATAAAAGCATATAAGACTATTGAGATAATAAAATTGTAAATCCAAAATCAACCTTAAAAAAATTCGTTTTGATTTTATTATTTAAATTGATAGAGGGTGGTTCTTATGTTTGGCGCTTTTTTTTTTCAAAAATGTACGGAGGCTTGTAAAGAACATTATTTTTAAATACATGTGTCAACAGAATACGTTAAAATTAATTTTATTTTATTAACTCTAGTCTGTGTAGTTCGTTAATAAAAATGTATTTGTTTCACAAAAGGTAAGTTTTATATTATTTTTTATCCATAGCAAAAAACAAAAAAAATGTAACTCCATTAATAATTATAACGCGAACGCTTATTCATAGAAATTAACACCAACACACGAAATGATGACGTCATTATTAAAATGTGTACTATTGACGTTTTAAACATCGCCGTGGATGTACCTAGAAAACAAGTAGTTTTCCAATGAAGCCATATAATTCTATATTATCACGGCTGGCCATTTTTGTACGCGCAAGCAAGCGTGATGGTATTAACCCCTGAACTCTGGGACTATTTTCCATTTAACAGCCTAGCCTTCGTTTACGTTACGCGCGAGCATAAACGAAGGCTGTTAAATGTGCACTCGCGTACCAAACTGCCTTATCACAGTGTAGTACTGGCGAAAAATTAAAATTAGACGAAAAACAAGTAGTTTTCCAAACATTAAACCATGTAATTCTATGTTATCACGGGTGGCCATTTTGTACGCGCTAGCGCACGCACATGGTCAACGCGCGACACCCGTGATAACATATAGAATTGGTTGGGTTTGTATTACTGTACACATAGATTCGAAAAAGTTGTCAAAACAACAAATATATAACAAATACATATTATCAAAGGCAAGATAAGTTACTTTTCTACCAAACTGGATACATTTTTTGTGTTTTTATTCAATGTAACATGTTTATTCAGCTCGAAAAACATGCAGTGTTTACCGATGATGTATTGAAAAATTCAAAATGACGCCCGACACTCTCTTTAACATGGTAAGTTTGGGAAAAGGTGTTATAAATAATAAACTAGACAAAATACTATTTAAAAAACACCGAATATATGTCAACTTATGTCACGATAATATATATTAAGCGAATTTCTAACAGTATTTTGTCTAGTTTATTATTTATAACATCTTTTCCTGAACTTACCGTGTTAAAGAGAGACTCGGGCGCCATTTTGAATTTTCCAATACATACATCGGTAAACACTGTATGCTTTTCGAGCTGAATAAAGATGTTACATTGAATAAAAACACTAAAAACATATCCAGTTGGTAGAAAAGTAACTTATCTTGCCTTTGATAATATTTATTTGTTATATATTTGCTTTTTGACAACTTTTTCGAATCTGTGTGTACAGTAATACAAACCACATAATGGGTTAGCTTATGACATTCGAAAGTGATTTGGAAGTTTTTAAAATATCAATTCTAAATTACTTTCTGCTTCGAAATTTAAATTGATTTTGTTTTATTATTATTTTTTTTTTTTTTAAGTCAAGTATTACGGTTTTGTTTTTTCGTTTTTAAGAAAAACATTTTTTTCTCGATCGCGCCGCTTTTGTATAACTGAGCAAACAACAGAAAAGACGAAAATCCCGCCAATAAAAAGTTAAAAAAAAGGGTCCAAAAATTGAGTTTCGTTTTCGATCAATTTGTACACAAAACACAAAAATAATTTGTTTCGATTCTTTAGAATTTTTTTTTTTTATCAACGAAATAACAATTTAATTTTAAAATCGGATTTTCGACAAAACAAATGTTGGTGCTAATGCAATAATGCACTTACTGATCCGCGCTAGTTTTTAAATCGTATTTCCAAGTTTAATTAAAGTTTTATGATATGTTTTTTATATTCAATTGTAAGTACAGAATAGGTACAAAACACCCTCCCCATGTTAAGAATGGCTTTTTAAATAATAACATTATTATTTCAGCATGGATCAATAAGTGCATGAGTACCCAAATGTTCAATAAAAAAAAAATTCAGTAAAAAGTTATTTTTCTTAAATAAAAGAAACAAATACAATTTTTGATTGAAACATTTTAACATTTTTATAGATAAAGAAATAACAGAATTTTCTTTAAGTTAAAATAAAATGTCGATTTTTTTAAGAAAATTTTTTAAAATTTTTGATCCTTGAAAATATTCAAAAGAGTAGATGCTTAATTAACGAGAATGTTAATTAAAAGATGAAAAATCATGAACAATTTTTGAAGGGAAAGATGTTTCTCTTCAGAAAGAATTCTTACCGGTTTTCTAGGATTTCACGAAAAATTTTTTGAGTTTGAAAAATATTTTCAAAACGGTTGAGAATGAGACAGAAAAAAAATCGTTGAAAATAAATAAATAAAAAAAACAAAACAATGAACAAAAGAGAGCGCGAATGGAAAAAAGGTGAGCGGGAAGACGGTGTACAGGGGAAATGTTCCTCGTTAACAAAAGGTACATGGAACGATTGATTGATTGTTGTTTTTTTGTTGTTTTTTTTTTCAGCATCTTTTTTTTATTTTATACCGAGGCTGTAGCTGTTTTGTATACGATTAGTTTGTAGATCAATTTTTTTTTCCAGGCGTATATTTTGTAAGCGAATAATCTGTAAAAGATAGCTTATATTCAACTGTTCCTATTTACAATCCCTCCCCACGGGACAGAGTTAGACACCAGGGTCGTTTTTTAACGTGGAGAAAAGGGAAAAAAATAAAAATTGTCTCACTCGTGAAGGATTTCTCCTACACTGACAGAGAACAAGAAACTGAAGTGCAGCATCTGAAGAACAGATACTACACTTTGAGATATTAAATCTTTTATTCATGTTAAAAATACAGTCAAAATCAACGATGAACAAAAAACTTAGGCACATGGCCAACTCAAAAGGGGGGATTGTGGGGGTCGTTGGTCATCCTTTCACTCCAGAACTAAACAAACTCAAAAGTTTCTCCCAGCTAGTATCTTCTTTCACCATAATACCGCATTCACCCTTTCATATTGGGGGACGTCCTACTTAACTCCCAGTTTTTAAAACATTTTTTATTGACGTGTAAAAACAAAAAAAAATAACAATAAAATGGTACAATAATTCATTTGTGTCGAGGGCGGGGGAAGAAAAAACAAAAGGTGATTAGTAGGACCCTCCCAACCCCGTCTAGTTGATAGACTGTCCGTTCCACTAGGTTTGTAAAAGGAACCTCGCTTCTGCGGGTCAGTCTCTAGGTGGGGATGCCCTCTAGATGGGGGTGAATGGAGAAAAGAATATTTTGTGGGTAAGGGATGGGGGTTAGTTTGTATTTCTTTTTCTCCAAGATGGGTAAGATTTAGAGAAAGGGGTTAAAACAAAAATTGCAGGTAAGAGGGATGGGGATCTTGGAGGCTTCCTAATCGGGGAGGGATAGAACACACACTCAGCTAGCTGAGAGGCTACTTGTTTAATTTTACTTTACAGAACTGCGCGTTCCACACCTAGGCGGGGAACACGTATTCAAATTTGGCTCCTCTTTGTACACACAGACTTGCCACATGTATCCATCTTCTGTGAAATGCCGCACGATGCAGCCTTCTTCTATCACATCTGATCTTCACCCGTAGTTGGTGTTTAAAGAAAGCGATCAGATCTTGATCTGAAAAAGACAACACCTCCCGGCAACCTTGCAGATGCGACGTCAAAATCACCATTCTCGCCACGGCCAGGATCGTAACATAGACAATTCGTCTTTCCCGATCCCACGGCGGCATCACGTTGTCCACAACATTGGATACAGTAATTGGGCGAGAATGCTCAGGATCGATGTGAGCCGTCACTTTGCTGACATACAACCAGCACTGGCGGAGTTCGCGCCAATCGAAGAAAGCGTGATCAGTAGTTTCTATGGCCGTTGTTCCACAACGGGGACAATCGGGCGACTCCAAAAACCCGGAACTGCATTGTATGTTGTTGAATGGAAGTGCATTTCGGGCCAATCGCCAGGTCAGAGAGAACTCCGAATTGTTCAGATGACTCGAACCTGGCGCCCAGCTCCACACGGAGCGGATCTCACTCTGCTGCCAACCGAAACGCGTGCATAGCGGGTCGTCGGCGGTCCCCTTCACTAGATCCCTGTGGAGTTCCCTACGGGTAGCAGTCACAAGGTCACTGGACCTTGGTAATCATTTTAGCGCGGCTCGGCACTCTTTCATGTAGGCAGATTCTCCCCGCTGCCTGTGACAGCTCTCGATGGAAGGGTCGAGAACGAGGTCGGGGAAGGCGGCAGTAATCACGGGGTGCCACGATTGGTCATCTTGCATATAGTGGCTCAGGAAGGCCAGCCTCTCAGCATCTCGATGACACTTCAAGTCCGGCATTCTCAAGCCTTCCTCACACGGACATTGAATACAGACCTGTCTGCTCACCCAGTGTCTTCCTCTGTCCCAAAGGAGCAAGGACAAGAGTTCGACAAGAGCTTTTAGGTGTTGTGCAGGCAGGGGAAGTACGGCCAGTCGGTAAAGGATGAGAGGAAAGACGTAAGTGGCGCACGCCTCAGCTCTACCCTTTAAGGAAAGTTTCCTTGGAAGCCACAAATTGACTGCAGCCTCAACCTGTGACCGTACCTCTAACCAATTCTTGTCAAGCTGGAGACTCGGTCCGAACCACACGCCGAGGATCCGGACCGGGCCATCTGTCCAGCTGAAGGGCGCCGGGAGGTTTGCGTTCCCACTCCAGGCGCCCAATCGCAGTCCTACCGACTTGCTGCGGTTTATCTTGGCCCCCGTGATTCTTTCGTACTGTGCGAGTGCCTCCGACACGACCTCAATGTCTCTGAAGCCCGACACAAAGACCGTGATATCATCGGCGAATGCGGATACCTTGGCAGCTGAGCCGGCAGGCAGAGCCATTCTGCACAGGGCCGAATTTGCCTCCCCATGTCTCAGCTTGCGGAGCAGAGGCTCCAAAGCCATAAAGCAGGGGCGACAGCGGACAACCCTGACGAACCGACCGAGAGATAACAAAGGGTTTTGAGCGGTTTCCGTTGGCTTGCATGACAGCCATGGGCTGTCGATACATTACGGAGATCCACTTGCAAAAGTCCAGTTTAAAACCGGCGGCCTCTAAGACAGATGCCAGGAAACGATGGTCGACCCTATCGAAAGCTTTGGACTGATCTAAGTTGATCAGCGCGGCTTCCGTGTCATCATCTATTCCTCCCTCTAGGATCGTGCGGATCAGGTGCAAGTTGTTCTGAATCAATCTCCTCTTCACAGCGTAGTTCTGTTCCGGTTCAACCAACTTGTCGATAACAACCTGCAGCCGATTCGACAGGCCTTGGCCAAAATCTTTAACTCTGTGTTTAGCAGAGTTATGGGCCTGTAGTCGTCTAACTCTTCCCCTCCATGCCCGTCACCTTCCTTCAGCAATGTGATCACTCCCTTGCTTACCTGCCCTGGGATGGATCCCTGAGCAAACCAATGGTTGAACATATCCGTTAGAAGAGGCAGAAACATGGGCGACAGCCTCAAGTACAGTTCGTATGGCAGACCATCAAGTCCTGGCGATCTGTCACAGCTGACCTGCTTCAGCGCAGTAAAGACCTCCCGCTCTGTCACCCGGCCCTCGCAACTAGCCGCTCTAGCAACCTCGAGGCAGGGAGAGTCGGCCAAATAGTCGCTAAACTCAAGGACTGGAAGTTCGAGCTGCTGCGTAAAACGCTCCTCGAAATGTTCTCGAAACCCCTCGCAGATCTCCCGAGTTGATTCCAGGGTGCGTCCATCCGGATGTCTGACTTTCGCAATGTATTTGTCCGAGCCACGCCTAGAAATCTCACATCGCATGTCTGCATAAGAATTGACTGCTTCGTTGCCTATCTTTCTAAGCCTAGCTCTAACTACTTGGCCTTCGTAACGCTCGCTAGTCTTGCGTAGAAGGTCCTGCTTAGCTAGTTCCTGACTAACCCTATCACCCTCCCCCGTAGCCCGGGCTAGTTTCTGCTCTAGCTGCTTCTTTGTCTTGGCCTTATCTAGTGCAAGGCACTGCGCATACTTGACAGAGAAGCTTCTGATCTTGGCTTTGAGACCTAACCACCACTTACTCCCGGTAACCGCCCCCACTAGTGCCTTTTTAATCAATTCTCCTAACTGATCTCGGAAGTCTTGTATCTCCAGAAGGGGGGTGTTTAACTTCCAGTACCCCACTAACTTAGGCTTATTTCCTAGCTTCAGCCGGGCCATAGCTAATTTGTGGTCCATCTGGCCTAGCCAAGTGAATGTGGGTCAGGATAGGAAGTCTACTTCGCCTCTCCTAACTAACATCCTGTCCAAATAGGTATTTGGATAGGAGGAAACGCTATTGGTCTACGGCCACATGTCCCGCCCTGGATGCTCGACCCAAAACCTGTCGATCAGTCCGCATCTAGCCATCTGATCAGCCAGGCTAGACTCGCACCTCTCCGATCCTCTTGCTCCGCCTCCTACCTTATCTATGTCGGGGTCTAAGATGGCATTCCAATCCCCCATTAGCACTACCCGCTTCTGACAATGTATAAACGCGTCAAGCTGACTGAAGAATGAGACCCTCTCACGAGCGGTGCTGGGCGCATGAACCGCAATCACCCGAAACACAGAATCTTTTATGGCAACATCTGCCACGACCAGCCTGCCCTCTGCATCTCTATGGACAACGTCGACCGTCGCGGAAAGGGTACGTTTAACTAGCAAGGAGACTCCCTTCCCCCGCGGGCTGCCATATGCTGAGAAAACCTCATAGTCTCAGGCCAGCACCTGACAGTCCGCAGAAGAAACGAAATGCATCTCCTGAATCGCAGTCACATCCACTCCCAGGGACAAGAGGTCGTGCCAGAGGCGAGCCGCCCGGCCCGATGATCTCAAGACCCTCGCATTCAGACTAGCCAAATTGAAAGCCATGGTATCTACCTTAAGGTGTGTTACACTCAGCTCCGAAGTCAGCTGGGGAAAGGACACCGACGTTGTGTGCAATGCTCGAGGTGGTCAGGTTTTTCATGTCCTGACCTTCTCTCACAATGCCGCCGACATCCAAAGGGTGTCAATTTAAGGGCCCTATAGAGTGACAGATGGACCAACACTGGGATCCTTCCCTTGCATTGTTTTGTGAGTTCCTCAAGGGAAGGGTCATTTTTCCTAATCAGTTCAATTCCCAGACCAGCCCCTTCAGCGGCCTCCAGCATTGTCCACACGTTGGTCTTGCAGGCCTCAGGAAGCCTGACGAAAGTTGTTAGCCGTGGGGCGTCCAGGAAATTAGAGGGGACATTAACGTCTTTTCCCCCTATCTGTTGGCAGTCCAGCAGAGGTTTAAAATCTTTTTTCTGCCGGTGTGGTAAGTCCATTGCCACAGACAGGGGGTCTACAAAACAAAGTTCCTCCCTCGTTTCGAGGGCGAGGGTCCCTGTTGGAGTGAGTCCGGAAGTGGGAGAATCTGAAGAGTCTCTCGCCCTCCCGAGTTCATTCTTTTCTTTCTGGGATGGCGGCTCAATTTGCATTGGTGTGGGGACGAGTGTCTGTGTGGTGTCTGGTGTTGGTGTTGGTGCGGTGTCTGGTGTTGGTGCGGTGTCTAGTGTTGGTGCAGTATGTGGTTTCGGGGTGGAAGTGGGTTGTGTTGTTGTTAGAAGTGGTGTATGCTCACAGGGAGTGGGGGCTGCCTTTTCTTCCCCTTTCCTTTTTTTGCTTTTCTTTTTTATTCTTTTGAATGAACCGGGGAGTGGTGAGGTTGAGTTCCTCTCCCTCTCGCTAGCAGATTCATCCTCAGAGGAGCAGTGTTTTCTTCACTTGGTCCCCGTCTCAATTGGTGTGGGGACCATTGGTTGTTGCTGCTCCTCTAATTGCTGTTTCTCTGGTTGATGCTGTTGCTGTTCTGGTTGCTGCAGCCGTTTTTGTTGCTGCTGCTCCTGTTGTGGCTATTGCTGCTGCTGCTTTGACTGCTGGTGTTTTTGTTGTTGCTGTTGTTTTCGTGGCATTGGTTGTGGAATTGACCGCGGCAGCTGATGTTGTTGCTGCGGCTGGTTCAACGGCTAGTTCGGCTGCTGCTGCTGTGTCTGCTGCCGTGGCTGTTGTGGAGGCTGCTGTTGTTGTTACTGCCTCTGTTGTTGGATTGGTGGTGGGATGGTGGCAGATGGGATTGTGGGCTTCCGTTTCCGCCTCATTACCGTGCTCCATTCCTCCCCCTTGGCCTCCTGCGTGGTTTTGGGTTTCCTCGGTGCTGGGGTTGGTGCTCCGATTGCAGGAGTTGTGACAGCCTGTTTGGACACTGGTGCTGTCTCAGAGGTTGGGACTGCCTTTAGTGTCGCTTGAGTAGGAGTTGACCTTTGAGGGCAGCTCTTGGCCATGTGACCCTGCTTTTGACAAAACCAGCAGTGCAGACGACGCCCCTCCACCACCACCGTCATAGTTGCCTCCTTAAATGTAAGCTGTGCTGGTATCGCCTGGAAGCCTTCTTTCTTTAGCCTCATGGCCACTGTGTAGCTGCCCAAGTGCATGCCGGTTTTCGACCGCACTGGGGTTATTTTTTCCACCTCGCCGAACTGTGTGAAGAAGGATACCAGGATTTCTGCTGATATTTGCATAGTTACATTGAATACCTGCACCCGGGTCCTTGTCCTGCCCTGGTATTCGGGTTTTAGTTTTATTCTCCCATGCTTAATTTCTTGTAGGGAGAGTCTCTCCGCATCTTCCTTGGTAGGTAGGAGGATGTCCCACATGGCGTAGCTCCTCTGGTACAGGTATAGTACCGGGATGTTTAGCTTATGTAGGAGCCCCGCCATGTCTTCCTTTTTCATCCCTAGGAGGTGGTTTTCCGGCATATCCGAGATGATGAGGGAGAGGACTCTGTCTTCGATTGCCTCCCAAGCGCCTGGCACTGGTTTAATTTCTACCCCCTCTATGTATTGTCTGTACTTGGTCAAGTACAAGTCTCTATACTCTTGAGGGGACAGTTGCTTCTCTACAGTCTTCCCCCATGCCAACCCTCTTGTTGGTGTTGGATCTTTGGTGAGGTTGGACTGTTTTTGCTGTTCCTTTGTGGAAGGGTTGCTATTTTGAGGGGCATTTCCCTTTCCGCATTCCTTTGGGACCGACTCTCCTTGCTCTATGCTTCTTCCAGGAAATGCCTCCCTTTTTGGGGAGTCGGCCTCCTGGGGAGCATTGTCCCCTTTATTGTCCTTGGGAGCTTTTGCCCCTTTTGTTTTGGGGAGGTCTAGGCTGAATGCCCCCTCGTTTTCTTGATTTGCTCCCCTTTTGGGGCAGTGTTACATATAGGGGTATCATTGAAGTTATCACTAAGGTTATCATAGAGGGGCACCAAATTGACGTTTGGTGTATAACATAAAAGGGGAGGACCATAATTGTATTTGTTGTCATGGAATGATTATTATTAGAATGAAAGGAGATTCCGTGTGCGTATGATCGTCTCGTTTCATATGCGGTTGTGTGTGTGTTCATCTCTAATTGTTCATATGCTTTTGTGTGTGTGTTACATGCATTTTCTTCGACATACCTTATTTCATGTGTCGTCGATGTGATCCATCTGGAATTCATCTTCTCTTGAGCGGGAGACTGGTACCTGTTAGACGAAGATTTATCACTCCAAGACGATGAATGGGTTTTATAGTTTTTTATTTACCTCCCAGATGCCGACACAGAATATGGAAGTAAATCTTGCTTGCTTTGAACACGTCAGCATCCCCCACTCCCAGTGAAGGGGAGGGAACAGCTATTAAGCCGTCCGTCTTCTTCAAAGCCCAAATCCAGTCTCACAGATCTAGCCAACCTGACCACGTCACTCATACGTAATCTGGTCAGCTGACCCTCGGTTCTGGTAAACGTGTCTACACTCCACGTTTACTCACCTCTCTCTCTCTCTCTCTCTCTCTCTCTCTCTCTCTCTCTCTCTCTCTCTCTCTCTCTCTCAATCCATTGTGTAACATTCCTTCCCCCACTTTTTATCAAAATGTATGGCGAAGGCATACAATTTCTACTTCCCACATTTACTAAGAATGGGATATATATGCTCACCCCACTGGCAAAGAAAACTGTCATACCTTTATTCAATAATTAATAACATATACTAAGTAAATAATATCAACAAATAATACCATGTGGCGCTAATCCTTGCGCCCTCGAAGGTCAACAACTCCCTGTGACCCCATGGTCTCTTCATAATTTAAATCAGAATTTCAGGAGCATCCTTTACTCCCGTCGACACTACGTGTGATCGATAAATTCTCGGCAATCAACCGAATAATAAAATCGAGGTCCATCTGCCTCTTCAAAACGGACTATCATCGTCCTTGGCTTTACAGATCAGCTTTTCTTCCCATAGGTAGCACACAAAAAACATTTTCCATCCCAAGCCTTATCCTATTCATCATAAGCCTACTCTTATTACTAGTATTTTGTGGGAAACAAAAAACCTCTTAACATTCCTTATGGTGGTAGCCTTCTATTTTCCTAAGTACTTGCATACATATTTCATTCATCTTCTCTTGAGCGATTCGTCACATAATGGCCACATCAGCCATTGCACCCCCTCTGCCCCTTACGCCATGTCAGAGGGCATTTCATTTGCTCCCTGAAGTTGATTACAACTAAATCCGCTCACGCTGGACAGAATACATTCCGTTTACTGCTATGTCAGAAAAAACTTTTTTTTTCCAAAGTCGGTAAGTGCAACCTGCCTTGAAGACACATAGCTTCACGGAAAACATCGGATTTCCACACATGAAGTACTCAAAGTTGCTCCATGTTGATTCTACTCGAAATCAATAGACATCACGATAAAAAAAAAATAAAATTCGAATCACTTCTCGAGAATAATGAAATTAATAACTACTCCAAAATTCTAACATGCTTGCCACAGAATTTAAATTCCATTCACGCCCCACTTTTTCTTTCATTTCTTCATCTAGTTTATTTAACCCTATTTTTATCCTTTTTTTTTTCTACCTTACTTATGGGGTCAAAACGTCACTCATGTCGAATAGAACATTTATTCTACATTTCGAAAATTAAAATTAATACCGACTGAACCTTTGACTCTTCCGAAACTTAAGAACTAGTTGATCCCTTATACATAACCCAGTAGTATTTTTATTATTATTATTATTATTTATTACACTGTTTAAATCTTATTTCTTTCTCTTTTTCCCAATTTTATTATTACTATTATGATTATTAATTAATTAACAACACGTTCTTTCTTTTATTAATCATTCTTTCAATAGACCCCACAAGCAAAGATTCCGCCTCCCCATTCTACGAAAAAAAAAATTACATGTTAAAGAACAAGAAAATTCTGCACAATACCGTTTGACAACACATCAATTACATAAAAATAATAAATTAAAAAATACAAAGTCCCATCTCACTAGTAACAAAATTCCAAATAACAAAACACAGATTTGTGGAAACCCAAAATTGACCACGTCATCAACTCCTGAGGTCGGCTGCATAGTGCATCCTCTTTTACCATTCCACAGAATTCAAAATTAAAGAAAAATCACAGTCGTTTACAAAAAATACCTAGACATTTACAATTAAAATACTTAGTCGTTTCTAAAATAAAATAAAACGACTCACTTATAAAGTCTCAGACAATCCTAACACATCGATGGAACTAAAATTGTCCAAGTCAAAAAAAAAAATTCCTAAGAAAAAAAATCGTACAATTAGTGAAAAAGGAAAGAAAAAATCACATTTGCAGAACCTATCCATTGTTTTTCATCAAAAGTACATATTGTTTTTCATTAAAAGTTACACTTAGTTTCACAGTTTAAAAATGCAACAAAAATATTCATAACACATATTTGTGATTGACGTGTTTATCTTTTGGTAAGCTGAAAGGCTCATTCCTGACGCACACTGTTACTAAAGTCATATGTTCTATTTCTTTTTTTTTTTCTTTCTGGTTTACTCACTGGCTGTTCATTAAAAATTTACAATTTATTATCTGTATGTCTATCGTCATAGCTGTTTTTTTTTTTTTAATTTCTTCTATATTTTTTCTATGTCTCCCGCCTTAAATAATTTATTCGGCCGGACCCTTTTTCACGGCCCATATGGCATCATTCAGGGATGTGGGTAAAGTAACCTCATGTTAGTTAACAGCTCTCATTCAGCCATCCCATGCCAATATCTCAAAAAAAAAATTTTGCCGACATCTCATTCGTCAGATTTCTGACTTCTTAAGTTCTTACGTAACAGCGGCATATATTCTATCTTTTTTTTATTATTCTTTCTCCTACTTCAGATTCACTACATAGTGGGCACGTCACCACTACACGTCCGCCTGGTCACGGCACCAAATTGAATATGTTACATATAGGTGTATCATTGAAGTTATCACTAGGGTTATCATAGAGGGGCACCAAATTGACGTTTGGTGTATAACATAAAAGGGGAGGACCATAATTGTATTTGTTGTCATGGAATGATTATTATTAGAATGAAAGGAGATTCCGTGTGCGTATGATCGTCTCGTTTCATATGCGGTTATGTGTGTGTTCATCTCTAATTGTTCATATGCTTTTGTGTGTGTGTTACATGCATTTTCTTCGACATACCTTACTTCATGTGTCGTCGATGTGATCCATCTTGAATTCATCTTCTCTTGAGCGGGAGACTGGTACCTGTTAGACGAAGATTTATCACTCCAAGACGATGAATGGGTTTTATAGTTTTTTATTTACCTCCCAGATGCCGACACAGAATATGGAAGTAAATCTTGCTTGCTTTGAACACGTCAGCATCCCCCACCCCCAGTGAAGGGGAGGGAACAGCTATTAAGCCATCCGTCTTCTTCAAAGCCCAAATCCAGTCTCACAGATCTAGCCAACCTGACCACGTCACTCATACGTAATCTGGTCAGCTGACCCTCGGTTCTGGTAAACGTGTCTACACTCCACGTTTACTCACCTCTCTCTCTCTCTCTCTCTCTCTCAATCCATTGTGTAACAGCAGTAGCCCTCCTGGGGAGCACTGTCCCCCTTATCGTCCTTTGGGGTTACTGCCTCTTGATTTTTGTTGTCAGAGCGGGATGCCTCGTCCAACATTGTTTTTTCTCTCCTTTGTGGGAGTCGCCCTCTTGGGGAGCTGCTGGTGAGTTTTCTCCCTTCTGAGGGGCGTCCTTCGGTTTAGTGTCCGGGCGGTATGCCCCGTTGCTTTTTGCTCCCCCTGTTGGGGAGTCGTCCTCTTGGGGAGCAGTTTTTCTAGTGGTAGCCCCCTGGCTGGGGGTATCTGTATTGGTGGTCCCCGGGCTGGGGGTGTCCATTTTTGAAAAAAGCTCTCTCTTCCCTGTATTAAAAATCACCAAAATGAGTGACGTGGAGTTGGCGTCCAAAGTGATGAGCCGACTTTGGTGCCAAAAAGAAGTGGCGCCAAAGGCAGCAGGAGGAGAGATAGAACTGAGAGAGGAGGGAAGAGTTAGTGGAGGGAAGAGAGAAAGTGTTTCCGACCCTCCCTCGCGGGAAGGTCGTAAATTATCAGCTCGGATCCCCTGAGAACAGAGAAAGACAGACCAAGTAGGGGTGCGGACAGAACATTACCCAACAAGCTCGTCAGGTGTTCCGGTGTGGTACGATATCTTCACGAACCCGAGTTGGCCGATGGTTTCGATGGTAATCTAAATTTTTAGCAATGATCTTTTTCTTTCATTTCTTTTCTTTTTTTAACAGACAAAAAAAATCAATAAAAAAACATTATCAAATCAAAAAGTCCCCTGATGTTTCAGCGTTAATTGTTACCTAACCTGAAAAAGGACATATCAACTGTTCATGAAACACAGTGCCGAAACAAAATTCCATTTTCTCAAATCCAAACTGAAAAAGTCATTAAAATTCTACAAAGTTCTTACAGTTGCAAAGTCAAAAGCAATTTTTTAAAAAAGCCCTATATTTTTATAAGCCTGAAATAAAGATCAGATAAAAAATATTAGGTATCCTTTTTTTCTTTCCTTTTTTCTCTTTTAAATTTATTTTTCGAGCTTCGTGTTTGAAGGATTTTTTTTATCTTTCATGTAATAACAAGATTCATAGATATACACACATATAGATATATATCTTGAGAGAGACAGAAAGAGAGAAAGCGTGAGAGAGAAAGAGATATTGCATATACTAGAGACAATTTCTTTTTTCGTCTCTGTTTTTTTTGTGTAGGACACATTTCTTACTTTTTTTTTTTTGAAGGGTTATTTTCAATACTCTTTTTTGGAATCGATCCTTTGCAAACTGTTTTTTTTTTTTTGTAGGTGCAAGACAATTTTTTGTTCAGGTTCTGAATTTTCTTTTTGAGTGCGTTTTTTTTGTGCGCGTGTGTACTGGTCTGCCTTTTTTTTTAAATTTTGCCTGAAATATACAGTTTTTTCCGTTTTTAAAGACCGTGGACCTTTTTTTTTATTCGATTCGTCTAGTGGTCATTATTTTTGGTTGTGCCGTGGGTTTAAGGGTCGAAATTATTTCCATGCTGGGAAACAATATATCCTGGTCACGGCACCATTTACACCACTATCAGCCAGTCACTGAGGTGTGACCGACAGAGGTGTTATAGTAAATGTCTTAAAGCGGTCTCATGAAGATATGAAGATGGGCCAGTCATTAGGGTATGTGTAGCAAGAAGAAAATCATACCTGAGATGTTGGATCTGGGTGTAGCTCCTTTCTTTTCTCAAGATGATCTCTTCACCCTGGTGGCATTCTGGTGGGAATCTTCATCTCTTTGTCCTCAGGGCCGCCTTTCGACTTAAGACATGTATGGAGACATTTATGGCAGACACAAGAAAGACGACACGCGACACAATTGTAATATATATGAGAAATCTTGACTATTTATTTTACAAAATATATATTACAAAAACTTTAACAATTAAAAACTTGACAATAGGCTTTTCAAAGCTAACTAAGCTAACTAGTATTGAGGGAGGGGGTGCTCCCCCCACTTACAGAGAGACAGAATATGCATCTTCACTTCATGGTGGTCGTGCAGGAAAGAGAGAGAGCTCTAAGAAAGGGAATTATTGGAAGGCGTTTCTTTGTATCTCTACGCACATGGCCAAATAACCACCCGGTCATGCTGCGGAGTTAGAAACAGTGGCACAAAGAAATAGTGCCACACCGGGCACGAGAGTGTGTCGCCAGAACAGCACTGCCTAGCGCTGTGTATGTATCAGAGAACAGATATTACACTTTGGGTATTTATTTGTTCCCCCACCGAGCAAATTAGGCACAAGGCCGATTTTTAATGTGAGGAGTGAAGGGAGGGGGAAGGGAAAAAGGGGACCAGCTCCCGAGAGGTGGGAAATGGGAGCTGGTTGAAGGTCAGGTATGTGGGGTTGCCCCCACATCTAGTCCCCGCTTACAGCATCAGTCGGAACAGATACTACACTTTGAGGTATTTATTTGCTCCCTCACTGAGCAAATTAGGCACAAGGCCGATTTTTAATGTGAGGAATGAAGGGGGAATGGTGACCAACTTCCCGGGGAGTAGGGGAGCTGGATAGTGACAATTGGTATGAAAAGTTGCCCCTACATTGACCAAGGTCTTATATGTGGGGTCGCCCCCACATATGGTCTTTGCTTGCAGTATCTGGCGGAACAGATACTACACTTTGATCTTGTTTATATATTTTATTGCTTTAAAAATTTTGAAAATACAATTAAGTAAAAAACAAAAGATTCTTAAACAACAAAATTAGGCACAAGGCCCTACAAGAGATTGGGGAGGGGAAGGGTTCAGGGTCTTTGTGACTAAAGTGATTAAAAGTAATAAATGTAGACTTTGGAGTCTTACTCTTGACTGGCAACATTTACCAAAATACCTCATTCACTCTATGGATCGATCTTAATCTAACTAATAAATCCCCAGCGTTTAAGAGTCAAAAACATATTTACAATTTTTAAACAGTTGTCTGTGTGTTTGTGTATGCATTTTTTTTTTTTTTTTTAAATTTTGTATGTGTGTGTGTGCATGTGTGAAACAATAAAATTCAATTTCATTAGAAAATAAAAAGTTTTTGAATTAAGAGAAAGATTGTTCATGGAGTGGGGAAAACTAATCAAAAGTGTTCATATCAAAAACAAAAACTAAATCCTACTGGGTTGTTAGTGAGGCCCCCCTATACTAATCTAGGTGACTAGATCCCCCCACTGTTTTCCGGGGAACTGAAAACAAGCAGGGCGATCCCTAATGGGGATTGGGGAAAATACCTTAATGGAAGTGGAAGAAAACAAAGCAACGGGTGGAGGGGGGTTGGAAGGTGACCTCTGAGTAGGGGAATGACCGGGGATGTTGAAAAAACAAGGATGTGGCACAAAGGGGATGGGCAGACTCAGAGGTTCTCTAGAACCAAAAATTAAAATCAGGAACAGGATCTCATTTGTACCACCAGTCAAGAGTCTTCTTAAAATGACTTAGCTAGAACCTAAGCGGGATGGGTTCCAAAGGACCCAGCACCGCCCGTGCCATGCTTAAGGAGGGAACACGTATTGAAACTTGGCTCCTCGACGGATGCGCAGACTAGTGCTGTGCACCCACCTCTTGTCAAATTCCACTCTAGGCAACCTCCTCCAATCGCATCTGATCTTTACTTTAAGCAAATGTTTAAAATAAACGATCAGATCCCGATCCGGAACAGATGTCCCTTCGCGGACCAACTTGAGGCACGTGATCCAAATGACCATGCACGCTACTGCCAGGATCGCCAGGAAAACCATTCTTTCCTCCCTGGGGAACGGCGGCTCCATGTTGTATACAAAATAACCTTTGTCGAGATCGAGTGGGCATTCGGCATCGATGCGAGCCGTTACCTCTCCGACGTACTCCAATAAGGGCTGGATTCGGCTGCAACTAAAAAACGTGTGCCCGATCATTTTGGGTTTGCGTTCGTCACAGCGCGGACAGAAGCCCCGTGTATGTTCTTTATACCGGCAGAGTTCATCGAGAAGGGGCAGCGCGTTTCGGACCAGTCGCCAGGACAATTTCCTTCCAATCCAAATCTTCACCGATGATTTGACCTTGCCATATACTTCCAACCAATTCTTTTCCAGCTGAAGTCCCGGTCCAAACCAGACACAGAGAATATGGACTGGTCCATTGGTCGAGCTGAAAATACCTGGAAGCGAGTTTACCCCGGTCCAGGCCCCCAACCGCAGGCCGACAGACTTGCTGTGGTTGAAGATGGCCCCTGTGACTTCTTCGTATCGAGCGAGCATCTCGACCACCGCTTGAACGTCCGTGTGGCAAGAAACGAACACGGTGACATCATCAGCGAACGCGAAAACCCTGGCTCGTGTGCCTCCAGGGAGAGCTATTCCGCGCAGGACTGGTGTAGCTGCCTCGTCCCTTAACTTGCGAAGGAGGGGTTCCAACGCCAGGACGTACAACAGAGGCGACAGCGGACAACCCTGACGCACCGACCGAGAGACAGCGAATGCCTCCGACAGCTTACTGTTGATCTGCACCGCTACCGTTGGCCTATCATACAGGACAAAGATCCACTTGCGGAAGTCCGGATTAAATCCGGCGGCCTCTAGCACAGATCCCAAGAACTGATGGTTGATCCTATCGCATGCCTTGGACTGATCTAAACTGATCAGCGCAGCTTCGGCATCGTCTTCTGTCCCCTCTATGATCGAGCGTATCAAATGCAAATTGTCTTGAATCGATCTCTCCTTCACAGCATAAGTCTGGTCCAGTTCGATCAAGTCAGTGATGACAACCTACAAACGATTTGCAAGAATCTTTGCCAAAATCTTTAACTCTGTTGACCTTTCCTCAGCAATGTGATCACTCCCTTGGTCACCTGTCCAGGGATGGAACCCTGAGCAAACCAATGGTTGAACATATCCTTCAGAATAGGGACCAACATGGGCGACAGCCTCAAGTAGAACTCGTAGGGTAAACCATCAAGCCCCAGGGATTTGTTATAGCCGACCTGCTTCAACGCAGTAATGACCTCATGTTCAGTAACAAGACCATCACAGCTAGCCGCCATGAGGCGGGGCGAGTCAGCCAAATAGCTGCCAAACTCCTCGACCCTGAGTCTGGGTAGTTGAGTGAAGCACTCCGATAGATGCTCCCGAAACCCCTCGTAGATCTCCCGAGTCGAAACTAGGGCGTGTCCTTCCAGGTTATGTACTTTACGAATGTACCCGTCTGAACCGCGCCTTAAAGCAGCCTTACACTCAACAGCGTCAACATTCACAGCCTCGTTGGAAACTTTCATTAATCTAACCCTAACTACTTTACCTTAATACCGCTCGCTAGCCAAGCGGTTGAGGTCTTGTTTAGCCAGTGCTACCTCTAGGGGGTCCCCCTCCTCCACCGCCCGGGTCAGCTTATCCTCTAAGCGCTTCTTTGCCTTAGCCTTATCTAACGCGAGGCGTTGGCTGTATTGGACTGAGAAGCGCCTAATTTTGGCCTTAAGACTAACCCACCACTTACTCCCTGTAACCGCCCCCACTAAAGCCCGCTGAATTAATTCGGTAACCTTCAACCGGTAGTCCTCCAACTCCAACAAGGTGCTGTTGAACTTCCAGTATCCGGCTAGTTTAGGCCTAGCACTTAAGTTCAAACGGGCCATAACAAGTTTATGGCCCGAGTGTCCTAACAAGTGGAACATGGGGCACGATAGAAAGTCTACGTCGCCTCTTCTAACTAACATCCGATCTAAGTAAGTACTCGGATGGGAAGGCACTACAGGATGCCACGTCCACATCTCCCACCCCGGATGATCCAGGCAGAATCTGTCAACGAGATCGCACAAGGCCATCAAGTCGAACAGACTGCTGTCACACTGCACGACCCACTAGCCCCCCCCCCCGACCTTATCTATATTGGGATCAAGGATTGCATTCCAATCACCCATTAAAACTAACTGTTCCGGATCCACTAAGAAGCCCTCCAACTGTCAAAAAAAGGATACCCTCTCTACAGCAGAATTGGGAGCATAAACAGCGACAATCCGAAAAACACTACTATTAACGGCAACATCAACAACAACTAGCCGCCCGTCCTCGCCTGCGTGAATAACATTCACCGACGCTGACAGGGTGCGACTCACTAGCAAGGAGATTCCACGACTATAAGTATTGCCATATGCTGAGTAAACATCGTAGTCGTTCACCAGCACCTGACAATCCTCATCACAAATAAAGTGGGTCTCCTGGATAGCGGCAATATCTACCTTAAGGGACACCAAGTCTCTCACAATGCGCGAGGCCTTGCTTCGACACCTGATGCCCCTCACATTAAAAGTGGCCAAGTTCAAAGACATGTTCACTTACCTCAAGCAGTGTCATAGACAGGTCTGAAATCCTCAGCTGTGAGGACGTAGAAGGCCTGGCCAAGGCTGCCGGTAAGTAAATCTGTAGAAGACTGTCCATCCTTAGCCACGCCTCCCACGTCCAGGGGAAAGGTTAATTTTAATGCCCTGTAGAAAGAAGGATGAGAGTAGATGGGGATTCTGCCTTCACACTGAAAGTTTATTTTTCTGAGTGAGGGGTGCTCCGTGTCCACCAGCTGCTGGCCCTTTATGGCATCCCTCGCTGCCTCTAGCATATTCCAGAGTGCTTGAGTTCTGGAGTCTTTGTTCTCCCAAACAAAGGTTGACAGCATTGGCGCGTCTTTAAAGTTACTGGGGTTGGTAATGTTTTCCGCCCCAATGAACACAAAGTTCCGAAGCTTCTCGTATTGTGCTTTCTGCCTCCCTTTCAACTCCGGAATTTGTAGCAGAGAGCCCATTTCGCATATCCTGTCTCCTGGAAGGAAGGGAAACTTCTTAGTCCGTTCTGTACGAACTTTGGTCGCAGTGACCTGGTCTTCTTTGGTGGTAGGAGGGGGAGGAGGGGGAAGAAAAGGGGTGGGAGTAGTGACCGGACTTGGAGGAGTGTCCTGAGTAGGGGGGTTTTGGGGATTTTCAGTCCCTTTAACAGTGTCTCCAGAGGGGTGCCGGGATGACTTCTTGGGGGATTTTGGAGGGGAGGGGTTTTTTGGCTCTGGCTGAATGGGGGTTGGGGGTATGGGGGTTTCACTGGTGGTAATGTCCGGGAAGTAGCTTTGGTTCTCCGGCTTTTCTTCCTCCTCGTCTTTCTCTCCTCCTTTGTGGTCCCTGTTACATTGTTGCTGGTCGTTTCGGGTTGGCCGGCCTCTTCTTCGGATGCTCCCTCCTCCTCCTCGGACTCTTGTAGCTTCCTCTTGCGAGAGGAAGAGGGTGCCTCCACTTCCATGGCCGAAACACTAGTGGCTTTTTCGGTATGGTCTTTGATCACCACTTGCTTGGGTAAGTTTTTGGAGGGTTTACCCTTCCTGGTGACCGTCGACCATCCAGCCTCTGCTGCTGGGGGAGTCTGAACCATTAATGGCGCTCTGGTTGGAACTGCCTCAGTCGTCGCCTTGTCTGATATTTTTTCCAGGGCTTTGGCCGGGGCTCTTTTTGGGCAGTCCTTGGCCATGTGGCCTTGTTTCTGACAATGCCAGCACTGTGGTTTTCTTCCCTCCACAATCACTGACATTGTCCACTTGTCGAACTTGAGCATCGCTGGAATTTTGTCAAATTCTGCTCTGCTCAAGACCATCTGTATTTTGTAGTCCCCGGTCAACACGTTGCATTGGCCCTTGACCGGGGTTACAGCCTCCACGTCACCGTGCTGGCTGAGTATGGCCCCCAGTTGTTTGGCCCCTAAGTGACATGTAACATTCAGTACGGTGACATTGGTTCTACGTTTGTTCAGGTATTCCGGCTGGATGCAGATGTTTTTCCAGTTACGATCCGTCCTGGACAGTCTTGCCGCTTCTTCTTGACTAGGGAGCAGCACGTCCCACATCGCATAACTCCTTCTGCAGACGTATTTTGCCGGAATGTTTTGGTCCAGAAGGAGTTCAATCATTGTCTCCTTGCTGACTCACGTGAGGCTCCTGGTTCTGAGGTCTGAAGTGATCAGGGAGAGAACCCGCTTTTCCAATTCCTCGACTTGTCCGGGGCAGGGAAAGATGATGTTTCCTTTTGTATACTCCTTATAAGTCGAGGAAAACAGTTCTCTGTAGCCTTCGGGTGTCAGCTGCTCTTCTTGGGATTGAAGACCCCATACCGTGTTCTCACCGTGCTTGGTTTTAGCTGGCTTCGTGCGCGGGGTTGCTGGCACTGCTCCTTTACTGTTGGATTGGCCGGGTTTGGGGTCCAGTTGGCTCATCTCAATGTTGGGGGACAGCGCTGGCCAGTCTACCCATATGTTAGCATCCTGGCTGTGGCTGTCCCTTTGGGTTGCTCCTTTCCTCCTCTTGGGAGGCTGCTGAGCACCTTTTTCCTTGGGGCTTGGTGATGATTCCCCTCCTGGGGATGCGCCTCCAACAGATGATGTAGAAGGTGTGGCGGCTGGGGGTGGTGTAGTTCCTGCCCGTTTTGTTAGGTCGGCGCAGGCAGGTGTGTTGCTGCTCCCTTCCTCCGCTACCTTCTGGTCATTGCCCTCTTGGGGAGTGTTGGAGGCCAAATCTTTCACTCCATCCTTGAAGAGTGACTTAATGGAGGTGATTGTGTCGAGGAACAGATCTTCAGATTTGCCGCTCTCGTCTTCCTTTTCCACTGAAGGGGAGTCGCCCTTTAGGGGAGCGCGAGAGATTTGCCCCGGCATTCCTTTTATGGGCTCAGAGCCTATGGGTGTCACTGGCCCAGAATCCATTGACTTTCCTCCCTCTGGTGTCCTGGCTGCGCCTTTTCCAGAGATGTCGTCCTCGTGGGGAGCCATTGCTTCTGTAGCGTATCCTGGGGTCGCCGCGGGCTGCGGCCCTACCCCGTCGCTCTCGTACAAGGTCGCCGCGGGCTACGGCCCTACCTTGCCTTCCGCCTTCATCTTCTGGGAAGAAAGCCTAGCTCCCTTCGTGGAGGAGTCCTCGAGGGGTGCCATGTTCCGCATTTGGACCGGTATGGTCCATCTGTCTGGCATCGTGGTGGTGGAATTACTGGCCGCTGACGCGGACCAAAGTGTAGCGAGGAGAAAAGAAAAACCCAGGGGAATGAAGGGGGTGGAGGGGGAGGAGCGGGCTCAGAAGAGATTAGTGTTTTTGACCCCCCCCCCTCACGGGGATGTCGGGTTAGCAGCTCGAATCCCCCCGCGAGGGGGGAGAGCAGAGAAGAAAGATGCAGTGGGTGCTAGCGGGTCAGAGTGCCGCGTCACAATTAAGAGAGAGAGGGGATAGACATCTCTGCCCACAGAGGGGAGCAGAAACGAAGCACCTGCCCTATCCCACGTCACCCTACCCACTAACTACCCAACGGAAGCGAGAAAGAGAACCCTGTCTGCTCGATCCAACGGGAGAGCAGCGAAAATAGACAAAATTTTGGCCTGGCAGGTCAGAGTGCTGCTCAGGCAATTAAGTGGTGAGAAAGTAGACCATCCCCTGTCTCTAGAGGGAAGAGACCGGAACGAAGAAAAACATGCAAAAAAACAACAAAGGCAGGTCTCAACTACCAGCTAGTGGTGTTGGTCCCGAGATTCCAGTCTCCCAAAAGAGGGGATTGGTTTTCGGGTCCAAGCTCCCACAAATGTGGAGTCGGTCCTTTAGGTCCTGACTCCCCAAAGGAAGGGGGCGGTCCTTGCTAACAAAACTTAGTATGAAAAAACACCTTAACCTAGCCCAAGAGCCCAGTGGTGGGTCAAGTTTCGTAGCTGAGAGAACACCCGAAGGCCAAGTGCTTATATTCAACTGTTAGATCATAACTCTGGCACCTTTTGCCATTTCAAATTAGAGTAGACTTGAGATTACTGGTCACTAAAGAGTGACTCTAAACTCCTAAGCTCCAAAATTCAGGTCTCACCACTGAATGGAATTTTGTGTAATAATTAGGAATGTTGACTTTTTTTAATACATTAGGAGTCTTGAAAAAATCGGCCATATGGAGATCGATAAGACATGCAAGCTCATCAGAATGTGCTAACATTGGCCCAGGCTGTCTGGTGAGGTGACCAACCATAGAATATGCATGCGACCTGCTAGGCACAGAACGTAAGATAGAAACTGACTCTACTAATGGCAAGAGATGTCCTCAGTTATTTATTCCAGATTATGGATGTAAAATGTTTTTGACTTGTGATGGGGGCTATGAGACGAATGGATTCGCCAATTATTTTTATAACCAACGGCTGTGCTAAACAACCAATCAAAACGTTGCAAAATTATTATAAAAATCGTCGAATTTTGGATTAAATCAGTTCGCCATTTGCTACATCACGGACCGCATTTAATTCTTCGCCGTCATCTTGGTTACTGATCTGAACTATGCCACCATCTGTGTTCAACACAATGTCTCAAAACTTAACAATGGATATTTCAAGATTATATGGAGAGGCCACTCAGAGTAACCAATACCGAATTTTGTGGACTCATTAACAGAGGTCTTTGTGATACCAGATTGCTATGACCTTGAAAGGCTGACAATAAATAAGACAACACGGTGGCGGAAGTACAGAAAGACTGTTCTGAGTACAACATGTGACCACTTCAATATTACCATCCCCAAAGTAATACAAAGGTGGAGCACTTCAACCAGACTCTGGATGATGAGTTAACAAATTGGCTAAGGAGAACCAGGAGAATATTTGTAAATATAATTTGTAATTTATTATCTATTGTTTGGCTGAGTTATTGTCCTACCCATTGACAATTTGCTGAAGCCTTGACAGAGATACATGCAAGAGGACCCTCATAAAGTAATTTTGGAAGGACAACATAATATCTTTAGCCAGGTGAGATGGAGAGTTAAGGTGCACCAAAGAAAAAGATAAAATAAGTAAGAACTGAAAGTAGGTTGATCTTCAAGTGGGAGACTGTATACTACAAACTACCACTAAGGGAGAACAAGTTAGATTGATAATGGCTCCGATTTTATTGTATTGTTGAGCAGACAGGTCAAGTATCATTTGTAATCCAGGACCAAGCAGAAGGAAAGGTTAAACAGGTGCAAGCTAATGACCTGAAATTTGCTGAATTAAAAGGATTGGGATGAACCTGAGCAAACAATTAAGAAAAGAGATAGAAACAAGAAGTAAATTCATTAATTAAGCTGTGAAAGACAAAAGTGATCCTTGCACGTAAGGGCACGGAGTCACAAAAACCATAAGAGTCAACTGACAAGGAGTCTAGTGAATGGAAGAAAGAGGATATGATACCTCTGTTCTAGCTCTGGGAAAAAAATTGAGGCATGAAAAAAATGAACCAGGTTGTGGGAGAACCACTGCTAAAGTTACAATTGAAAGGAGCTATATGTCTCCAAATCCAAGAGTAGAAGACTGAAAGTGCTAGGATAGGCATCAGTCATGCTGGGGAGGCTATTTGTTTCTCAGTAGCTAGCACTGTCATATGTGTGGCACTGATCTTGTGCTGTTGACTATCTCTGAGGTATTTCCTGACAAAAATGAGACAATGAGACAATAAGTGGTAACTGATGAAGAACATGGGAACACGGTGTATTCAAAAAAGACTCGCAAAGTTTTGTCACAATGGATTGCATTACACTGCTGATTGACCTGCAACCATATAAAGTGTTGTAGCAATTACATGAGTAAAATCTATTCTATTGTATTTTACATGTAATCTCTTGTGCATGTGCTGTTATACTAAACTTTGCTAGTGATATGAACATTTTTCGAACATTTCTGTGCATGCTTTTCCTAATTTCTGTTCAAACCAGTTTGTGAGAGAAATATGTCAGTTCCTGTTCAGATGTAAACGCAACGAGACATCAACTATCTGGTTCGTCTCTCATTACCACTTAGATGAGAAATGAGTCCAAAAGGTGAGAAGAAGCATAGGACCTGGGCTCTGTTACATTTTTACAACTTCCAAATTACATGCCATAGGATCCTGTATTCCTATGCTCCTGTTGACACTGTTACATAAAGTGGATTTATTACAGAAAAGAATCTTAACACCAACCAATGATTGAACCAACCACTCTATAGTGCTACTGAGGGGGAGCAAGTCATGAAATTAACTCAGGCCGGACAGCAAGTGACTAAAATATATTTAGAGACAGTGGAATATCTCTGGTTATTAAATTCCTTGGAACAGAGGCATAAGCATTAGAGAATGGAGTGGGTGGTACTATTGCAAAAAAAGGCAGAAACAAGTGATACTACCTATATTTGGGAAGGCCTTCAATATACTACTTAGGAAGGTGATGTGAAGATGATTCAAAGACAATTGAAAGATAAAGAAGAAGGCACTAGCTCATGTAGCTATATGTGCTTATATTAAACATCATGAGGTTCAAAGTGCCTAAGAATAGAGGAAGCCTGAATAAGTTTGTTTCTCCAGATGTACACTCTCTGAAGGAATGTACGTAACATCACCAAAGCTATAAATAAGGAGATACATGAATTGGATGGATTCATAGCAACAATATTTCCATTTGCTAGTCATGATCAAATAGGTACATTGTATCAAGCAGTCCTCAGAAATACTGATGGAGTATTAAGGTATAAGTGGATGTGTTGATATTACGATACTTACCACTGAGGGAGATAATGACTATGAGATAACTGAGGGAGATTCTGTTAAAAATACAAACTGAATTAACTCATGATTTAGGATTGCTGGTGGATCCCATTGGGTAATTATGTAGTTGCCTTCTGCTTGGTGTTGGATTACAAATGATGCTTGATACTGCTCTACAATCCAATAAAACAGTCAATTTTCAATCTAACTTGTTCTCCCTTAAGCGTAGTTACAAGGCCTTGAGATGTGTGATGTTCTTGGAACTGGATAAACTGTTAGTGTTAGTGGAGTTTGTAGCCCTGGAGTTGGTCAGAACAAAATTCATCTTATTGACAAGAGAGGAGGTGAATAAATGCAAGAATAAAGGCACTTGTACATCAGTGAGTTCAATGGATGTACTGTGTGGCCATGAGAAATGCGTACTTGAGCTATTTAAGAAAAGTAAAGAAAGGATAAGGAAGAATTGATAGATGAAAGTTGAGACCAATGCGGTACTACCATTGTAAGTCAATGTTGCAGATGGCCACCCAAAAGGGTATAGAACTATCACTGGTGTGTAAAAGAATGTTCACCAAAATGATATGGGTAACACCCCAGTTATAGAGTTATCCGTGAGTTATGCAGCCTTTAGAGGGCCACAATTTCTCTTCCTCTTAATATCACGCCCATAAGAAATTTGAAAACAAAGAGCATTTCCTTTGTTTAGTGGAAACAAATCCAAGTGGGTGGGCAAAGTCATAGTATCCAATAGTTAAATAATTCAGTTGTATAATGTTGGAAAGAATGCCTGAATTATAGAACACTTAATGGTCAAAGTAAACATCATAGGAAGGGAAATCTTAGTTGAAAGGGCAAAATATACACTAGGATAGCCTGATCGGAAATCTTAGTTGAAAGGGCAAAATATACACTAGGATAGCCTGATCGGAAATCTTAGTTGAAAGGGCAAAATATACACTAGGATAGCCTGATCGGAAATCTTAGTTGAAAGGGCAAAATATACACTAGGATAGCCTGATCGGAAATCTTAGTTGAAAGGGCAAAATATACACTAGGATAGCCTGATCGGAAATCTTAGTTGAAAGGGCAAAATATACACTAGGATAGCCTGATCGGAAATCTTAGTTGAAAGGGCAAAATATACACTAGGATAGCCTGATCGGAAATCTTAGTTGAAAGGGCAAAATATACACTAGGATAGCCTGATCGGAAATCTTAGTTGAAAGGGCAAAATATACACTAGGATAGCCTGATCGGAAATCTTAGTTGAAAGGGCAAAATATACACTAGGATAGCCTGATCGGAAATCTTAGTTGAAAGGGCAAAATATACACTAGGATAGCCTGATCGGAAATCTTAGTTGAAAGGGCAAAATATACACTAGGATAGCCTGATCGGAAATCTTAGTTGAAAGGGCAAAATATACACTAGGATAGCCTGATCGGAAATCTTAGTTGAAAGGGCAAAATATACACTAGGATAGCCTGATCGGAAATCTTAGTTGAAAGGGCAAAATATACACTAGGATAGCCTGATCGGAAATCTTAGTTGAAAGGGCAAAATATACACTAGGATAGCCTGATCGGAAATCTTAGTTGAAAGGGCAAAATATACACTAGGATAGCCTGATCGGAAATCTTAGTTGAAAGGGCAAAATATACACTAGGATAGCCTGATCGGAAATCTTAGTTGAAAGGGCAAAATATACACTAGGATAGCCTGATCGGAAATCTTAGTTGAAAGGGCAAAATATACACTAGGATAGCCTGATCGGAAATCTTAGTTGAAAGGGCAAAATATACACTAGGATAGCCTGATCGGAAATCTTAGTTGAAAGGGCAAAATATACACTAGGATAGCCTGATCGGAAATCTTAGTTGAAAGGGCAAAATATACACTAGGATAGCCTGATCGGAAATCTTAGTTGAAAGGGCAAAATATACACTAGGATAGCCTGATCGGAAATCTTAGTTGAAAGGGCAAAATATACACTAGGATAGCCTGATCGGAAATCTTAGTTGAAAGGGCAAAATATACACTAGGATAGCCTGATCGGAAATCTTAGTTGAAAGGGCAAAATATACACTAGGATAGCCTGATCGGAAATCTTAGTTGAAAGGGCAAAATATACACTAGGATAGCCTGATCGGAAATCTTAGTTGAAAGGGCAAAATATACACTAGGATAGCCTGATCGGAAATCTTAGTTGAAAGGGCAAAATATACACTAGGATAGCCTGATCGGAAATCTTAGTTGAAAGGGCAAAATATACACTAGGATAGCCTGATCGGAAATCTTAGTTGAAAGGGCAAAATATACACTAGGATAGCCTGATCGGAAATCTTAGTTGAAAGGGCAAAATATACACTAGGATAGCCTGATCGGAAATCTTAGTTGAAAGGGCAAAATATACACTAGGATAGCCTGATCGGAAATCTTAGTTGAAAGGGCAAAATATACACTAGGATAGCCTGATCGGAAATCTTAGTTGAAAGGGCAAAATATACACTAGGATAGCCTGATCGGAAATCTTAGTTGAAAGGGCAAAATATACACTAGGATAGCCTGATCGGAAATCTTAGTTGAAAGGGCAAAATATACACTAGGATAGCCTGATCGGAAATCTTAGTTGAAAGGGCAAAATATACACTAGGATAGCCTGATCGGAAATCTTAGTTGAAAGGGCAAAATATACACTAGGATAGCCTGATCGGAAATCTTAGTTGAAAGGGCAAAATATACACTAGGATAGCCTGATCGGAAATCTTAGTTGAAAGGGCAAAATATACACTAGGATAGCCTGATCGGAAATCTTAGTTGAAAGGGCAAAATATACACTAGGATAGCCTGATCGGAAATCTTAGTTGAAAGGGCAAAATATACACTAGGATAGCCTGATCGGAAATCTTAGTTGAAAGGGCAAAATATACACTAGGATAGCCTGATCGGAAATCTTAGTTGAAAGGGCAAAATATACACTAGGATAGCCTGATCGGAAATCTTAGCAATTATTACCCTGGTGAGTATAGTATGTGTGAGCTAGGACCCTTACATGGGATATGATTTAAATCTGTGAACCAGAATAAAGTAGAGCCACCATCTGAAAAAGAGAAAACCGACAAGTTCACTGAGATGATGAAACCCAATGTAAAGACCAAACCAAACAAGAAATGAACTGTAAACTTGGAGAAAGGTTAGAGGTGGTAAGCAAAGGGTGTTGCAAGACCTAGTTGTTAGTGAACTGGGCATTCCATTCTGTTGCTATTAATTTCTGCTACCATTTCTTTGATGCACAAATAAAAAAGAAGAGAAAGAAGACATTAAAGTATGCAATGATATGCTAAACACCATTCTTTGAGAGATATTTTTTCATTTATTATGTTTCTTTTTTGATTATAATTATTTTTATTTTCTTGTTTGTTTTAGGTTCTTACCTGTGTTTTTGGCCAGTAGGTTTTGTGGTGTAAATTAACAATAAGGAAGGTGTGTATCATGACAAAGTAATTAGGACAAACAGAATTACAAAAAGATTAGAACACTAGTATATGTTATAGGCCCATCATAGGTTACGTCAAGAAAAAAATGGTACAGTTGCTTAATCAATACTCAAATAAATACATCAATACTTATGTCATCAATGGCAAGTTTGACTGAATACTTCTGAAATTAGTGACGAATTTCGGTGAACGGTCTGAATGTACAAAGTGATTATTTTTTGGTACATGTATAGTTTACAAACTGTGATGAAATAATAACATTGTTATTTAGAAAGGTGATTTTTGTTAGAAAACTATTCTGAACATGAGAGGGAGGTTTTTTTTCTTTTTTTTTAACTGTCATGTGTATTTGATTTGGCTTATTAGGACTACTTACATAATGCCTACGTAATGCATGCAAATCTTTAGGTGTTTATCAAACAACATCACTCATAGTCAGGAATTGTAAAATATGTTGTAAATTTTGTTTTTCAAATCAAAACAAAAATGTTTATTTCCCGTTTTATGGTCAACCACAAGCACTAGAGATTGGAGCTGCTAGCAACTGTTAGCGTTGTTCTAGGGTCAGACGAGATCAAACAGACTAGAGATTCAAATGCTGCTAAAATGTGTGCAGATGTGCAGGACTCATGTGAGGACACTAGAGAGTTGCATCTTAGTTGATAACTAAAGAAGTTATGACTAAAGTTGCAGAGCGATGGGGAAATATGATTGACATACATAGTCACTGAGAAGACCCGGAAAGGTAGCTAGATCAATGGAAACTGTTATAAGTGAGCTGGGTGAACTGGCGTACCAAGTAACCTCGCAATTAATCTAACGTATGACAATTTTTATTTGAGTTTGAAGGGTTTGAGGATAGTTTTTCAGGGTTTTTGCCTCTGCCCACCTGACGAGAATTGTTTCAGTTCAGTTGGAGACCTGAATGTTTTTAGCCCTGTGCACAAAAATCTTATCTATGAACTGGCAGTTAATTTAGCAAGACAAAGTTAAAATTTCAAACCAAGTCTAGAAATACAGGAGGTATTAACCCTCCAATTAACGAATCACTTTTATTCTTGAAACAGGATTTATTGATGATATATTCTTTTTTTTATATTAAGAATATCATGTCACAACATGTCTTGCTTCTTTGCTTGGTTTATTGTATTTCCCATCCCTCAGTTGATGCCCATTTTCTCTGATCAACACTGATTTTGGATCAAGTAACACAACAAGAATGGAGTTCAGCCAGGTATATGAAGGCATTAGGACACCATGTCTTCTTCACGGAAGCAGAAATTCTTCATCAATTTTGACATCCCAAGAACTCAGATGAAATTATAGAGATGCAATAAGCACCACATTAGTTTTGAGGTGTACATTTGGCCAGCTGTGGCCAAGTTTTAATCCCTGACATGAATGATTGAGGGAGAGTGGTACAAAAGTAATGTTATTTTAATCTCTATTTATAAAGTTATTGGATGTAAATAGCTTCTAAATTTTTCAATCTATTAATTAAATGAGGATTTACTAAGAATTGTAAAGTCAGTTTAAATGACTTTCTATTCAACAGCTGAAATGCTTTAAAATTCTTGTCAAATTTCAAAGGTTCACAAAGTAATTCATTCTTTTTTTTTCAACTATTAATAAAATGATTTAAAATGGTTGCTTTGTTTACAAAAAAAAAAACAAAAACAAAAACAAAATGAATTAGGGTGGATTTAAAGTTGTAATTATATTTATAATAGGATTTATTTATTATTTATTTTTTGTGGGGAGATACTTGTGCAGTTTATTGACTGTGTTATTTTTAGATAAGATTTTCAAATTGAATTCAATCTTTACAGTATCATGTATTTATTAAATTGTAAGGTGAAAGTACAGAATACTTAAAATCCCTTCTCCATGTTAAGAATGTCTTTCTAAATAATAACCTTAATATTTCAGCATAGTCTGAAAAGTTCACAAATACTTTTTCAGTTTTAAACTATCGCATTTTATATTTCAATAGATATTCAATTAAAAGTAAAACGAATAATAATTTAGTGTAAATATTAGAATTGTGCTGATGCAAGAAATAAGCACACACAAATGCATATATATATATATATATATATATATATAATTGTAAGTTTATTTTATTTTATATATATATATTTGTAATTTTTATTTTATTTTATATATATATATATATTTAATTTTATATATATATGTATATAATATATATATATATATATATATATATATATATATTTATTTATTTATTTTCTATATATATATATATTAAAATGAAAAATGAGGAATGAAAGTTACATATAACTTTATTATTTATAATATAATAACAATAACTTAGGGGACATTAAATTTAGAAAATATATAACATAATATATATATATATATATATATATATATATATATATATATATATATATATATATATATATATATAATTCCAGGTTAATATTTTCCATAGGTAATGTAACCAATGAAGTTTTAACAAGGTTACTACAAGAGTGCTCAATACCGAAGTAGGGCAAGATATAGCATTAATAATTAACTTTTGTTGGAAGTTTTTAACCTTTAAAACTATACAAAAAATATTTTTTTATTATTCGTTAGAAAACCATCTAGTCAGTAAGTCATTTAATCACCTGCAATCACTGCATCAACTCGCTCTCGAATTTACTATAATACCAATAATTTATTTTTCAAGGGATCATCAGTTGTTTACCATGAAACACTGTTTCGGGGATTTAAAAACAAAACAGTATATTACATCATGGCTCCCCAGCAGTGTTGATCAAACACCACCACCCTTAATCTTAGGAAGAAGACATGTTTCAAACATTTGATCCAGTTTTCTATTCTTAATTGCAATTACTAACCTTTTCATACTATAAAAATGAATTTCTTACCTGTGTGATCCATCAATTTCCACATTTAAAATGGATATATTTTTTAATTTTTTAATTTATCAGTCTTGTATTTATAAGATTAGGATGAATCCATTTAACTACTTATCACCCCCACTATGATTAGTATTTAGTATATTTACATTCTTATTTAAAATTAGATATATAAAGGTTAAAAATATTTTTACATATATACATTTTTTTTTTTTAATTTATTTTATTATAAATTTATTATATGTAATTATAAATACATTTTATACATTACTAATATAGTTTTGTATTTCTTTTATTAATATAGTCTGGTTTATCTTAAACGATTCAAAAGCATCAGGATAACGAACAAATGCTTTATTTAACTGTTTTAATATTTTATTTTTATCCCCACCTTGTTTTATCATCCTTATTACTAAACTAGAAACTGGTGGTATAAAGTCTGTTAGTTTTAAAGTAACGCGAGCTATTCTCAGAAACTCTGACATAATGGTTCCATAAAACATAAAAACAGGGCAGGTGCTATCTTTATGGGGCATACGTACTATTTTAAAGGGGAAAGCGTTTCTTTTATCAAATATTTTACAAAGAAAAATCCCATCCTCAATTTTTATATCTAAATCCAGAAATGTAGCCTGTTGTCCTCTATGTTCACAATTCAATTTTAATTCGTTTGGATATATAAGATGTTTATTTTTTTCAAATTCATCATTATCGTTTATACATATAAGGTCATCTATAAATCTCCTACATCCATGAAAGTTATATGTTTTAGATATATCTGTTTTTAATAGTGATGACATATATATATATACTCGAGTCTATGTAAATACAAATTTGCCCAAAATGGTGCAGGATCCAATCCCATTGGGATACCTATCGTTTAGAGTAATATTTTATTTCCTATTTGAAAATAGCATTCTTTAATAAGATGACTTACAAGTATTTTTAAAATACCTTTAGAAACACTAGTTTTGATATTTTTATTTTTACACCAGAAAGCTTTAGAGTTTGAAAAGTCTATATATTTACCTTTTCCACCTTCAAAAGCCAAATCTACAGTATCATTTAATTCTTTTATACGTTTTTCATGCGGAATTTTAGTATATATCGTACTAAAATCATAAGTAGCTATAGATTTTGCTTTTATTCTGGAATTTATTTTATCTAATTTTTCTTTCACTGGTTGGGAATTATTTACTACCCAAAATAGATTTATATTACTATAGAATTTACTTTTCAGGTGAAAATTATTTATTTGATTTATAATTAATTTAAATATTTTAGATATAGCTTTACTTAAAGATTTAGTTATGCACGTCTTTGAACCTACAATAAATCTAGCACCAACTGGATTTTTATGCATTTTAGGTATCCAATACATACATGGAAGATTTTTGTGTTTGTCTTCTAACTTTAATCCTACTTTTTCACTAATAATACTATTATTCAAAATAATGTTATCTAAATTACTATTACTTACTTTATAATTATATATATATATATATATATATATATATATATATATATATATATATATATATATATATAGTGAATAAATGACAAAAAACTATATTCCAAAATTCATGATGTTGACCATCTTATTATTTATTCCTTTAATTCAGTTGACATTTACAATTCTTGACAGTATCTGTTTCATAGCGCAAAATCAATCACCTAATTATTATATCAACCAGTGAATCTATTATGCCCTTAGCTCATCAGAAGAAAGAGCAACAATCAATCTGTCAAAAGGAAATAAGAATTGTAAATGCCAACTGAATTAAAGGAATAAATAATAAGATGGTCAACGTCATGAATTTTGGAATATAGATTTTTGTCATTTATTCACTATATTGCTCTGTAATTACATTGAGCTTCTTAAATAAGGATTAGTATATGTTATAAGAAAATATATTTTTACAGAAGAGAGAGAGAGAGAGAGAGAGAGAGAGAGAATTTTCATAGTAAAGAATTCTGAGTTAATAATTAAATGATCTTTTGTTAATGCTACAGATAGTTATCCCCCCTCACCTATTGGTTATCATAAAAGAGAATATTACAAGTTTTAAAAAATTACAATAAATTATTTAAATTTTTCACTTTCTATAATATTGTATAACAAAAATGATAATGATCGAATATTTGAGATATACATTTTATTCGATTTGCATAAAAAAAGAAAAAAAAAAAAAGAGAAAAAGAATAAAAAGGATCGTGGAGCTTTGTGTGTCTAGAAATTATGTTCCTTTTGGAACACCGTAGTATTCGTGAGCAAACGTCAGTCGGTTGAATTATCCCCACCACAACAACAAGCGCGTTTTGAAAAAGTGACGACAATTTTTTTTATTACCACTACGTTTCATGAGGAATAAGGTACACGTTTGGGGCGACTAGGAGCTCCACCGTTGGCCGTGAAATACTGGTCATTCTTTACTGGACCTTACCAAACTCTTTAATAATCATGACATCGCTAACTGATTCGCCTCGAAAGACTTTAGGTCGATATACTGGAACCACAGTCAGACCTCAGCCATATTGGTAAGAAAACAAAGAAGACGAAAATGAAGAAGCAGACTCCCCCCCCCCAATCGTATTCTTTCATTCTTTTTCTTCATTGCGATATTTAAATTGATTTTTTTTTTCGTGTTTTTATTTTTATTTTTTTGTAATTAAGTTTCAACGTGGAACGCATTAATTTAAAGATGATGGTCTTTAACTTTTTTCATGTTCATCTCTCTAAAAATTAAAGTTTTTTATTTATGCTGAAAAACATTACTAAGGGAATTCATATTTGTGTTTCACTTAACTGTTCATCTTGAACTTTAGAGCTTTGAGATGGCTGCTGTAGAAACGATACTATTTAAATCCAAATTATAAAAGTTTTATAAAAAATTTAATTAGGTTAATACTTACTTATTGTCTAACCAATACCGTAATAACATTACAGTATTGTTTGTTAAATTATTAATTGAACCAAATTGTTATAAAACTAGAATTAATGTTAGATGGAATGGTATATTAAAGCTGAAAAGTTCAAGATGACCCAAAGAATTTATTATAAAGACAACATACTAAAATAAATGGATGCTTCTCTGGAATAAGAACGAAAATCGAAAGTGCAAAAATAAATTTCCATTAAAAACCAATGTACTTGTATAAATCGGCCCCCATGACTGGCAATATTTGGTTCTGTTGAATCCAGTAACACCGGAAAGGTGACCACACATGATTAAACTTTTGGGCAATGAAATGAAAACAAAGTAAACAAAACGTTGACTTATAAATATTTTTGGTGCTAGTGCAGAGTTATCCGCTATTTTTTTAAATCGTATTTCCAAGTTTAATTAAAGTTTTTTTTTTTATTTTATATTTTTGTTCAATTGTAAGGTTGAAGTATAGAATAGGTACAAAACATCCTCCCCATGTTAAGAACGGCTTTTTAAATAATAACCTTATTATTTACGTCTCTGCACTAGTACCAAATTTTTTATTTTTGCAATTTACAAATATATATACGTATAATTTTAAGCAAAATAAAAAGCAACAACTTACCCCCCCCCCTAATAAAATGCAACAATGTAAATTTATCCACAAAAGTAGGTATGTAAATTATGGCGTTCATCGTTCCGTCTGTGTTTATTTACAATCACGTCAATAATAATAATTTACAATAATATTTGGGCTTGACTATGAATGCCATGGAAAAGGCGTTTCTGATTAACACCAGTTTTAAAATATGCAAACGAAGTTGGTCATTATTTTATTTTTTTCACACTATTTTAAAACTGGTAATCAGTAACCAGAAATGACTTTTCCAGGGCATTCATCGTCAAACCGAAACATTAGCTGACATGATTGTAAATAAACACGGAATTTGATGACTGCTCAGAGTGCTCAAATAATGAAGTGTTTTTCTTTTCAAGAATCCGAGTTTCATCTTGTGTGATCGCCTTTCGGCTGTAAAAATGCCGAATTTTTACCGACTCCATAGTTGCAGTTATTGGGGGCTGATGACCAAAATAAGTTAAAAAAAAAAAAAAAAAAAAATACAAATTTATTCAAAGTTTTGGCTTTTTAAAAGCACATTTATTTAGAAACGTAGATAAACGAATGTCGTTTTTCTAAATTCAAATGAAACATATTTACTGTGTTCTGTTTGGCATAAGAAAAATTAATTCGCATTAAAGTTTTTTTATTTATTTTTTATTTTTTAACCTCCTAAAACAACTTCAAAGTAATCTAAGTCTCCTTAAATTTCTTCTGTGAACAAATTTTCTTTAAAATTTTTCAATTTAGATACTTAAGCAATTTTAGTGCTAATGAATTTTTTTTGTTCGTAGTTTTTTCTTTTGCAAAAAAACTATTAAAAACCGATTATTTTTCATTCGACTCACTTCATTAAATTTATAAATATTTCGACAGAATAATTTCTTTAAAAGTGAATAAAAATTATAGCAGAATGTCAATACTTTTAGAATTTTCTGTAGTCATTGTTTCTTACAATGAAAAAAACTTCCAATTCGTCAAAATAGCAGTTATCCTAACTAAATTCGTTATCTAAACATGACGTTGGTTCAAATAAACAATAAAATAAACGCATTTTCATTTATATTTTATTTTGTTTATAAAAATAACTTAAAAATTCTTTTAACTGAAAACAAAAACTTGTTCATGACGTCACTACTTTTTTTTTTTTTTTTTTAGGTTTTAGAATTTTTTCATATTATTTGTGTTTAAAATAAAATGCATTTATTTTTTTACATTTTCAAATCCTTTTATGTGACAAGGGCAACCGTGTTCAATTAATATTCAAAGCAATAACTTTTCCTTTTTTAAAACACTATTTTTGTTCTTTCAGTCAATCATTTTATTAGTAATGCAAATTTTAAAACCCATTCATTCGACGTTAAGATGACGTCACGTATTTGTTTTCGTGCCAAATTAGACTTTTTTTATTTCAGCATGTTAATTTATCTACCCGTTTTAAACATGTCTAAAATCGCCTTTTGTTTAAATACCGTCTTTGCTTAATGATAGAATAATGTCGCAGTCTGAAATGACCGTTTTTCTTTGATAGACATGCCAAACATAAACAATCGGGTTGTAACTTTTCAGTAAGATGGCTTTTTTTAACATTGCTGTCGCTAAAATATTTTAACTTGAGTAATTCTAGTCTTATAATTTAATAATTTAATGACCAAACAATTCAGTAATAATTAGATAATATTAGATAACTAATCAAGTTTTGCCGATAAAGTCAGAAGTTACTTTCAGATTGAGTTCCATATTCAAAGTTCAGTTTAGAATTTTGCACGTTAGAAGTAAAGTGTAGTATCTGTTCTGCTAATCATCTTTTCTGACCTGTCAATGAAATTCTTGGGTGAATTTTTACGTACTTTCACCTTAAAATCACCTTTAAAATGACCAACAGGTTTTAGGGTATGCTGAAAACGAATATCGCATTTAAATTTGACGCAGACAAGTAGTTTTCCGGATATTAAGCAATGCAATTCCTTAAAATATGCGCGCTTGCGCGTATAATGGCCACTAGTAATAACATAAGGAATTACATTGCTTAATATCTGGAAAACTACCTATTTGCGGTATAGGGACTGCCAAAATTCACCACATAATTACCCCGCCCTATATGTAAGACGAAGCAACTTTATAAATTAATATTATCAGTATAACTTTTGTACCATTTAAAAGGGCAAAATAAACCAGTAATAATTAAAAAAAAAAAATTTTTCATCGAACGAAAATGAAATTGCGAGACGAAAATCGTGTTTACATAATTGGTGCTTTAAAATAACGTTCCCATGTAGTAGACATTCCGAACGTGAAAACATACCCGTATTTAATAAATCTAGCAAAAATTAATGGTCAGATTTTCGTGAAATTTTCGATACTTATCCATTTTAGAAGGAAATTACATATAAAATGCAGTTTTCGTAAAATATACGAGGGAAAATATTTTTTAGTGCGTGTTTCCTCCCCCCCCTCTATTTATTTATTTATTTATTTTTTTTTTTTTCGAAATTCGAACAAAATATATTTAAATCTATCGAAATTTCTATTTCTTATGAAACAAGAGTTCAAATAAGTAAAAACTATTTATTTTGTAAAAATTTAAATACACATATTGAACAAATTTACCTTGATGTTGCAATTAAAAAATCGATATAAAGTTTTTTTTTTTTTTTTTTTTTTTTTTTTTTTTTTAATAGCGTTTTTTCGGATTAATATATTGGGCCCCCCCCCCCCAAAAAAAAAGAAACTTCGTAAACATTAATTAATTTTTAAAGGAAAACTTAAAATTCCATTATTTCAAAATGTTCCGTTACAACAGATGTTTAATTGTGTTTAATTTTAAAAAATATTTTTTAATATAAACATGACTCTTGTCAACTATTTTATCGCCAGATTAAAACAATTTGAAAATATTGCACAAATATTAAGTATTTGTAGCTCCCCTCATATTTTGTTTCTGTTTACCGAACAAAATATGGAACCTCGTAGGTAACCAAATGAACATTCAGTAAAACCGTATTTCATATTTTAATGTACACATGTTTATAATATTTAATCGTTAAACTGTAAATCTTAAAACCTAACAAAATTATAAACAAAAATTAATTATTAATTGCAGATTGAAGATAAACAAAGGTTTTAAAATCATTAAGTCGCTTCTGCTTTTCCATAGTTCGTATAGTTAACACAAATCTGACGTCACGGAAACATGCGGTCCATTTTTCACAATCGTTTGGCAGACCCTATTGCGGTAACTTTAAATGTGATCTTCGTTTTTAGCATACCCGTCCCAGCATATGCTGAAAACGAAAATCACATTGTAAAGTACTTTTAAAGGTGGAAAGTAAGTTAAAAAAAAAAAAAAAAAAAATTACCCTCTTCCAGCCTGAGGCAATTTTTATTTTTGTTTCAAAATCATAACTTTTTTTTTTTTTTTTTTTTTAGCTGGATTTCCCCCGCATTAAAAAATGACGAGTGACTGCTTTTTTTCTCGCTGGTGATGACCGATATTTACTTCGTAAACAACACTTGAACATTCGAAATAGATTTTGTACTTTAGTGGATATAAACTAACTTTTTGTAAATTAGTGGATATAAATTAATTTCTGACTATAATTAAAGTTTCGGTATTATTATACAAACACCGTGACAGCGTTAGGGGTTGGGGTTGGGGTTGGGGTTAGGGGTTAGGGGTTAGGGGTTAGGGTTAGGGGTAGGGGTAATTCGCTGTCACGGTGTTTGTATAGTTTTACCAAAGTTTCTAACTCCAAAAATAATTCAAGTATCAAGCAAAGAAAATATTTTTTACCGTGTCGCTATTGTATGCTGTTATTAAAATTTAACTCTGTAGATAGAAATCAAAGGTAAATATGAAGAATTATTCCACCCTCGAAAATTCCTTTAAAATTACCACTCTTACAGGTTTTCGGGGTCGCTGAAAACGAAATTAACGTTTAAAATTACGGCAAACGAGTAGTTTCCAAGATATGAAGAAATGTTAATTTTAAAAAATGGGGGATCATCATCACTTTTCTATAATTTAAGGTAAAATGAGCACCCACTTTATGGCCACTATTTTTTTCGGGGGAGCGGGGGCTTTCTTTCCACCCTCGGAAAATCTTCAAAATTACCACTTTTAAAATTCCAGGAAACCAGTAGTTTCCCAGATATGAAGAAATGCACTCACTATGGTCACGGTTTTTAATTTTTTTTTTCTTAAGGGGGATATAGAACTTGTATAGTTTTTTTAACAGGTGCTTCACTCTTCAGTTTAATTAACTGTTTTGAGCAGAAAAACTTTAATATTTTACAAAAATTCTGTTTACATTTGTAAAATATTAAACAGTTCTTCTGCTCAGTTAATCTCGGTGCGTTACTTGCGTTAAAACAGTTAAACTGCCAGTTTCGTAGACATTTTGTAAACATTGTTTTTAAAAAATAAAAAATAATACTTCTATTATGTTTTAAACGACTGTAATAGTTTATTTTGGAAGTATATTTCATAAAGAAAATTGACAACCCACTTTAAAAACAGAAATTACGAGTTTTATATATTTTATTCGCAGTTTTTTGTTGGGGGTGTCAAAAATTCCGCCTAAAATTCTGATACACCTGAAGCAGAAGCACCTGTTAAAAACTACAAGTTCTATAATTGAATATCCCCTGACTGAAGGAGTACTTGCGCAGAATACGAACTGTTGAAGTGACGTTATTTAGAAACCCGTTTTTAACATGGAGAGGCTGTTTTGTAAATATTTTGTACTTTCACATAACAATTTAAAGATACCGTAAAAATTGAATTAAACGTGAAAATCCTATTAAAAATAGCGCGGTTCGTATTCTGTATAAGAACCTTGTTTATTGGTGAACAATTTATAAAAAATACCGTTTTAACATGAAATTTTAATTTTTTTTTTTTTATCTTATCTGTTTAAAAATATATCTGCATGAAGTAGATATAATCATTTAATATGAATGATTTTGTTTGGGAATTCATTCAAATAATGTAAACATTCTCCTTATTTTGTAATTAAAATTTTTTATTACGAAGGAAAATAAATTTTACAAGATTTATCTTCCTTCGTAATAAAATAAAATTAATCATTACAAAATATATGCATAAATCTTTATTTCACATAGTTAAAGAAAGCGCATATCGCATCATAGCCACACAATAACAACAAAACTGTTGTTTTTCGCTGGCGTTGAAGTGTGCCATGACGTCACGTGTCTCCGTTCGAAAATAGAACACGAACACGTGACAATGTCTTATTTATCGTTTTCTATTCCAAATCCGCAGAAAATCGATTAAGATTGGTTCTTTTCTAGAATAGTGGCTCCACTAAGGAATGCTCTTTATTTTTGTGCAGAAGCACAAATAATCCATATTACTCCACTTTCGATATATAAACTTATTTTAGGCTGAAGTTATTTTTAGTTTACGAATTCGTAACATTATTTTCTGTGAGAGTAAAAAATAAAAATAGAATTGACATTTCAAAAGTTTCCAAATCTTGTTCGGATTCTCCATGAACAAAGTAAAGATCATGTCTGACATGGTAGTGATATAGGAGGGCTTCGGGTTTGTATTACTGTACACATAGATTCGAAAAAGTTGTAAAAAAAAAAAAAACAAATCTATAACAAATAAATATTATCAAAAGCCAAGACAAGTTACTTTTCTACCAAACTGGATACATTTTTTTTTGTTTTTATTCAATGTAACATGTTTATTCAGCTCGAAAAACATGCAGTGTTTACCGATGTATTGGAAAATTCAAAATGGCGCCCGACGCTCTCTTTAACATGGTAAGTTTGGGAAAAGGTGTTATAAATAATAAACTAGACAAAATACTATTAAAAACACCGACTATATGTCAACTTATGTCACGGTAACATATAATGAGCGAATTTCTAACAGTATTTTGTCTAGTTTATTATTTATAACATCTTTTCCTGAACTTACCGTGTTAAAGGGAGTGTCGGGCACCATTTTGAATTTTCCAATACATCGGTAAACACTATGCTTTTCGAGCTGAATAAGCATGTTACATTGAATAAAAACACGAAAAATATATCCAGTTAGGTAGAAAAGTAACTTGTCTTGTCTTTGATAACATTTATTTGTTATATATTTGTTTTTTGACAACTTTTTCGAATCTGTGTACAGTAATACAAACCCAGTGCTTCCCTGCGAGTCACCACATGGTTGTCTTCAAATAAATAAAAATGACTTGGTATGGCAAGCGTCAAAAGCAATCTAATTTTATTCAGTAGAATAATGCATTTAACATTTTCATTCCTCATATTTTTATCATTCAAATGACAATATATTTATTCCCTTTATCTCTTCTTCTCGAGTACCCATTAGTAAAAAAAAAAAAAAAAAAAAAAAAAAAAAAAAGTTTGATCATTTGTATGCCTAGTTTTTTTTTTTTTTTTTTTTTCATTTTTTTCATTAGGTCCACCTCCACAATTTGCTTTAAAACTTGCGTGTGTGAGACTCGTGTCCAAGTAACCTACATCTAAATTTTCAAGTTTTTAGACCCAAAATTGGCAGGAGTTTGGTAGACTTTGCAACGGTCAACTCTTTCAACTTTGACCTTTAGGCAGCCACATTTTCAGCCACAAACTAATTAAAAAGCTTGCCCTATGTCTGAATACACTTTTTCAAATGTTTAGACCAAAAATTGGCTGAGTAATTTGGTAGACTATAGAGGTCAAATTTGTTAAAACTTTGACCCCTTAGCATTTATCATTTTGGGCTCAAATCAAATTAAAAAGTTTGATCCATATCCAAGGAACTTGCATCTAAATTTTTAAGTGTTTAGACCGAAAATTGGAGGCGGAGTTTGGTAGTTTTTAAAGGTCAAATCGTTGAACTTTGATCCCTTGACAACCAAATTTCTGGCCTAAAATCGAGTAAAGATTTTCCAAATCTCAATGCCCCTTATCTCAAATGTCTGTAGACTGAAAATTGACAGTAGTTTGGTAGGGAAATGTTACCCACACACGCGCACAATTTCACTTTTATAGATATATAGATGACGACTTTTATAGGGTTTCGGGTAAATTTGACAACCGGAATACTCTAGCCAAATCACGGCTAAAAAAAAAAATCGTCCGCACCCAACAAAATTAAAGACCAACGAAATTTATTTTTATATATTTTTCTAAATTTTAGTTCAGGTACGCATTTACCAGAAAAGAATGAATTGCTATTTCGTTATCCTTCTTGCTGAAATAAAATTGTTGGTATTTTATTTTAAGGCTCATCTCCCGTTCGTTTTTTTTTTTTTTTTTGTGTGCTAAAAACGAATCTGCGAACCGTTTCCGTCGCAAAAAAAAAAGTTTTCATGGTATGTTTTCCATGTAAATTTAACTTAAAAATGAGCACCTACTTTCTGGCCACCTGAGAGATGGGGGTGGCATTTTTGTGTTTGTTGGCTAAAAAGTTTCTTGCTTGATTTCTTTTGAATGGTATTAACTCTGGGACTATTTTTCATTTCACAGCCTAGCTTTTATTTACGCTATGTGTGAGAAGGCTGTTAAATGTGTATTCACGTACCAAGCTGCCTTGTTATAGTGTAGTATTGGTGAAAATTTAAAATTAGGCGAAAAACAAGTAGTTTTCCAAATATTAAGCCATATAATTATCACAGGTGGCTAGTTTGTATGTGCAAGCGCACATATTTTCAATGCGCGTGTCAAGTGTTTTTAACGAAAATCAGTTTTTAACTGTTGAATTTGTATAGTTATCATTATTTACTTTTTTTTTTTTTTTTTTTTTTTTTTCAAAATTTCTAAACAATATTAATCGACTTTAACCTTAATTTAATAAAATAAAACATTTTTTTTGTAAATAGTCTGTTTTATTGAAAGATTATAAATTCTTAGTTTATATAATAGGATGTTGAAACCTGATGTTTCCGATTACTTTATGGATTTATCAGATTTTGCAAAAAAAAAAAATGCCATATGACACTGAGCATGCTTTTTTTTTTTTTTTTTTTTTTTCTTCAATAAAACCGATTTTTAAAAGAAAAGCAAAATAAATAGGTAAAATATCAATTTGTAAAAAGATTATGGTATGTTGTATTGAAATGTTAACAGCCTCAACTCCAAAAATTTGAAAATGGAGCTTATCGTTTTGCATTCAAGACTTTTTCATGTATATGAGGGATGTTCTAAAAGTAATGTCTTCTATTTTTTTTATTCTGCCCAAATGGATTAGAGGGGACTGCAAATTATATTATGAGGACTGAACTTATGCATTCATGATATGAAAGTTTCACATCTTTATTATAGTGATGGTGTGAGACTCTAAGAAAGCAACTCCTATCATGGACATGTATCAGAAACAGATGCGTCATTGAATTCGTTTATGCAGAAAAAATTGAACCAATCAACATTCAGTAGCACCTTTTGAACGTTTATGAAGTTGATGCCGGCACTGTTAGATGGGTTTGTGGATTTGCAAATGATAAAGCCTGCTTTGAACTTTTGACTGAGGTATACTTTATTACTGGCAAAAGTGCATTAAGAATGATGGCAACTATGTAAAAAAAAAAAAAAAAAAAAAAAAAAAAAAAAAAATTTCCGGAATACAAAAGGTCACTTTTTGTAACGGTACCAATCCTGTCTTCATAACTCTTTAATGTTTTAGTTTTGGAGTTAAAAAATAGAACTTATTTTTGGAATGACCCTTGTATACTTTATATAATTTTCCACGTGTTTCACCATAATATGCTCATTAGCATGGCTGAATTTAGCAAATTTAGAAACCATGACTACCATCATTGCTGTTTGGCACCTTTACTGTCAGGCCACAAAACTTTGCTGAAAGTAGAATATATTATAGCACATAAATGCATAAGTTTTTCAATTTTTTTTAAAAATGATTAAGATGAATAAAACCCTGGTCTTTGGGATATAGCAAAATTGTTCTCTATCTCGTGTGTGTAGAAAATAAGAACGTTTTATAAATATACAATTTTTACAAATTTCATTGAAAGAATATTGATCTTCATAGATCATTTTATCTAGTAGCAGAAATACTTGTTTTTTATTAATGAATCTCTGCTTATCAAGGCCCAAAAGTCACTTGAGTTAACAAATTTGTTAGAGGACTAGATAATGGTTGAAAATGTGCAGAATTTGATTAAGGACAGTGCAACAAGAATTTATCATTGAAAATGACTAGTTTCTTGTCATCTTAGAAACTCTGCTCATAGAAGTTCTGTTTAGCTTTAAGTACACAAATAAAAAAAAGGACAAGTATTTACAATGGTTTTAGCTTGACAAGGTTTTGCTGTGAATGTTTGAGAAAGGGAGAGCAGAGATTGGAGCTCAACCGGGCACCTACCATAAAAATAGAATAAAGACTAACAATGTCTCTTTCCTTAGACACTGTATGAAAGAAGTCAGATATCTATGCAGAGTTTCTCAATTTTCTTCAATTTTATTGGATAGATTAGAAATTAACATTTATAAAATCTGTTTAATATTCTTTTTTAAAAAATGATTCAGGTTTGATGATCGATATCAGCTAGGAAATAACTGGAATGCTGTCATTAAAAAGTTAAAACAAAAACAATTGTCTGAGATTCCAAATCCTTATGACATGAAATATTGGAACTGAAAGCAAACACTCCATCCCCGGGACCAAATCATTTTGAAATTTGAATTTAAAAAATAAAACCATTCCAAACCATACAATACAAATATTTTTAACTCGCTTAAATGAGTTTGATATGCATTTTTCTTCCACATAAATCTGGAATAATTTGATGGAATTAAAAAAAAAAAAAAAAAAAAAAGAAGTTTTCTCTTCAAAGTAAACACATCAAATACCTATCATGATTTGACGGCTAAAAGGAACGTTAAAAATGTTGGGAAATTTTATTCTTATTTTTACCTGCTCTTAATTTTGAATAATGAATTTTTAAAGTCTGACATTGATAAGGACATTAGCTCAAACATGCTGATTCCAAACTGGTTGGCGTAGCTCAACAATTTAACTGATCTGCTGATGCACACATCAGCACAATATTGCTTTATATATAGAATGTGGGTGCATATTTGTTTTGCTAGTCTAGGAAAATACTATCATGATAGTATCATGAATAGACTGCTCCCTAATCAGATAGTAATGACTGAGAGGATATGATGAAAAAAGATGATACCTGGCAGAATCGATCATGACGATAAAATCCATAGTACACTACTACCCCCCCTTACAAGAAGGCCGTAATATCTTAGAGTATTAGCCCAGCCCTCTAAAAAAAGAGGTACTTTCTGAGAAGACTCTTATCACAACAGAACTGATACTACACTATCCACTCCCATTAAAAAATACTAGTTATAAATTTTTTTTCATTTATTTAAAAATGCCTAGTTATAAAAAACATGATTCTTTGGCCTTTTGATTTTGATCAGTGTGGTATCTTTCTTAGCATCCAACATTTTATCAATGAAAATTAGTGTGTATGTATATATATATATATATATATATATATATATATATACACACACACACACACACACACACACACACACACACACACACACACACACGTGTATATAATATAAAGAAAATATAATAATGGCATTTACAAATAAATATTCTACAAGATTAATTTATTAGGAATACTTGCAGCTGTTTATGGGTTTTTACAGGTTATATATTAATGTGTGTATGTATATACAGTATTTATAAAATTGTATAGGATTAAGTGTAACCAATTATATTAATATGGTTAGGATATGTGAAAAAAAAATTTAGTATTTTGTTTGTGCATATAGTTTCCTATAACAGTACTAGTACAGTTTGTAACCTTCGCTAAAACTTTTGTTGGTATCTTTGGGCTGTTTGTGTTTAGCCTATCAGTTTCACTCAATTCAATTGTGAATTGAGCAAATAGTAAAATTCGTCTGTGCTAAAATCTGCAAAATTTTGGAAAATAAAGTTTCTTGAAAAACCCTAACCCTAACAAATAATTTTTTCACCCTCAACCTAACCTAGTTATTATGATTCAAAAACTATACCAGTGCATAAAAACAATTTTATTGGAACAAAAGAAAAATTAAACAATCTTTTAACTTATAAAAAAATATCAAAATAAAAATATTTTTTCATAAAATTTTACGTGCTAGGACTATCTTTCCTTTTTTGTCTTACTTTAAATGTTACATTATTTTTATTTTATTTTTCTTGCTTGACAATATTACTTCATTTTGATTTTTAACACTGGGTTGTTCTTTTGGTTGGTAGCTTTTTGTCTGTTTATGAAAACAGTCAGAAGATACTGACGAAAAATTTGATTTTTAGCATGGGTCATAAACTGTATCGGTATCCCTGAAACAGATGTTTTCTTCTGGTTGGTAACTTAATCTGATTCATATTTTAGTCATAGTTTCAAATAGATGAATAATTTGACTAAATGTCAGTGAAGTCAAATCTACACATATTTTCAACTTGTGATCAATTGCATATTATGTTGACCCTCCGGTTTCTATTATATCAGCAAAGTTAAGCACCATTGAGCCTGGTCAGTATTAAATGGGTGACCATTTGGGAATAGCAGATACTGTATCTATTCTGTTTTTTATATCCCTGCATTGTTTTCGATCATACTGGATTTTTTCGTTGTTATTAGAATCAAGAAGTGTCTATTCAGAAAAGGGATTGTGCAACCCTTGCTCCACAATTACATGCACAGCTTCCGTTACAGGGCTATCTATTTTCTTTCAAGACTAAGCTGAGGCAATGATGTAATAAACAAATAGAGCAGAAATACATTAACAGGCATTTTTATTTTTTTAAATAATTTGCCAATGAATGTTTGAGAATATAAAGGATGGCAAGACTATTGAGGTTGAAGTTTTGTTACTTTTGTGATACCATTGGTGCACAGAGGAGCAGGTGCTAATGTAATTGCAAGAGTTAGGAGTGAATGGAATATGTGCCTACATACGAAATGGCTTTCCATATGGTAAGGCCATCTCCAGAGAAGATCCTAAATTGTTATATATGTGCTTCAGAGTGGCCCTGGCTCGCAGCACCGCGTTCATATTTGACCTATTATCCCCATAACAGTGGATATACTATCATGTAGAATATCTCTTAGAAAATTGACCACATTCTGTCTGCTCATCCCTCGGTTAAAATTCAGAATGGAGACTTCAATGTTGAACGGATGATGAGGGGAGGTACTGTTATTTTTCGATTGCTTATAAACTAGACAGTTTGCAAGTCTCCTTGCTTACAACTTTCCCAGAATTGTGCTCATCCTCCATTGTCTCCATTGCAATTTTCGGATCACTCAGTTGTCTTGGTTAAGAAAAAAGAAATGTAATAAATCCTCAGATTTACCTTTCCATCATACTGTATATCGATACTCTATCGCTGACTGGGATAACTTCCAAACATTTATACCAGATCTCTGCATTCCATGTTTAAAAATGTGTCGTCTATCGTATCTGACTTGACAGAATGATTGTCGGTACAGACCGTTTCATACCCTCCAAAACAATTCTAGCAAAAATCTAACAGTCGTGGTTCACTTCAGAATGTGCTGCTGTCTTTGCCCACAGAAACCACTATCTCCACTGCTTTTAGCAAAATAGATGTGCTGGAATGATAATTAGGAGTAAAACATCAATTTTTTTCTAAAGTTGCCTGAACCCAGTTGGCTCTTCTGCCAAAGAGAAAGCACTTTCTCTTTCATCACGTCTCACTTCAGATTTTTTGTTCATGACTTCATATTGTTGCTCTAATTCATCAACATCTGATAAATATTTTGCAAGTATAATTTTGTTGTAAATAGCAATACCATGCCATTTTTTTTCTTTAGATTGAATAAACTCAAATCAAGCATTATTGAAAAAAACCCATAAAAACAAAGAAATATCTTAGTTTTTTAAAATCGGCCCATTAGAACTAGTTATGACCATTCAAAGTATCAATGGTTATCTGAACATTTTGCCTTGAGTCAGTCCTATTCAAATGCATATAAGCTTGTGACTGAAAATGGTAAGAAATTTGCACAATTTATAGACTAACTCATCTTTAAAAAAAGCTGTATCTTCAGATCTTTAAAATATTATGAAATTTTGAACATATCATAATACCACGAAGGTTCAGTTAGCATTATTTACGACCATCTCACTTGGTAACTTAGACTAATTAGCATATTTCAGTTTCATTTTAAGTTTTAAATAGAAACATTATAAAAACACCTAAGAAAAATGGTAAGTAAGGCTTTATCATAAGTATTATTCTGATGGACATTATCATTATAACATGAAAAATTCAAGATGGCGATCAGGAAATAAAAATGCCACCATGACACGATTCAAAGAAATTAACAAAATATGGCTTGTAGCATATCAAATTAAAGGAAATTTTGTACAGATCGGAATTATTTTCAAGTATATTAAACTAATGAGGATGATTAAATTTCATTTTTAACAGCTTCAAGTTATCGTGATAATTATTGGGCGAGTTTCTACCACTATTTTGTATAATTTTATTTTCAAGTCATTGTCAAACTTCAAGAGACATCGCAGACGTTTTTTTTTTTTTTTTTTTTTTTTTTTTTTTTTTTTTTTTTTTTTTTTTCTCGTGTAACGCTTGACACTACTTGTTTTTTTAACAGAATAAATGTTTACGAGACCAAAAATTTATTGAGGTAGGTAGAAGAGTAACTTGCCTTTGGTAACATCTATTTGTTTTTTAGCCACTTTTTCTATCCTCTGGATTGTAAAACAAACCCACAGATTAATTTATTTATTGCAGACTATTATCCTCATTTTTTTTAGTTATTTCACGATGTTTAAGCCAACTAAATATCTGGGTTTAAATATATTATTTAATTGGAATTCATTATTGAGATGAGTATTATTTATTAATTGCGGACTATTATTCTCATCTTTTTTTAGTTATTTCACGTTTTGGCCAACTATTCCTCTGGCCTTTGTTAGGTGGTAATCGCGACGGGATAGGAACTCCGAATCTCCTAACTGCATTCTCAGCAATTACTGCCATCTATAGTTGTTCTCTCACCACGTTTTGGCCAAGTAAGCCTCTGGCCGAAACAACTATGGATAACAGTAATTGCTGAGAATGCAGTTAGGAGATTCGGAGTTCCTATCCCGTCGCGATTACCACCTAACAAAGGCCAGAGGAATAGTTGGCCGAAACATTATGAAACAACTAAGAAAAGATGAGAATAATAGTCTGCAATTAATAAATAATACTCATCTCAATAATGAATTCCAATTAAATAATATATTTAAACCCAGATATTTTTTGTGCGTCAGACGCACAAAAATCCTATGTTTTATAATGCACTTGTCACTATTTCTAATAACTCTAGCATAAAGTTTTTATCCAATTCTTTTCAAATTTTAGGACAAAAGAAAATATATTCACTATTAAAAAGCGTTTGAACACAGTTGCTATCTTTTAACGCTTTGTAATACTTTGAGATATTCTAACTTTTGACTGAAAAGACGTACGTGTTGTGTTCAAATTCCGAAGCAAAGATAATTCTTTCCCTGATTAGCGAAAACAATTAGAAACGTTAACGGGTACAACTTTCGCTTCAAATATTTAAGTATTTGTAAAAAAGGAAACCTAATTATGATAAATTTGTATTAAAACTTAAAAATTTCCAATGAAAGGTTGACTGAGATTTTTATATATGCAAAATACACACGGGCTGATTTTCACATTTCATTGCATTCTGCTGACCACATTCTTAGATGGAAGTGGCAGTTCTTTGGCATTGTGCCATTATAACTGTCAGTAAAATCATTAACTTTTTTTTTTTTTTTTTTTTCTCCTCAGTGACAAAACAATGATGGAGAGTGTTGTTAATTTTATTTCTGATGTCGTCCCACAGGTAAGTTTGTACTTTTTCTATGGAAACTACTCAACAAGAGCATCACGTTTTACATGGGTACAAACCAATCCTGTAATAAATTTTTATCAAATTTATGTTGATTTCTTCAAGCATGTATCTATCAATATAATTCTAAAAATGTAGATTTTGCTTGTCTCTCTAAGCACACTGAATGATGCTGGTCATTAAAAAAAGGCAGAAGACAGGCAGATCTTTTGATATTGTAAATGACAAGATAAGCAGAACATATGTGATCAGTGATCCTCTGTGTGGACAGTTAATTTTTGTATAGGTGTGTTCGGGTGTGTCGAAAAGAAAGTGCTTGATTGAAAGAATGCGACAGTTAAAATACACATTTATTTAAAAACTATACAGTCAATAAAACTATGGTACATCTCCGGAATCTATAATAGTTTATTTTTGTTTTAAATTTGTGTGCATATGATATATATCCTTGTGATTTTTGTTTTTGTGGGAATTGAACTTTTGAAGACCTTGTTGTAGTTTGGTTTTTGGGTACTTAAACTCTTTGATGATATTCAATCTTTTAAAAAAATATTTTTCATTATAGAACTTAAATAAACCTTGCCTTGAAACAACTATAATATAAACTTTATTTGGAATATGATTTGAAAAGTGTTTGTGCGTCCGTCCAAGGAATCTTGTTTGTTTGTCCTCAGGCAGAGTAGATGACATTATTGAATTATGACCTCATCCATTAAAATGGGGATAACCGTGCACAGTGGATGGAGTTTTGTGTTAATTGGTTTGAAAGTAACTGCTGATATGATCTTTTGTCCAATCAACACTATGCTTAAAACAACACTCACTGCTGCTGCTACTTCAAACAATATAACTAATGCAGTGAGAAATATATTAGTATGTTTCAATGCTTTTGATGCACTCAACACCATTGCCAATAAAAATAAAACCTTCGGTTAATGTAGAATATTGTTTTCAAATAATGAACTTTATACACAGAAATAAACAATACTGCCCTGTTGGTGGGGCATCAGAATACGCTAACTACACTCCCTGCTGAGGCTAAGTCCTTCAATGAGGTTAGCTGTGGATGGCGACTTGTGATGCATTGAGACAGGATCTTGGTGGTTGAGGGTATTGGCGGTCAGGGTTAAGTACATTCACTTCCCAACACTCCAAACTTCTTTACTTTGGCTAGATGGGCGGTCAGAGAGGCCCGATCCAATCAATTGGCTGGTCAGGTCAAGCCCTAACGTCTACTACCGAACAAATTTACCCAGAATACAAAGATCAACATACAACTGTGGATAAAAGCCAAACTTATCTCCCTCCTAGGAAAGATGAAAAATAAACAAGATCCTAACAAAAGTAGATTTTCAGAGGCACTGGCTGAGGTTCAGTCGACATGGAAAATCATTAACTCAAACATGGCTGAAAACTTATTTGTCTACATGGGTTTTGTGGGTGTACATCGAATATTTATGACACTTTGAGACTCGCATAGTTGAGTATACTGCTTTGTGTAACTCTGACCTGTCAAAGCAATTGGGTTTCCTCCTTGACAGATCTCAATATTGGGCTTCATGGTAGATGTAGAGCACGGGCAATGAAAATTAAAAAATAAAACCTAATGTCTATAAACACAAACAAAAAACCCGAAATCCCTTGTCACACCTGAAGTGCTACATGAAATTAAAAAACAAAAACAAAAAAAATGAGTTATAGAATATAAAAACTTTTATAAAGAAAGCAAATGAAAGAATTCCAACAAATACATCTTAAAACAATACACAAAAATTACCATAAAAAATTAAAATTGGATACAATATACAACGCATGGAAATCTACATCCCAACCAAGATGTTTGAGATGCCAAAAAATTTATTTGAATATATTAATATAGAAAACCTTTAAATTCCTAAAAGAACTAAAAATATCAAACATCTGAATCAAGAAAAATAAAGAATCCCAACATAAAACATAACTGACCTTAAATAACCCATAGAGGTTGATAGGTAAAAAAAATAAAAAATAAACAATATGAAATAAAGATCTATCAAAACAAACTGTAACTGTAGATCCAATTTTAAATACTTCAGTAAAATGTGAAATTATATGTACATCAGTTAACTCAAAAAGTTTCCTGATTGATTTAAATGTGAATATAATACATTTATATGGATCTTCTAGAAATTCAAGATGGCGATGTAAGATGTTTCCCACATGTTTTGAATCCAATTATTTTTTGGTCCCCTGACAAAAGGAGGGTGAACCTGTAAATTCCCCATCGGCTGTTCGTCCGTTGTGGAATTTTAAAAAAAAATTTTGCACAAACATTAAACATGCTAGGAATAAAAAGTAACAAAACGAATTTTCCGGGAAAACTCCAGTTGCCCTGCTAGGGGTGCCTTTCGGATTAAAATGGCTAAAATTGACACTTTTGTGTTTATTAAAATAAATTGATGCCTTGGATTTTTATAAAACTTTCTGAAAAGTATAAATATAATTTTGTTTGTCTATACTTCGTGATAATTCTTTAGTGTGCTCAAGGGACTCTTCTTAGGGCTAATAAAAACACTATTTTGGACTATTTTACCATATTTGTTCAAAATTTTCTGTCTATTTAGCAGTTTTGCATGGTGCTGAACTCCAATTTAAATGTTAAAGCCTTGGGCTAAATTGGAGGAGGTGGGGGGCAAATGATGGACTTAGTCATTTTTTTTATTTTTTTATTTTTTTTTTTTTTTCCATGGTGCAGAACTGAAATTTAAAACTGTAGTTTGTTCATTTTCACCAAGATTTGACGTCCTCTGGGGATTTTTGGGGGCTAAATGGGGAGGGGGGGGCAAATGCTGAACCTAGTCATTTTATTTTATGCCTCGTTCATTGTGCACTCATGGGGACCATGCATGCTTCACTTGTTTGTTTTGGTTGTAATAAACGCTACAATAAGTTTTTTTCAGATTTTATGTATCTTTTACTTAGTCATCACTTATCAAGGCCGAAAAACACTTGGGGATAAGGGTTAATGAATGGAATTTGGCAACGTAGTAATTGTCAGTGGTGCAAATTGGGTAGAATTTGATTATTAGAACTTGTTTACATTGGATTTGAAGGCTACCATGTTGTATTCAGCCGGGAGGCAGGACAACAGAATAGTGTTTCACAGGTGGGCAATTTTGAGAAAGCTTTGTTCATGTTTAGATTTAGGCACAGATAGGGAATATGGGAAATCATTTATAATGGTTGTAGCTAGTAGGGTGAAAGTTTGGTAAGGGGGAACCATAAATTAGTTCTGTCAAGCACTTATGAAAATGATAGAGCAAAGACAGGCTCACAACCTCTCTTCTGTGGAAAAGAGGTTGCAGGAAAGAGAAAAGGGCATTACCTACTAGATTTCGAAGCCAGCCTTGAACTCTATCAAGGCAAGATAGGGTGCGCCGAGCATCTCTTGCCTGGATTTGATAACAGTACTCCATTTTAAGTCGTACCTGGCTCTTATACACAGAGGATTGCATTGGCAGTGAGATACCAGCTCAAGTGGTAGAATGATCCAACCATTTTTCCAGCGATCTTGGCAATGGATTTGATGGATTTCAGAGCAGGATTAAAGGTCAGTCCCAGAAACTTGTCAACACATGGAACTTCGCCAAAGACAAGAGCTATTCATTTCAATTGGGGTATGATGGTGGTCAGCGATTATGATGAAAGGAGAGAAGCTTGGTTTTTGGTACATTAAAATTAATGCCCCCCCCCCATCCCCCATTAAAAGGGTATCAGAAAGATCTTGGTCATTGCTGGCCTCGGAAGCGTTGTCATCTGCATAAATGTTTACGAATTATCCTAGAATATGACTTAGAAGATCATTGAAGATTAGGAAGTGAGTTTGACCTAGGATGGAACCTTGAAGGATGCCAGCGTTAAAACTCAGTTTCTGATTTCTACCCATCAATGACTACTCTTCTAAGCCTATCAGAAAGGATTTAATTGAGAAGACATTTTCAGCTGTTCCATAGCTGGCGATCTTGTGAAGTAGACCGTTATGCCATTCTCTAGCAAAAGCCTTTGATATGTCAGGAGCTATTGCTCTAGAAACTAATCCTCTGAGATTCACTAATCCTGTCTAACAGTTAGTACATCAGTTACGGATCTCGTGAACTTGCATGTCATGGAGCAGGTTATTTTTGCTGAGGTGTTTGATCACTTCTGTTTCTCACAGATTCCAGCCTGTACTAAGATGACCGATCTCCGGAATGTTTAAATATGGGGCAGACTGAAGTTTTCCAGGGTGTTGGGAAGTATTTCTCCTTAAGGCATTGTTTTAAAACAGCTTTGTAAGTATGGGAGCTAGTTCTTGAAACTTTTTGAGTACTCTACAGGGCTCTACGGACAAACTTATCTTTTGTTGACCTTTGACAACTAAATATTTTCGTTTACTCGCCAAATAGAAAAGTCACTAGCCAAACCCACATGATTTTTAGAATATGACATCTTAGTTCTGTGACGAGTATGTACATCAAAGATTTTTCTATGGTTTTTAACAAGTGTAATTCTAAATATACAAATTTTATGTCGATACTTCAAGGTATAAACATTCTAATTTCTTCAGATTTTTTTTTTTTAAACAGCCCTTGTTAAAAGAAAAAGTATATTGTTCTATTAAACTTTTGTTTAAATGATTTAACTTCATTCGTTTAAAAAAAAAAAAGAAAAAATATTTTTTATTCAGCTTTGGAAAATTGTCGTTGAAAGAAATACAATCGCCAAAAGATAAGTGTTTCATTATTTCTAGTCGCCACTTAAAAAAAAAAAAAAAAAAAAAAATCACTTGCAATGTAGAGTCCTGCTAGAACTGAAATGCCTTTTATCTTTTCTAAATCCTTTTTCATTTCATTATAATAAACCTAACAATTTCTTGAACATTTATCTGAGGAGTTGTTTAGTGGTCTTCTGCTAGCCAACAAAACACCTTTTAAAACCTACTATATAAAAAAACAAAACTTATGAATGTGAATTTAACTACATTACTTGGTTTTGGAATGATAACTAATGATATACATGCTCTGAAAGTGAAAATTAACTTTCATGGAGCTTAATGTTTGTTACAATTCGAAATATTATTATAGAATATACACTGTGTGTGTGTGTGTGTGTGTGTGTGTGACCACATACAATACTGTTTCGTTGTTTCACAGCTCATCAGTGTGGCTAAACAAGCAACTACCTCAAGCTAGGATCGAAACCCGATCGCCCAAACGACAGTCGGAGCTGCTAACTGTTGTGCTATACAGCTGCTGCTATGTGAGCAGTGAACTGACATTGTCCAAATATCGAAGCTCAATTTGTTTACACAAAAAGCATTGTTAATATGCTAATGGTAATTTGTATATCACTTCCCAAATGCTCAAACTAAGATGGGAGCATTATAGTCATCCACATATAGTACTGTTTTGCAGCTCATCAGTGCGGCTTATATATAAAAATGTTTTGGTATGTTTGTTTGAAGTCAAAACTATACTATTACAGTAGAACCCCGGGATACAACATTACTCCGTTTGGGGATTGGGATCGTAAAGTGAAATTGCTGTATGGCAGGGCCTGAACAAAATCTTATACAGTACATATGAAAAATTAGTAACAAAATGCAATACATTATCTAATACACATGTATATAATCAAATAACATTATAAATAACACCGTAAGGCGGGGCAAATACCGTAACCAGGGTCTGGAAAAACATTGTAACTTGGGGGGGGGGGGGCATATCCCAGGGTTCTATTGTACCATATTCAGGGAGGAGGGTAGTCAAATGGCTATTTCATCTTGTGTTTATCTCGAGTGTACTATTAAATTTGATCTTTCTTTGATCAGACAACCTGTAACTTTTAAATATTAGCAGTAGGTGAGAATCAATTGTAGCAAGCAAACAAACAAAGTTTGATCATTGTTTCATGCGATTAAATATTAGTTTTTTCAACTAGCAATGATTCAAAACTGTACTTGTAAAACATTCACAATGCTCATGTAGCTACATTCACTGTCGGCGATTTTTCTTACTTCTACCTATACCTAAAACACAAAAATTTTATGAGCAAAATTTCTTTTCTAGAACTACTCATCTGTGAAACATGTACCATGGGTCTGCTTCTCGACTGACTATAACATGGTTGTTTTCAAGTTCAATGTAAACATTACTGTTGTCTTAAGTAATCAAATCCTGACCAATTTCTGCCATTATCAATCATCAGTGTTGTCTCACCTAACACTTACTAATCCTTATCCTTGTGGCTTTTGAGCCTTGATAATACTGATTATGTATCTTTGTGTCAACCAAGGCGATTTGAATTCCCTATTGGTATATTCCCAGCAGAAGTCAGACTCCACACTGAGTGGCAGAGCACAGAACCAATAAATTTAAAAAAAAATTTTTATTTTTTATTTTTAAAAAGAAATTTTTTTTTTTTTTATAAGAAACCAATTTCTTGCACTCAAAACGGCAGGTGAAGCACGCTTTAACCTTAGTAATGGTGCCTTATTAGGAAGGGCATCCTGCCTATAAAAATTGTCTAAATCAAGGAAATGACTTCCAAAGAAAATTGTTCATGTTGCAGTTTAAATATATTTTGTATAGAAATAAAATGCTAGTAAGACCATTAATATTTCGTATTGTTTTGTTTCTTATACCTATATTTGTTTCTTATTTGAAAAATACTTTCTGTAGAAATAATTTAATTTTTTAAAATATTTTAACTTATTTTAATTTATATTAAAAATAAAGATAATCTTATTGTAAAAATAATTCAAGACTAAATATTTAAAAAAAAAAAAAAATGTAATTTAAAAAAAATTTTTAAATTAGCCACTTGTTCATTATTTCTCACTACCGCTTTTTTTTTTTTTTTTTTTTTTTTTTTTATACGAACTAAACCTGCAGACATATGAAGTATTCATACAATTTTATTAATTATGAAACTTGTGTCCATTCCTCATAAAAAAGTCACATTGGATTCACCATTTTAAATACTAAAATGCTATTTGGAGCAGTTATACACATTTCTGTGGAGAACAAACTTCCTCTCATAAATAACATTTCTCTTTACAGGCCTATAGCAATAATCCAAGGATGGATGATAAAGAAAAAGTTCAATGGGTTCGATTTGAACATGCAGATATAAATGGTAAGTAAGCTAAGCTTTCTAAACCATTTTCAAAATTTACCCAAAATTTGTATCACTTGGATTATTCAAACTACTGTTATCTGGAGTTGTTCTCACAATATTTCGGCTGATGTAACCTTTGACCTTCAGGTGTATTTTGGTCACACTATTTTTTACTCCATGCGTTTGTTTGGCCTTTCCGTATATAAGCAAAACTGAACTCTTAGCAAAGGCAACTCCTTGGCACTTGTGCCAGGGATGTCCAGAAGCAATGATCAATATAGGCAAAACCCGTCATATCAGACAATTGTTATTCAGTTGGACACTCCGCTTTTTATGGGGTGCTGGTTTTCCCCAACAAACAAATACGCAGAAACTGGCTTGCAGCCAAAGTTGAGTGCATGATTTCATTCCCCTATGGCATGATGTTTGATCTCCTTAAATTTACGTGCATGTCACTGAACTTTTTAATTGTTTAATTTCAACCATTCTCACTTCTCTGCCCTCTTAGTATTGTAAGATGTCAGGCTTTCTTTTTCGCCTTCTCAAGGCTTCCAAAACTTTTTTCTTCAATACTGACAAACACCTGGGCAATGCCGGGCACCCCCGCTAGTCTATAATATAAATCTCGTCTGTTTAAATGCATGTTTGTATGTCTGCCTAAAACTTTCAACAAGGGCGATGGATTTTCACAAGATCTGTATCGTTTTGAAGCTCGACCCTTTGCACGACAAATATCGAAAAATTGGCTAAAAACATAAATTCCTTCACTTTTAACTGGGCATTTTTCTACAGGGAGGCGTTTTTTTTTTTTTTTTTTTACCAATATTTTCGAAAGTCATCCCCTCTTTTTTTATGACTAGCCTTAATTTAAACATTCGTCACTACCGGTTTGGCAATGGGTACAACAGCAAAGACGTCACTTTTTATTTTTTTTTTCGCATTCTTTTTCTCCTTCGCGGTATTGGTTCAAGCCTGCCTGCCTACTACTACTACTTTTAAAATAAATTTAATTTTTTTGCTATCACATACCTCTAAACACTCTGCCACCCAGGCTAGTCTGATATAAATCTCACCTGTCTGTTAGTGTGTGTATGTTTTGCTAAAACTTTTGACATGCGTGGCCAACACTAACAAAATTGTTGCATGCATGCTCACTGCTTTTTTTTTTTTTTAGGGGCTCATACCCTTACCATAAAACCTCCACACCCCGGCAACACTAGGTACTCCTGCTAGTTCTAAATAAGAGCCAAAACAAATTCCAGCACTCTAGGCAGAGTTCAAAAACCCATAAAGAAACACTTATGATTTTAAACATATACAAATTTTTTTTTTAATTATTTTAAAACAACTTTTTAAAAAAACTATTACCCCTATCATTGTAATTGTCATTTACTACTTAAAAAATTTAACTGGCATAAAATTAAGCAAAAGAATTTTGATTATATAAAAACTTATCTGCTGATGGACCCAAGAGCATCAGTCGAAGTTGCTTGACTAGCAATTCGGCAGCCATAAATTTATCAATTTCAATGTCAAAGATGTATTACTATTTTATTTTTATTTCTTTTCAATAAATGAAAAATATTTCAGTTGATTACCCAACTATAATCAGTGAATTAGACATTTTTAAAATCTTTTTTCACATTCTCAAACAGTAATGGGAAATGCTGACAACAGACTACTAATTCTGTTGAAAATAAATATGAGAACAGGAGAGGTTATTAACGCAAAAATGTGTTGGCTAGAAGTAGGACTGAAAACAAGATAAGACAAAGGTAAAATGAAAATTTTTAGTTTTGTCTAAACTTATTTTTTATTTTGAATCTTGCTTGCATTTAATATTCCTTTGCTGATTCTAGACATGATAGTGGAATCTGTATAAGACATGATAGTGGAATCTGTATATCATACTTACCCATCATGCTTCTATCTGACATATTTCTGCATTGTTAATAGCTTACTATAAATTCTCTTATGTATATAATGGTGTCCCAAAACAAGCTGACGGATTTTAAATTTGATTAACTTCCTCAATATTTAAGTTATGCTTGCCAATTTTCATATGTAGGTATATTAGCCTCTCCATGATGTTTTGAAATATAGTAAGATATCATAGTCTACTTATTCTAATTTTATTTACACAACTTAATCTAGGGTATGTTTTTTACAAGGTCTAATTTTAGTTATGAAAAATGATGTTACTCAAATGTCCACCATTTTCATTTTCATACTCTTGTGCTCTCTGCAGGGCACTGTCATTGATTGATGCTCTTGCACCAATTGAATTTTATATGGAAATTTGCCCTCTTCATGAAGCATTCTGTGACCAGATGATCGAGATACCCCAATTCGACTTTATCTCTTTCTTACTGATGTGGATGGATCGCGGCCACACCCTCTGCTAATCTGACAATTCTCATCACTTCTTGCCATATGGGTTTTACCAGATTTAGGGAGGTCACATACAGACCCTTGCTCATGAAATTGCATTGGGATGGGGAAATTTCTTGTGTTAAAGTTTCGTCTAAATTCTTTTGGAGTTTTTGATATTGACTCCTTCAACCGAAAATACGACTCTACGATAAATATCCGCTCCTCGGTAGTGTAACGACTCATGTAAGGGTTACTCTAGATGATCTGCAAAAATAAAAAAAAAATAAAGTTATGAATTTTTTTAACCATCAGCTTCTTTGTGACATTATGTGTGTAAAAATTTGTATTCCTGTCTGTTCACAATTTCATTAATATATGCAAAAGCTTCCTTGCTTTACTCTCATTTGCATATTACATTAAAAAAAATTGATTTTATTAAATAGCGGTATCTTAATGTTTCTAGCGAGAGAATTGTTATAAGTGTTCTATTTAAAATCGGTATTTAATAAATTTAAAACAACGATTGTATTGTGATAACATTTAAATTTATTTGGAATTATTATTTAAAAATTTTTTTTTTTTTTTTTTTTTTTTTTTTAGTTTACCCCCTTCGGAACATAAACTATCACCATATAAAATAATTTGGTAATCTCAATAAATTTCTAGCTTGAAAGAATAATTCTGAGTAGATAGAAAAATGTTTGGCTTTTATTGGTTTTTAAATATTCAAAAAGAAAACACTTACGAAAAACTGAAAAGATTTTTTTATTCTAGAAACTGCTATACAGAAATCAGTTATTTTTTTTTACGATGTGATCCACCTAAAAAAAAAATAAAGATCTACTTTTTTTGTCCAAATACGTTTAAATAGCCTTTATAAATAACTAGCAGGGCTACCCGGCGTTGCTCGGGACCATATAAACAATGAAAAAACAAAAGCAGATATTGAACATATGTTTTATTCTTAGGGGAGAGGAATCTTTCATCTCAAGTTTTAGCGTTACAAACAAACATTTGTCTTCTTTTATATATATAGATAATGACAGGTTTTTTGGGGGCCCCCCTCGAAGATAACTGATCAGTTGACCAACTTCTAGTGGTCCGTTTGAAATTTCGATATTTGTCATCCGGGTGATGGGGCTTCGATATGATACCAAATTTGTCAAGTTTGGTTCCGTCTTTCAAAAGTTTTAGCGTTACAAACAAACATACATACACACAGACGTTTGGCTTTTATATATATATATAGACTAGCAGGGCTACCCGGCGTTGCCCGGGACCGTAACAACAATGTAAAAACAAAAGCAGATATTAAACATATGTTTTATTCTTAGGGGAGAGGAATCTTTCAGGGTGAGAGAGAGAGAGAGAAGATAAAGAGTGAGAGAGAGGCAGAAGAGAAAGTTGTTCCATCCTCTTTCCCCAATTTGAATACTGTGCACGTTTGAACTCTCATGGTCGAGTTGATCCTCGAGTTGCCTATTGGCCTTGATAAGTGCTAATATAGAGAGAAGAGAAACAGGGTGAGAGAGAGAGAAGATAAAGAGTGTGAGAGAGAGGCAGTAGAGAAAGTTGTTCCATCCTCTTTCCCAAATTTGAATACTGTGCACGTTTGAACTCTCATCGTCGAGTTTATCCTCGAGTTGCCTATTGGCCTTGATAAGTGCTAATATAGAGAGAAGATAAACAGGGTGAGAGAGAGGCAGAAGAGAAAGTTGTTCCATCATCTTTCGTGAGAGAGAGGCAGAAGAGAAAGTTGTTCCATCCTCTTTTCCAAATTGTAATACTGTGCACGTTTGAACTCTCATCGTCGAGTCTATCCTCGATTTGCCTATTGGCCTTGATAAGTGCTAATATAGAGAGAAGAGAAACAGAGTGAGAGAGAGCGAGAGAGAGAGAGAAGATAAATAGTGTGAGAGAGAGGCAGAAGAGAAAGTTGTTCCATCCTCTTTCCCAAATTTCACTACTGTGCATGTTTGAACTCTCAATCTAGAGTTGCCTATTGGCCTTGATAAGTGCTAATATAGATAGAAGGGAAAGAGGGTGAGAGAGAGAGTAGATAAAGAGGGTGAGAGAGAGAAAGAAGAGAAAGAGGTCTAGAGAGAGAGAGAAGAGTGAGAGAGAGAGAAATATGGTGAGTCGAGTTGATCCTCGAGTTGCCTATTTGCCTTGATAAGTGCTAATATAGAGAGAAGAGAAACAGGGTGAGAGAGAGAGAAGATAAAGAGTGTTAGAGAGAGGCAGAAGAGAAAGTTGTTCCATCCTCTTTTCCAAATTGTAATACTGTGCACGTTTGAAGTCTCATCGTCGAGTCTATCCTCGATTTGCCTATTGGCCTTGATAAGTGCTAATATAGAGAGAAGAGAAACAGGGTTAGAGAGAGAGAGAAGAGAGTGAGAGAGAGAGAAATATGGTGATAGAGAGAGAGTTAGGAAAGAGGACACAAGCGGTTCTAATAAAATGTGCATCTATAGGAGATAATGCCTGGGAATGGGTGCACTGTTTTTGTTGGTTTTGAAGCTGCCTCTTCCCCCCCCCACAGTTTAACAGTGGTGTGACGTCAAGAGAAAGAGGGTGAGAGAGAGGGAAGAGTAAGTGGGTGAGAGAGAGAGAGAGAAAAAAGAGAAAGACGGTGTTGGTTTTGTGAAAAAAGTTGTTATTTACAATTGGTCGCCATTAGTGGATGTTGACGTCACGTCACGTGACATGACTAAGCGTTTTTTTTTACGTATGAATAACATTTTTTGTTTTAATTATAAAGTCTACACTTAATTTTATAGAAAATAATGTATATATAATAGAAAAAAAAATTTACTGGTTTTGTTGGATTCAAGTGGATCCCCCCCCCTCCAGTTTAAGAGGTAGGAGGTCACGTGGTAATATACAAAATGGCTAGCGTAAATATAAAGATCGGTTTTATTATCAACGAATATTTTGAAAGCTGAATTTTTTTATTCCTGTACATTTTTTCCTGACATTTTTCGTTAAAAATCTTGTATAAATACTATTTTTAACCAGTTAATTACGTTGGAGACATTGTCATGAAGTTTAATAATATATAGAACGAAGGAGAAGAGAAATTGCAAAAGTATCGTAGAAAGAACTTGTTATTTACAATTGTTCGCCATTAGTGGACGTTGACGTCACGTCACGTGACATGACTAAGCGTTTTTTTTTTTACGTATGAATTACATTGGATCATTCAAGAATTACGTAATAAAAAGCATTAAAATGACAGGTTTTTTGGGGGCCCCCCTGGGAGAAAAACGATAAGTTCACCCCTTTCTACTGGTCCGTTTGACGTGAAATTTCGATATTTGTCATCCGGGATATGGGGCTTCGATATGATACCAAATTTATCAAGTCTGGTTGTGTCTTTCAAAAGTTTTAGCGTTACAAACAAACATACATACACACAGACGTTTGGCTTTTATATATATAGACTAGCAGGGCTACCCGGCGTTGCTCGGGACCGTATAAACAATGAAAAAACAAAAGCAGATATTGAACATATGTTTTATTCTTAGGGGAGACGAATCTTTCATCTCTATGTATTATTTGTTTTATCTACCCCCGGACTGGTATTGTTCATGTTTTATCCCTAGCATAGGTAATTTACAGCATGTATATGAAATTGTTTTACCTTAGGGAGAAGAGAACAGGTAATATACAACATAATGTGTCTATATTACATCCCTGGCAACGCCTAGAAACCAGCTAGAACATGTATTTCAGTCAATCTTTATTACATCCTGGGCTATGCCGGGAAACCAGCTAATCTCTATTTAGTGACTTGACCACCAAAATACCTCCCTAAGTGTGTCCTTTCTTTTGAACTTATTAGATATAGGTATCTAGAAATGTGTGTGAAATTTTGTTGAATGCATTGTTCACTATGATTTTCTTATTGTTCTACACAATATCAACTGTAGCGAAATAAAACAGTAAACTTAGTGTAGTGTTAGAATAAAGAGCAAAGGAAAAAATTAGAATCATATTCTGTAATTGCAAATCTAAATTTGCTAGCGTGTACCAGTATTTGCCAGGTTGTGGAAATTTGGAATTTATAACGTATGTAGTGGCCTTTTCCTAGATACCTATTGCTAAAAATTATACTTTCATTTTGTTAGAAAAATCTCTCTTCGGATGCCCTGCATCATCCAAAATAAAAACAAATATTTTTATAATTGTTTCAGTACATTGCTACACATTGTGAAATTTGTTGACGTTTGTAAAAAAAAATCATGAATGTGCTTATATTCCAAAAAAGAAAATATCAGTGCACAGTATTGAAAGTGTTTGAGATTCAAAAGTCTGTAACATTTCTACTAACTTCATAAGATGTCATGTGAGAAACTTAATTGAATATCAAGACATTATCTGAAGCGTTTTTATTTTGGTGTAACGTATGTGTTTACAGTGAACCGTAACTTTTAATAAACAGCTTGGTATGCAATGACATAGGCTAAGAATCTTAGACAAAATATATATAAATTGGAAAAATGTGTGAACAAATGAAAAAAAAATGATCCGCTCCACTTGATGACATCAAGCACAGTAATATTTTAGTGAAGAAAATATGAAATTGATGTTCAGTGATTAGTTTGGATGAATGAGAAAATGTAATTGTTTGATGCATAAAAAATAACTCATTTGCTGTATTTGATATTAAGCAGCAAAATATAGTGATTTGAATATTAAGGAAAACATCAAATCAGATTATATAAAAAAAAAGATGAAATTAGAAAATATATATTTTCTGTTTATGAGTTTTGCCAATCAAAATTTTGTGGCAGAAATTGGGTGATTACCATGCAATTTTATTTTGATAAAATTCTTAAATTATTTCAATGTTTATTATAATTTCTTATTAGTGACTTGTTATCATCAAAATCCGCCCCAAAGAGTGTCCTTTCTTTTATTAGGTATCAGAATAGGTATCCAGATTTCTACTTCTATACAAATGTGATATTTCGGATCTGTAGATAAACAATTTGTTGCATATATAAGCTGAGAATTGTTCTCTCTCATTCTCTCTCTCACACACCCACACATTCTCACTTTTATAGATATAATAGATAAATTATGCTAGATATATTTCCATGTGTCTGAATAATCTATATACAAATTTTCAAATCTGTAGATAAAAAATTTGTTGAGTATATAGGTTGAGAATTGTTCTCTCTCTCTCTCTCTCCTCTCACGCATGCTCACTTTTATAGATATAATAGATAGATTATGCTAGATATATTTCCATATGTCTGAATACACTATATAAAAATTTTCTAATCTGTAGATAAAAATTTGTTGAATATAAAGGGTGAGAATTGTTCTTACTCTCTCTCTCTCACACACAGACATATTCTCACTTTTATAGACATAATAGATAGATTATGCTAGATATATTTCCATATGTCTGAATACCCTATATACAAATTATCTAATCTGTAGATAAAAAATTTGTTGATTATATAGGTTGAGAATTGCTCTCTCTCTCACAGACACACACATTTTCACTTTTGTAGATATAATAGATAGATTATGCTAGATATATTTCCATATGTATGAATACCCTTTATAACAAATTTAAAATCTGTAGATAAAAAATTTGTTGAATATATAGGTTAAGAATTGTTCTCTCTCTCTCTCTCTACCTCACACACACCCACACACACAAACATTCTGACTTTTATAGATATAATAGATAGATTATGCTAGATATATTCCATATGTCTGAATACCCTATATACAAATTTTCTAATCTGTAGATAAAAAATTTGTTGAATATTTTCAACCCTTATCCTCGAGTGGCGTCTGGGCCTTGATAAGTAGTAATGCGTATTTAGCAAAATATAAATATATATATATATAACAAATTTACTGAATTTCCATTACTAACGATTACTGTATTGTCCAATTGACTACTGCGCTTTTCAACCCTTATCCTCGAGTGGCCTCTGGGCCTTGAGAAGTAGTAATTACTAACGATTACTATATTGACCAATGGACTACTGCACTTTTTAACCCTTATCCTCGGGTGGCCTCTGGCCTTATTGTCCAATTGACTACTGTGGACTTTTTAACTCTTATGCTCGAGTGGCCTCTGGGCCTTGATAAGTGGAAATGACCAAGTAACAAAAAATAGGTATATAACAAATTTACTGAATTTCCATTACTAACGATTACTATATTGTCCAATTGACTACTGTGCACTTTTCAATCCTTATCCTCGAGTGGCCTCTGGGCCTTGATAAATGGTAATGCGTATGTAACAAAATATACATATATATAACAAATTTACTGAATTTCCATTACTAACGATTACTATATTGTCCAATTGACTACTGCACTTTTAAACGCTTATCCTCGAGTGGCCTCTGGGCCTTGATAAGTGGTAATACCATCGAGTGGCCTCTGGGCCTTAATAAGTGGTTGTGCCTAAGTAACAAAAAATAGGTATATTACAAATATCCCGCATTTCCATTACAACCGACTACTACGGTGCACTTTTCAATCCTTATCCTCGAGTGGCCTGTGGGCTTTGATAAGTGGTAATGCGTATTTAACAAAATATTAATATATATATAACAAATTTACTGAATTTCCATTACTAACAATTACTATATTTTGTCCAATTGACTACTGCACTTTTCAACACTTATCCTCTAGTGGCCTCTGGGCCTTGATAAGTGGTAATGCCTATCTAAACAAAATATAAATATATATATAACAAATTTCCCGACTTTCCATTACTAACGATTACTATGTTGTCCAATTAACTACTGCCATTTTCAACCCTTATCCTCGGGTGGCCTCTGGGCCTTATTGTCCAATTGACTACTGTGCACATTTAACTCTTATCCTCGAGATGTATCTGGGCCTTGATAAGTGGAAATGCCTAAGTAACAAAAAAATAGATATATAACAAATTTCCCAAATTTGACTACTGTGCACTTTTCAACTCTTATCCTCGAGTGGCCTCTGGGCCTTGATAAGTGGTCATATATATTTTTTACAAAATAAAAAAAAAGGTTGGAGTCGCTGAATAACTCATCCTCCCGTTAAAGCGGTTCCATCCTCTTTCCCCAATTTGACTACTGTGCACTTTTCAACTCTCGTCCTCGAGTGGACTATGGGCCTTGATAAGTGGTAATACATATTTTATGAAAAATATATATATATATATATATATATATATAACAAAATAGGTTGGAGTTGCTGAATAACTCATCCTCCTGTTAAAGCGGTTCCATCCTCTTTCCCAAATTTGACTACTGTGGACTTTTTAACTCTCATCCTCGAGTGGCCTATGGGCCTTGATAAGTGGTAATACATATTTTTTTATAAATATATATATATATATACCAAAACAGGTGTGAGTCGCTGAATAATTCATCCTTCTATTAAAGCGATTAAATCCTCTTTCCCAAATTTGACTACTGTGCACTTTTAAACTCTCATCCTCGTGTGGCCTATGGGCCTTGATAAGTGGTAATATATAGTTTGTACAAAATATATATATATATATATATATATATATATATAACAAAATAGGTTGGAGTCGCTGAATCACTCATCCTCCCGTTAAAGCGGTTCCATCCTCTTTCCCGAATTTGACTAATGTGCACTTTTCAACTCTTATCCTCGAGTAGCCTATGGGCCTTGATAAGTGGTAATATATTTTTGTTATAAATATATATATATATATATATATATAAAAAATAGGTTGGAGTCGCTGAATAACTCATCCTCCCGTTAAAGCGGTTCCATCCTCTTTCCCGAATTTTACTACTATGCACTTTTCAACTCTCATCCTCGAGTGGCCTATTGTCCTTGATAAGTGGTAATATATATTTTTTAATAAAAGTATATATATATATATATATAAAAAAATAGGTTGGAGTTGCTGAATAACTCATCCTCCCGTTAAAGCGGTTCCATCCTCTTTACCGTATTTTTTATACAGTGCACTATTCAACTCTCATCCTCGAGTGGCCTATTGTCCTTGATAAGTGGTAATATATATTTTTTAATAAATATAGATATAAATATATATATAAAAAAACAGGTTGGAGTCGCTGAATAACTCATCCTCCCGTGAAAGCGGTTCCATCCTCTTTCCCGAATTTGACTACTGTGCACTTTTCAACTCTAATCCTCGAGTGTCCTATGGGCCTTGATAAGTAGTAATATATATTTTTTACAAAAATATATACATACATATATATAACAAAATAGGTTGGAGTCACTGAATAATTCATCCTCCTCTTAAAGCGGTTCCATCATCTTTGCCGAATTTGACTACTGTGCACTTTTAAACTCTCATCCTCGTGTGGCCTATGGGCCTTGATAAGTGGTAATATATATTTAAAAATAAATATAGATATAAATATATATATACCAAAATAGGTTGGAGTCGCTGAATAACTCATCCTCCCGTTAAAGCGGTTCCATCCTCTTTCCCAGATTTGACTGCTGTGCACTTTTCAACTCTAATCCTCGAGTGTCCTATGGGCCTTGATAAGTAGTAATATATATTTTTTACAAAAATATATACATACATATATGTAACAAAATAGGTTGGAGTCACTGAATAATTCATCCTCCTCTTAAAGCGGTTCCGTCATCTTTGCCGAATTTGACTACTGTGCACTTTTAAACTTTCATCCTCGAGTGGCCTATAGGCCTTGATAAGTGGTAATAGTTTGTACAATAGTTTGTACAATATATATATCTATATATATATATTACAAAATAGGTAAGAGAGAGAGAAGAGGGTGAGAGAGAGAGAAGAGAAAGAGGTAGAGAGAGAAGAGGGTGAGAGAGAGCAGAGAAGAGGGTGAGAGAGAGCAGAGAAAGAGGGTGAGAGAGAAAGAGGGTGAGAGAAGTGAAAGAGGTAGAGAGAGAAGAGGGTAAGAGAGAAAGAGGGTGAGAGAGAGAAGAGGGTGAGAGAGAGAGAGGTAGTGAGAGAGAGAGATAAGAGAAAGAGGTAGAGAGAGAGAGAAGAGGGTAAGACAGAGAGAGAGAGGGGTAGTGAGAGAGAGAGATAAGAGAAAGAGGTAGAGAGAGAGAGAGAAGAGGGTGAGGGAGAAAGAAGAGGGTGAGAGAGAGAGAGAAGAGGGTGAGGGAGAAAGAAGAGGGTGAGAGAGAGCAGAGGGAGAGAGAGAGAAGAGAAATAGGTAGAGAGAGAGAGATGAAGGTGAGAGAGAGCAGGGAAAGAGGGTGATAGAGAAGAGAAAGAGGTAGAGAGAGAGAGAGAGAAGGGTGAGA